>NC_132911.1:103073488-103383128 GCF_047675955.1 Chlorocebus sabaeus
AACAACAACAACAACAACAACAACAACAACAACAAACCCTACCTACCAAACCCTACCTACCTCTCTAAATGAATCTATGACTCTGCCTTTTCCTTCGTACCAAATTTGATCCTATTTAGGGCTGTTGTTCTAGCTGCGCCTTCTGTTTTGCTTGGTTGTCTTACTGCTTTGTACTTGACTGGTCCTATGTCAGCTTACGTATCAGTTTCATAGGCATTTGTGACCACTCAATAATATGTCACCCAGTCATTCTCTTTTCTATTACTTATAATTATTATAAGTATACTTGTCACAATCTGATGTTTTCTTGTGTGTTTGCTTCTTTGTTTTATTTCTGTATTAACTAGTATATTGTTAGTGCTTGGCATAGAGTTGGTGCCTAAGAAATATTTGATGGATGGATGAATGAATGAACCACTGGTCTAGGTTAGGGGTACTACCCATGTCATATCATTGTATCTGGCACAGGTAATATTGTCCACAATTTTCGGAAACTATTTGCTTATATTATAATTTTTATTGGGGTGAAAATAGAGGCCTAATAATAACACTGAAAAGAATTTTCAGGTTAAAGACTGGAAAACTAATTTAAATCTCAGCACTTTGACTTGTAATTTAGACTGTCACTATACCTTTGTGACTATGTTTCTTTTTCTATAAAATAATATCTCAAGGGGTTGTTCTGAGATTTAAATGAAATAGTGTATTTAGGAGTTTTTCATGAAGCACTAGATAAATTATTTTATATTCTTTCTTACCACCCTAAAAAAGAAGTGAAATACTTAAAAAGAAGTATCTTGGGTGAGGTGCGGGGGCTCACACCTGTAACCTCAGCACTTTGGGAGGCCCAGGCAGGAGGATTGCTAGAGCCCAAGAGTTCCAGACCAGCCTGGACAACATGGTGAGACCCTGTCTCTACAAATTTTTTTTAAAAATTATCTGGGCATGGTGACGCATACCTGTGGTCCCAGCTACTGGGAGGCTGTGGTGAGAGGATCACTTGAGGCCAGGAAATCAAGGCTGCAGTGAACTGTATTCAAGCCACTGCACTGCAGCCTCAGGGACAGAGTGAGACCCTGTCTCAAACAAAGTGTCTTTACCATTTTTTTTTGATAAAGTAATTTTAAAAGGTGAGCTTTACTTTTATATTATAATTTTACTCCATGTACTATCCAAGGATGGAAGCTAAAATTAATTACTTTGGAGAATCTCTAGTATTATTGAATATTTTATGAATTGCAAACTTATAGACTTAATAATTTCTTCAACCTTTTCTGTATTAGCTCTTTCATTTCTGTTTTACTTCCTTTCCTATGTCATAATCATCCAATTTCCTTTTTATTTTTTCTTTATGTAATTTGAAAACTATTTTTTTGCTTTCTGAAATAGTTATTATAGAAAATGTAATTAATTTACTAGAAACATGGATATATTTATTCACCTCTAGGCTTTGAGAACCCTGAAAGAATAAAGCTAATTCAACTTTTCTACTTTAATTTCTTCTGTGTGAAAACACTACATTCAATCTAATTGATCAACTCCTAAGCACAATTTTTCTTTTCTGCGTCTATATTTTCACACAAATATTATTAAACTGATCAGAATGCCCTTTTTACCTCTACCTCACCTATTCAGACCTTTGTCTCCAGAAAGATTCAGTTTGTCTTCTTTTTCACTGACGTTCCCTACCTGCTGTATCTGAAGTGGTTGCTTATGTTTTTTATACCATGTCAGCTATTGTTTGTAATTAATCATATTTTACCCTTTTAAATATCTCATTTTTTTCATTAACCATTGGTAACTAGTCATTTTACTTTTTCTATTCTATTTTGTGGTTTCTGTCACTATATGTTTCAGATTAACAAACTGTTGTGTTTCTAATAGCTCAAGCTCTTTTAGGTCTCTGTTCATAACATCTGTCCTAGCATTTTTATTCATTTTGTGTGCTTAATAAAGTTTTTTTTGGTTTGTTTTTACTCCCCATTAAACAGCCATTTATTTTATTCCAAAAAGAAATAATCGTATAGTTTATGAGTGATGATACTGTGATGTGTTCAGTGGTATACTTCTTGTGGCCACATTATTTAGATTTGATCCCCCATTTTACTACTTAATGGCTGTAAGGTCTTAGTAAAGTCATTCAACCTCTCTATGTCTCCGTTTTCTCATCTGTAATAAGAAGATATTATCTTTTAGGGTTGCTGTGTAGATTAAATAAGAAAGTAAATGTAAAATGCTTAACACTTTGTTGTCAGTTAAGTACTAAAAATCCTCATCAACATTGAAGATTATTTTATGGCATAATGGAAAGAGGCTTGGAAGTCAGATTGACTGTACTGTTTATGTGACCATGGCGAATTTTGCTTTTCTAAAACCCAGTTTCTTCATTAGTAAAATGGGGATGGTTTATTTTGAGGATTAAATATCTCACACACACACACACACACACACACACACACACACCCCACACTTAATATATGTGCCCAGTGGCAATTCTGTTTTGCATTTGTATTGCTGCTGTTTTTCTGGAGCCAGACCGCTGCTCCTCTGCCTCCATCCTTCATGTCTCTCTGACTGATTAAAAGCATCTTGAGGAAGTTTTGACTCCAGCAGTTGGTTTGGTGCCTTCAGAAGATGAATTGTGAGGAAACTCCATGTTTTTCTAAGAGTTCGTTACATTCAGAAGATGAGAACTGAATAAAAATGTTAATCTGAGGAACAGATTTGGGGCAGTATCAGTGTGGGTTTCATAATACTGGACTGTTTAATTATAATTTGTACCAGTGTCCCACTATTGATTGGTAAGGGAGTCTTGATTTGTGCTTGATAATAATGTATTCATTGAGTGTAAATTAGTGATTTCATATTACAATAGTGTAAAGATAGTTGCTTATGGAGTTATTTTCTTTACCTGTATAATACTGTAACCATATGAGAAGAATGGTGACACAAACCAAATATTTATTCTGAAAGATTATAAATTCAAAATATTTTTTACACCCAGTAGTCAAAAACCTTCAAAAATTGTAAATGTTTTGCTTTTTCTTTTGGACTAGAGATTGTTTCAGCTGGTATCCACCCTGAGGGTTGGAGAGTCTCACTTTAGGACACATCTGAAGAATAGCAGACAGTTATGAGAGGATATTAGCACCACCTTGTGGTGTCTGCTGTACCCTGCCATTTACCTTTAGTGCCCTGCCATTATTATATAGATCTTGATAACCAGGGAAAGATAAGTAGGGAAGACCTCATTTTAATGATTATCTTTTGAAAGTACATGCAAATTTTCATGTTTTGGTACTGATTACTATTGAATCCTTAATATTTCCAAAAGGTTTTAAGTGTAAGATCTTGCCTATGATAATAATTGATTTAAGTGTTTCAGATTCTTAGGTATATAGAACAATATAGCTTTGCAAGTACAGAAATAATGTTTTAAGACTACTCTAGTAGATACAACTTTTTCTCTAAATTAGATTATTATAAATAAGTCCTTTTTTCTTAAAATTATTTTAGAAATTAGTATTTAAGTATGGTGTATTTGATTAATTTTGTCATTTGCTGTCATAAAATGCAAAAATGTAGTCTTTGCCAGTAACCTTAAAACACAATTTTAATGTTTTTTTAACAGAATTTTATAGTCATAAAATAACATTGATTTTAGAAACAATATTTTTATAACAGAGTATTTTCTTCCAAGATTCTATTTTAGAGTTTTGTACTTTGAACAGTTGATTCCTTAATGTTATTGTCCATTAGCCTATTTTTAGATTTTTCTAATTTGGCTTGAAAGTGAAATGTGTCATTATATTATGGATTGTGGGGTTTATGTAATTTCTAATAAATATTTCAGTGTTCATGAAGAGAGATGAATATAAAGGCTAAGAATCGTAAGTAATGCAGATATCACAATGAAAGACATTTTGTATTTTAGACAACAAAGTGAAGTATATACTAGATATACAAAATCCTTCATGTAATTTAAAAATGTACAAGTATCTTTAAAAGAAATGTAAATTTCCAAAGTTTACTATATTAGTCCACCTTGTATACTTGTAATAAAATTAAACAACAGTTTAAATGTAGAGTTAAATAGAATTAGCTTAATTCAATACATGGATTAACCACATAGTAGTTATATATTAAGTAATGTGCCCATGCCAAATGAAAACTATGGCCTCTACATTAGAATCAGTGTACAACCAAAACCATGTGTATTACTGTACTTCATTACAAAGAAAACAGGATCTCGCTCTATTGCCCAGACTGGAGTGCAGTGATACGATCTTGGCTTACTGCAGCCTCCGCCTCCTGGGTTCAGACAGTTCTTCTGTCTCAGCCTTCTGAGTAACTGGGACTACAGGCATGTGGCACCATACCCGGTTAATTTTTGTATTTTTAGTAGAGATGGGGTTTCACTACATTGGCCAGGCTGTCTCAAACTTCTGACCTCAAGTGATCTGCCTGCCTTGGCCTCCAAAATGCTAAGATTACAGGCATAAGTCTCTGTGCCCAGCCTATTTTTTTCTTTTTTCCTTTTTTCTTTCTTTTTCTTTTCTTTTTTTTTTTTTTTTTTTTTTTTTGATATGGAGTATTGCTCTGTCACCCAGGATGGAGTACAGTGGCACGATCTTGGCTCACTGCAAGCCCCACCTCCCGGGTTCATGCCATTCTCCTTCCTCAGCCTCCTGAGTAGCTGGGACTACAGGTGCCCACCACCACGCCCAGCTAACTTTTTGGATTTTTAGTAGAGACGGGGTTTTACTCTGTTAGCCAGGATAGTCTCTATCTCCTGACCTCATGACCCGCCCGTCTCGGCCTCCCAAAGTGCTGGGATTACAGGTGTGAGCCACCGTGCCTGGCCATTTCTTTTGGAAACATTTTGTTATAAACTTGAAGATACAATAAAATATTGACTTCTTAATTTAGGTAACATTGCTATTTTATGATTATACTTTTTTCATGTACATATACCAGTTTGAGTATGATCTACTGGCAAGGGCAAAAGGTGGTGTAGCTAGTCTGTTACCTAAGAATTGTGATGCTACTGACAGAAGCAAGGGAATTAACAATGGAAGATAATTATGATGTGTAAGTTAAGTTCTTAGTCATTTTCAAAAGATTTTCTTGGGTAGAGTATATATTCTTTCAGGGATATTGGTTTTGATTTCTATAAATAAAATATTTATTATTGCATCATTGTCTACATCACTGTGGGATATTATTGTCCTTTGAGGGAAATCATCACTCTCAATGCATTCATCTCTGTTCTCTTTTACCAGGCAGTACTGCTTATGCCCACAGGCTTTAGGGGAGACAACACTGGGATTGACTTCATATGTATAGTAAAACTTTGAACATGTTACCACTTCTCAATGATCCTCAGTTTCCTAATCTGTAAAATGAAGATAATACCTGGCATGTGGTAATAAGTACTGAATAAATAATGGCTGTTACTTGGAATTATCATTAGAAGAGAATCAGAATGATCTTATCAGAGTTTCACTGGAAAATTCATTAGACACTCACCTGCATTATTGAGGAACTGATAGGCATTCAGTGCCTCTCAGCTTTTAGGCTAAGAAACCATACCTTGTCATATAAGGAGTTAGCAAATTTTTAGTAAAAGACCAGATAATTTTTTAGGCTTTGTGGCATGGTCTTTGAATGGTCTCTTGTGAAACTACTCAACTCTGCTGTTTTAGCAGAAAAGTAGCTGTATTAGTCTGTTTTCATGCTGCAATAAAGAACTACCTGAGACTGGGTAATTTATCAAGAAAAGAGGTTCTACTGACTATTTTTGCAGGCTTAACAGGAAGCATGACTGGGAGGCTTCAGGAAATTTACAATCATGGTGGAAGGCAAAGGGGAAGCAAGCACCTTCCTCACATGGTGGCAGGAGGGAGGGAGGAAGGGAGGGAGAGAGAGAGCGTGAGAGAGAGCGAGAGCACGAGCAAACAGGGAAGTGCCACACACTTTTAAACCATCAGATCTCATGAGAACTCACTATCATGGGAACAGCAAGAATGAAATTAACTTCCCACCAAGCCCCTCCCCTGACAATGTGACATGAGACTTGGGTGGAGACACAGAGCCAAACCCTATCAGTAGCCATAGATAATATGTAAATGAATAAATGTGGCTGCATTTTAATAAAACTTTATTTATAGACACTAATTTGAATTTCATATGATTTCCAAAAAGTCATGCAATATTATTCTTTTGATTTATTTTCAACTACTTAAAAATGTAAAAACCATTCTTAGTCTGCAATGTGTATAAAGACAGATGGTATAAAAACAGATGGCAGATCAATTTTGGCTTGCAGAGTGTAGTTTGCAGACCCCTTTTGTAGAGTAAAAACACATGAAAGCAGAATAGCAGAAAACACAAGACAGCACCAGAGATAACATCTCTCATAAGTGAGGGATATCAGCATTGTACTTCTGGTGCAACCGTAAAGCAATCTGATCTTGATTAAGACAACATTTAGAAAAAAATATCATCCAGGGTTATCAGTCTTGGCTCCTTAGATTATTAGATAAATAAGGGTTTCCCCCCCCCGCTCTTTACTGGGTGACTAGTATGCAGAATTATTTTACTCAGGTATCAGGAGTTGGGTCAGAATAGTAGTTCTTTCTGTGCCAACTATCATAAAGACATACATAAATGGAGAAAAGGTGTGTTATTTTGTATAGCTTCCTTTAGGCATATATAGAAGCCAGTGTCCTTAAAGACCTGCTATAAAGACCTGCTTGATTAAAGTATACCCCACTCTTGCCTATTATTTTAACCCTACTAGATTTTCATTTTTTGAATGTGCCTACCAGAGCACTGCCTCTCCTCCCCCATAGGACACACTGAGTCTTTTCTCCTTTTTGTCTTTCTCTTGGAAGATTGTTTTGTAGGATTGGTTACCTTAGCCAGATAATTCAACAAATTTTAGTGTTGGAACGTAATGCCTGTAATTATAGGAAAGCTGAAGGCAGAGCTATTTTTAGGTCTCCATGTAATTTTTTAATCTAAGATGATGATTATGATAATGATGGAGTAGCTATTACTTTTTAAGTTCCTACTGTATAATAGGCATCTTATAAATGTCTCATTCAGACTTCATAACAACCCTACAAGTTACGTGGCGTTAGTCTTATTTTACATTTAAGAAATCTGCAGTGAAGTGATGTGGTCAAGAATACACAACAGTCAGTGCCGGATATGGACACACACCTTTGACTCCAAAGCCTTCTGCTCCTCTGTTTTCATTAAACTTCAACTGTGACTAGGACATTCATTTACTTTGTTGTTTTTACTAAATAAATGTTGATAAGGGCAGCTATTATATTTTAATTTGTCTTTATGCCATTAGTTTCTATTATAGTAGATACCTAATAAATGTTAATTTAGTTAATGATTGAATAATTGAGGGCAGATTCAATATAAATGATGAAGTAAGGGAAAAATGATCTTATTTGAATTAGGAGGTCTCCATCAGAAATGTAGTATGAGTAAAGAGGAGCATTTAAAGTAAAGTGTCTTTCCTAAAACCCATTCAGGGCATTTAGGTTTTAAATGCCTCTCCGTTATGTATATGCATCACATTTTAAAAATCTATTCATCTGTTGATGGACATTTAGGTTGCTTCCAAATCTTGGCTATTGTGAACAGTGCTGCAACAAACATGGGAGTGTAGATACTTCTTTGATATACTGATTTCCTTTCGTTTGGGTTTATACTAGCAGTGGGATTCTTCGATAGTTTGGTCGCTCTATATTTACAATTTGTATGTCTTCTTTTGAGACATGTCTACTCTGGTTATTAATCCCTTGTCAGAGAAGTAGTTTGCAAACATTTTCTCCCATTCTGTGTTTTGTCTCTTCACTTTGTTGATTGTTTCCTTTGCTGTACGAAAGTGTTTTAACTGAATGTGATCCCATTTGTCCATTTTTGCTTGTGGGGTACTACTCAAGAAATCTCTGCTCAGATCAATGTTTTGGAGAGTTTCCTCAGTGGTTACTTTTAGCAGTTTCATAGTTTGAGGTCTTAGATTTAAGTCTTTAATCTACTTGGATTTGATATTTGCATATGGCGAGAGATAGAGGGATGGGATCTAGTTTTATTCTTATGCCTATGGATATCTAGTTTTCCCAGCACCATTCATTGAAGAGATTGTCCTTTTCCCAATACGTGTTCTTGGCACCTTTGTTGAAAATGAGTTCACTGTAGATGGATGGATTTGTTTCTGGGTTTTCTATTCTGTTCCATTGGTCTATGTCTGTTTTTATGCCTGTGCCAGGTTATTTTGTTTACTATAACTCTGTAGTAAAACTTGAAATCAGGTAATGTTCAATTTTTTTCTTTTTATTCAAGATGGGTTTGGCTATTTTGGGTCTGTTTTTGATTCCGTATTATTTTTAGGATAATTTTTTTCTGTGAAGAATGTCATTGGTATTTTGATAGGGATTGCAATGAATATGTAGATTGCTCTGGGTAGTATGGATGTTTTAACAATATTGATTCTTCTAATCCATGAACATGAAATATATTTTTATTTTATTGTGCCTTCTTCAATTTCTTGCATCAATGTTTTATAGTTTTCATTGTAGAGGTCTTTCACTTCCTTGGTTAAATTTATTCCTAGTTATTTTATTTGTAGCTATTGTAAATGGGTTTACTTTCTTGATTTCTTTTTCAAAGATTGTTTGCTGTTGGCATATGGAAATCTTACTGATTTTTGTATGTTGATTTTGTATCCTGCAGCTTTACTGAATTTTTCTGTTCTAATAGTTTTTTTGGTGGAGTCCTTAGGCTTTTCCAAATATAAAATCATATCATCTGCAAACAATGATAATTTAACTTGTTTCTTTCCAATTTGGATGCCTTTTATTTGTTGCTCTTGTCTAATTGCTCTAGCTAGGACTTCCAGAACTCTGTTGAATGGTAGTAGTGAAGTGGGTACTCTTGTCATGTTCCAGTTCTCAGAGGAAGTACTTACCGATTTTCCCCATTCAGTATGATACTAGCTGTGGGTCTGTATATATGGCTTTTATTATGTTGAGCTGTGTTTCTTCTGTACTCTGCCTTTTGAGGGTTTTTATCAAGGAAGAATGTTGAATTTTATCAAATGCTTTTTCAGCATCAATCGAAATGATCATATGGTTTTTGTCCTTAATTCTGTTGATATGATGTATCACATTAGTTGATTTGCATATGTTGAACCATACTTGCATACCTGGAATAAATCCCACTTGGTCATGATGAATGCTTTTTTTTTTTTTTTTAATGTATTGCTGTATTGCTAAATTTGGTTTGCTATTATTTTGTTGAGGATTTTTGCATCAATATTCATTATAGATATTGTCCTGTAGTTTTCTTCTTTGTTTTTGAGACAAGGTCTCACTCTGTCACTTAGGCTGGAGTGCAGTGACATGCTCATGGCTTACTGCAGCCTTGACCTTCCAGGCTCAAGTGACCCTCCCACCTCAGCATCCCAAGTAGTTGGGACTACAGGCATGTGCTACTATGCACAACTAATATTTGTATTTTTTGTAGAGACAGGGTTTCACCATATTGCCCAGGCTGGTCTCAAATTCATGGCTTGAAGCAATCCCCCCGCCCCAGCCTCCCAAAGTGCTGGGATTACAAGTGAGAGCCACTGCGTCCGTTGTAGTTTTCTTTTTTTGATGTATCTTTGTCTGGTTTTTGGGATCAGGGTAATACTTGCCTCGTAGAATGAGTTTGGAACTTCTCTATTTTTGAAAATAGTTTGAGTAGGATTGCTATTAGTTTTTCTTTAATTGTTTGGTAGAATTCAGCAGTCAAGCCAATTGGTTCTGGACTTTGCTAGGATACTTTTTGTTACAGCTTTGATCTCATTACTTGCTATTGGTTGGTTCAGGTTTTGTATTTCTTCATACTTCAATCTTGGTAGGTTACATGTAACAAGGAATTTATCCATTTCTTCTAGATTTTCTAATTTATTGTTATATAGTTGCTGATAGTAGCCACTGATGATCCTTCAAATTTCTGTGGTATTGATTGTAATGTCTCCTTTTTCGTCTTTGATTTTATTTGTATCTTATCTTTTTTTTTTTCCTTAATCTGGCTAAAAGTTTGTCAATTTTGTTTACCTTTTCAAAAAATCAGTTTTATTTCATTGATTTTTGCATTTTCTTCATTTCAGTTTCATTTATTTCTGCTCTGATCTTTATTATTTCTTTTATTCTACAGATTTCAGATTTGCTTGCTCTTGCTTTTCCAGTTATTTAAGATATATCATTAGGTTGTTTATTTGAAATTTTTCTTATTTTTGATGTATTTGTTTATAGCTATAAACTTAGCTATAAACTCCCCCTTAGTACTGCTTTTGTTGTTTTGGTATGCTGTTTTCATTATTATTTGTTTCAAGAAATTTTCCAATTTTCTTCTTCTCCTTTTTTTTTTTTTTTTTTTTTTTTTTTTTTGAGACAGAGTCTCACTCTGTCACCCAGGTTGGAGTGTGGTGGCACGATCTCAGCTCACTGCAACCTCTGCCTCCGCGGTTCAAGCGATTCTTCTGCCTCAGCTTCCCGAGTAGCTGGGACTACAGGCACACACCACCACACATGGCTAATTTTTGTATTTTTAGTAGAGATGAGGTTTCACCATATTGGCCAGGCTGGTCTCGAAATTCTGACCTTGTGTTCTGCCCCCCTTGGCCTCCCAAAGTGCTGGAATTATAGGCATGAGCCACCACGCCCAGCCCTCCAATTTTCTCCTTAATTTCTTCATTGATCCACTGGACATTCAGGGTCATGTTGTTTAATTTTCATGTGTTCCAATGTTCCTCTTGTTACTGATTTCTAGTTTTATTCCACCATGATCAGAGAAGATGCTTGATATTATTTCAGCCTTTTTTTTTTTTTAAATGTTTTAAGACTTGTTTTGTGACCTAACACATGATTTATCCTTGAGAAAGATCCATGTGCTAAGGAGAAGAATTTGTATTCTGTCGCCATTGAATGAAATGTTTTGTAAATATCTGTTAGGTCCTTTTGGTCTACAGTGCAGATTAAATATGGTATCTCTTTGTTGATTTTCTTTCTGACAGATCCCTCCAGTGCTGAAAGTGGGGTGTTGAAGTGTCCACCTTTTATTGTATTGGGGTCTATCTTTCTAGCTCTAATAATATTTGCTTTATATATCTGGGTGCTCCAGTGTTTGGTACATTAAAATTTACAATTAGATCCCCTTCTGGAATCTACCATTTATCATTATATAATGACCTCCTTTGTCTCTTAAAGTTTTTGTCTTGAAATGTATTTTGTCTGATATAAGTATAGCTACTCCTGCACTTTTTTGGTTTCCATTTGCTTTGAATTTCTTTTTCCATCCCTTTATTTTGTATTTGAGTGTCTTTATGGGTGAAGTGTGTTTCTGTAGGCAATAGATCATTGAGTCTTGTTTTTTAAATCCATTCAGCCATTCTATGTCTTTTGATTGGAGAGTTTAGTCCGTTTACATTCAGTGTTATTATTGGTAAGGAAAGACTTTCTTCCGCCATTTCTTACTGTTTTCTCAATTGTTTTGTGGTCTTCCTTCCTTTCTGTTTTCCTGTCTGCTTTTTAGGGAAGTTAATTTTCTATGATGGTTTGATTTAATTTCTTGCTTTTATTTTTTGTGTATCTGTTTTATGTTTTTTGATTTAATGTTATTATGAGGCATGCAAGTACTATCTTATAACTCATTATTTTAAACTGATGACAGCTTATCACTGCCTGCATAAACAAGCAACAAGAAAAATGAAAACTAACAAAAACTCTACACATTAACTTTACCCCCTTGCTTTTTAAACTTTTTGTTTTTTCTATGTATTACCCTCTTGCTTTTTAACTTTTTGTTTTTTCTATGTATATCTTATTGTACTGTCAATGTCTTGAAAAGTTATTGTAGTTACTGTCCTAGATTGGTTCATCTTTTATTCTTTCTACTTAAGAGTAGTTTGTACACAATTACAGCATTACAGTATTCTGTGTTTTTTCTGTGTGCTTATTATTACCAGAGAGTTTTGTACCTTCAGATGTTTTCTTATTGCTTAGTGTCCTTTTCTTTCTGATCGAAGAACTTCCTTTAGCATTTCTTTTAGAACAGGTCTGTTGATGAAATCTCTCAGATTTTGTTTGTTTGGGTAAGTCTTTATTTCTCCTTCCTGTTTGAATGATATTTTCACAGGATATACTATTCTAGAGTGAAAGATTTTTCCCTTCAGAATTTTAAGTATTTCATGCCACTCTCTCCTGGTCTGTAGTTTCCACTGAAAAGTCTACTGCCGGACGTATTGGAAGCTCCATTGTTAGTTTATTTGTTTCTTTTCTATTGCTTTTAGGATCCTTTCTTCATCCTTGACTTTTAAGAGTTTGATTATTAAATTTCATAAGATTGTCTTCTTTGGCTCAAATCTGCTGGGTGTTCTGTAAACCTCTTATACTTGAACACTGATATCTTACTCTAGGTTTGGGAAGTCCTCTGTTATTATCCTTTTGAATAAACTTTCTACACCTATATCTCTCCCTGCCTCCACTTTAGGGCTAATAACTCTTAGATTTGACCTTCTGAATTTATTTTCTAGATCTAGATAGATGTGCTTCACTCTTTTCTTTTTTCTTTTGTCACTTCTGGGCGTGTATTTTCAAATAGCCTGTCTTCAGCCTCCTTGGGTTCAAGCTGTTCTCCTGCCTCAGCCTCCCAAGTAGCTGGGATTACAGGCGTATGCCACCACGCCCATATAATTTTTGTGTTTTTACTAGAGAGACAGGGTTTTGCCATGTTGGCCAGGCTGGTTTCCAGCTCCTGACCTCAGGTGACCTCAGGTGATCCACCCACCTCGGCCTCCCAAAGTGCTGGATTATAGGCATGAGCCACCACACCTGACTGTTTGGTTCCATTTTTAAAGGGATTGGGGAAGGGAGATGAACCATGCCACTCCAAGAAGATTTAGTTATAAGACTATTGTTAATTATTGGGAAAGAAAGAGAACCAAGGGAAATAAAACCTCAGTAAGAAGACTATTGTTCTTTTCATAAAATCAAATGTTTTTAAAAGCCCAATTTTATTAGCATTTGGTGCTTGGACCATTCTCTTGAAAATGCCGAGGAAAGAGACATATGATAGTCTTAGTTTTTGTATCCTGATTCTGTCCTTTTGACCATTCCTTAATTTCCTTTTCAGATTTCTCTTATTATTTGATTAGCCTAACTGCTTTCTTCCCTGTAGTTCAGTCGCAGTTCTAGCTCTGGGAATCCCCCCTACCCCAACACAAACACAATGTTATCTTATATATTTTAAATGCTTCTCAACATGTTTATGTGGGTAAAGATGTCCCATAAACATCCCTAATTTCCCAAATTACCATCTTCCTCTTTCTCTTCAAATTCATTTTTTTAGTACATTTCATAAATGATTGTACCTTTGTATCCTCTCAGTGCTTCAAACTATTCCTTCCTGTATCTTAAATCTATTTAGTTATATAATCTTATTTCTGTCTCTGAAATAAAATATTTTTAGAAATTTGTCACTCTTTTCAATATGACTTTTACTATCTCAGGTCATGCCTTTGTGATTTTTGTCCCAAATGCCTTAAATAATTTTAAAAGTAGTGGTGCTAAATAGTGTTCACCTACTTAGTACCCTAAATCCCCCAATCCATAGTCCATGCTCCATTAATTTTTATTTTTCTTAAATGCACACTTGAGATTTTATTTTTCCCCAGTTATATTTAAGTCTTTAGTTGTATTTCACTCTCCCAGAATAAAAGATTAATTCCCTAGAATGGGCATTCATGATCTAGCCATGTTCCCTACATATTTTTGCTCCATCCTTTTAAAACTACTCATATGTTCCTGAACGTATCATACTTTTCCTTATTTCCGTGTTGTTGCACAAGCTAGTGTCTGTTTCTGTGTTGCTCTTTCCTGCTTCTTGTATGATTGGCAGAATCCTTCTCCTTCTTTAGGACTCTACTTAGAAATCGTTTGTACTATGCCCCTTTCCCTTTCATTGTGAGGCATATAACCCTACCCTTTCCACAGTTTTAAAGTTGTACCTGTCCCTTATTTTATAATTGTTTATTGCTGTCCCTCTTTCCTACTGTCACCACAAGATTCCTTGAGAATGCTATTTTCCTTTATTCATCTTTGAACCTTGAGTAGCTAACACAATAATTTGAACATAAATGTTAGTTAAAGAAAGAAAGGGAGAGGGAAGGAAGAGGATTGTTATGTTGACCAATTATATGCATAGGGTAAAATGAAATATATAGAGATTTAAGTAGGCAATTAAGACCAATTTATGACACCTGGTTTAAGCCACATACATATCCAGAAGGCAGAGGAGTAGAGAACACCTTGATTGATAATCTCAATAAACTATATGTGATTGTGAGGCAGTGGGCGTGAGTCTGGGTTCTGTCAGGTTGTCCTATGTAGAATTGGTGGAAGCCCACATAGAACTGGAATAAGAAACAATTTAGGCTTACTTGGAGATTTAGTGGTGTCTGGGACAAGGGGAAAGGAATGCTAGAGAGTATTATCTACTTTGACACGGGAAAAATGACACAGGAAAAGGCTCTTCATAAAAGAAAAAGTAGTTGTTTTTAGAATATATACTTGTTGGGGATACTAACTTCATGGGCTACAATGTTGGAACAACTGGGGTTTTAAGTCATCAAATATGAGGAGTTTCATCTATAGCAAAATGTTAATATTGATTAATAAAACTTCCTTTTCTTCTCCCTCCTTTTTTGTTGATTCTACAATGTCCCCAGTAATTCTATATTGTTTGTATAATCTGAATAAAGACTAAAGGAATAGCATACATAAAATAGTATTACCCTGAAATATTGGAAACTAGTCCAGAAAACAGTTTTACCTGTCATTGGTAATCATAGTGTGTCTCTTATTGGGTAATATTTGGAGTATTCTTTGATTTGAAGCATACTTTACAATACCTACTTCTGGATGAAATGGAGCTACACTTTGTAATAACTGTTTGTAAAATTAAAGATAGATATAATAATATATGTATACATTTATTCAACAGATTTTGTGTTTTTTAAGTGTCAGTCACTGTGCTTGGCATTGGATGTAATTTGAGCAATAGAAATGGTTCCGGATATGAGCTTGCATTCCATCTAAGGAGGTAATAAGTAAGCAAAAAATTACATTATTATGAATGTTAATTAATAGCAAATAAGGTAATGTGATATCAAAGAATGGGAAAACCTAATTTGATGGGGTGTTAAGAGACAGGGTTCTCTGAAGAAATCATAGAGAAGTGATTTAACCTGAAGGGACAGCGAAGAATTTGATATATTGAAGGGTAGCTGGAGTATGGTCAATAGGGAGAGTGCCACCGGATGGGAATTCAGAGAGAGGCAAGAATCAGCTTGTATACAGCTTTGTAGGCTATGGTAAGAAGTCTGGATTTAATTTAAAGTAGATTGGTAAAGCAGTGTTTAGGCAGAAGAATAACTTAAATCTGATTTATCCTCTAAATGCATAAAATCTGTAGATATCTACATATATTTTGTGAAGGTCTTTTTTTTTTTTTTTTGAGATGGAGTCTCATTCTGTCACCCAGGCTGGAGTACAGTGGTGTAATCTCATCTCACTGCAACCTCTGCCTCCAGAGTTCAAGTGATACTCCTACCTCAGCCTCCCAAGTAGCTGTAACTACAGGTGTATACCACCATGCCCTATTAATTTTTGTATTTTTAGTAGAGATGGGGTTTCACCATTTTGGCCAGGCTGGTTTCGAACTCCTAGACTCAAGTGATCTGCCCACCTGGGCCTCCCGGAGTGCTGGGATTACAGATATGAGCTGCTGCACCCAACCTTAACTCTTTATTATAAAAATAATTATATATTGAGTAAATAGGATTTGGAGTATTAAAAAAATATGGAAAGCAGAAGAAAAATAACTCACCACCAAATCACAAACCACTTGAAATTTTTTAAAACATACATCTTTCTAGGTTTTTATTCTACTAATACTTATTTGACCTTTATTAAATTGTATTTAAAATCTCTGTTAATGTCACAAGAATGTTATCATTATCACATAATCTTCACAACTATCTTTAAAAGACTGCTACCATTTTGTTACATGGCTAACACCACAGTTTGTTGAACCAGTCCTCAGTTTTGGACCTTTAGATGGTTCTATGGGAAATTTTTAATACTAAGCAATTTCTGTATTTTCTTAGCATAGATTTCTGGAAATGGAATTAGTAAAAAGATATTAACTTTATAGATGCACCATTTATTAAATAGGGAATCCTTTTCCCATTGCTTGTTTTTGTTGGGTTTGTTGAAGATCAGATGGTTGTATATGTGTGGTGCTATTTTTGAGACCTCTGTTCTGTTCCAAGGGTTTATATATTCGTTTTGGTACCAGTACAAGGCTATTTTGGTTACTGTAGCCTTGTAGTATAGTTTGAAGTCAGGTAGTGTGATGCCTCCAGCTTTGTTCTTTTTGCTTAGGATTGTCTTGGCTAGATCGGCTCTATTTTGGTTCCATATGAAATTTAAAGTAGTTTTTTCTAATTCTATGAAGAAAGTCAGTGGTAGCTTAATGGGAATAGCATTGAATCTGTAAATTACTTTGGGCAGTATGGCCATTTTTGATATTGATTCTTCCTGTCTGTGAGCATGAACTTTTTTTCCATTTGTTTGTATCCTCTCTTATTTCCTTGAACAGTGGTTTGTAGTATTCCTTGAAGAGCTCCTTCATGTCCTTTGTAAGTTGTATTTCTAGCCACATGCAGAAAACAGAAACTCGACCCCTTCCTTACACTTATACAAAAATTAACTCAAGATGGATTAAAGACAAATGTCAAACCCAAAATCATAAAAACCCTAGAAGAAAACTTAGGCAATACCATTCAGGACGAAGGCATGGGCAAAGACTTCACGACCGAAACACCAAAAGCAATGGCAACAAAAGCCAAAATCGACAAATGGGATCTAATCAAACTAAAGAGCTTCTACACAGCAAAAGAAACTATCATCAGAGTGAACAAGCAGCCTACAGAATGGGAGAAATTTTTGCAATCTACTCATCTGACAAAGGTGTAATATTCAAAATCTACAAGGAAGTTAAACAAATTTATAAGAGAAAAAGCAAATAACCCCACCTGAACAGACACTTCTCAAAAGAAGACATTTATGTGGCCAACAAACATATGAAGAAAAACTTGTCATCACTGGTCATTAGAGAAATGCAAATCAAAACCACAATGAGATACCATCTCATACCAGTTTGAATGGCAATGATTAAAAAGTCAGGAAACAACAGATGCTGGCAAGGCTGTGGAGAAATAGGAACGCTTTTACACAGTTGGCGGGAGTGTAAATTAGTTCAACCATTGTGGACGACAGTGTGGCGATTCCTCAAGGATCTAGAACTCTATAGAAATACCATTTGACCTAACAATCCCATTACTGGGTATATACCCAAAGGATTATAAATCATAGTACTATAAAGACACATGCACACATATGTTTATTGCAGCACTCTTTACAGTAGGAAAGACTTGTAACCCATCCAAATGCCCATCAATGATAGACTGGATTAAGAAAATGTGGCCCATATACACCATGGAATACTATGCAGCCACAAAAAAGAATGAGTTCATGTCCTTTGCAGGGACATGGATGAAGCTGGAAGCCATAATTCTCAACAAACTAACACAGGAACAGAAAACCAAATACTACATGTTCTCACTCATAAGTGGGAGTTGAACAATGAGAACACATGGACACGGAGGATGACATCACACACCGGCACCTGTTGGGAGGTGGGGGGCAATGGGAGAGAGAGCATTAGGACAAATGCCTAATGCATGCGGGGCTTAAGACCTACATGATGGATAGGTGCAGCAGACCACCATGGCACATGTGTACCTATGTAACAAACCTGCATGTTCTGTACATGTATCCCACAACTTGAAGTAAATTAAAAAAAAAAAGTAGTTCTGAGCTTTTCATTGTCAGAGTTGTCTATAATTACCTTTATTGTTTTAGTAGTTAACATTGTGATTATAAAATCAGAGGATAACTTTGGAACATCTTGAAGTATTAATTACTGACTCATGGTTTGAGGTTACCATTACATCTTCCTGGTGGATTCTGTGACAAATGAGAAATAAGACACATAAGTAATTTAGAAGGAGATAAAATGTTAACTTAGGCCAAGCACTGTGGCTCATGCCTGTAATCTCAGCACTTTGGGAGGCTGAGGTGGAAGGATCGCTTGAGCTCAGGAGTTCAAGACCAGCCTGGGCAACATAGTGAGACATCATCTCTGCAAAAATATAAAATAAAAATAGCCGGGTATAGTGGCACCCCTGAGCCTGAGGTGGGAGGATCACTTGATTGTGGGAGATAGAGGCTACAGTGAGCTGTGATCATGCCACTACACTCCAACCTGGGCAACAGAGTGAGACTGTGCTTCAAAAAAGTAGCAAAAGGAACTCTTCTTTTTTTTTAACCAAGATATTTACCCTTTGTTCTTCATTCCTTCTCTAGAGTTAAGTTTCTATCTAATATAATTTCCTTTCAATCTAAAGCATTTATCTTACAGTTTCTTGTAGCACAAATTTTCTGAAGACAAATTCTCTCTGTCATTTTATTTTTATTTTATCTTCATCTTTGAAGGACATTTTCTATGGGCATAGAAATCTAGGTTGACTTTTTTAACATTTAAAAAATTCTATTATTTTCTGGTCACCATTACTTCTGATGAGAAATTATTCTTATGATTTCATTATATATATTGTGTCTTTTTTTTTTCTTCTGGATGATTTAAAATTTTTTTCTACGTTTGGTTTTCTGCTGTTTGATGATGATATATCTAGATCTCATTTCTTTTTATTTATTCTTCTTGGGGTTTGCTGAGCTTTTTTAATCTATTGGTCGATATATGTCCATTTGGGAAATCGTTTTTCATCTCTGATATTGTGTTTTTAAAAATCTAATATTTTCATTTGACTCTTTTTTATACTTTCTCTCTGCTAAAATTTCCCTTCAATTCAAACATATTGTCTACTCTTTTTAATTACTTAACATCTTTATTATCAAAGTTGTTTTAAAGTCCTTGTTTGATAATTCCAGTATCTGGGCCACCTCTGAGACTGGTGTATTGATTGTTTCTTCTTTTTATAATGAGTCATTTCTTCTTGCTTTTTTGTATTTCACAGTCGTTTTTTATGTAATGTCTAATGTTGTGTATAAAGAGAATGGAGCCTATGATAAATAATGTTTATGTCCACAAAAATACGTGCCTCTTCTTTTGTCATGGCATTAGCATAGTTCCGTTGGGTCTGGTATTTGGCTTTTATTCCATATTTGAGCTATATATTATTCTTTTGAAATTTATGTTAAGTTCACTACAGGACCCTGTGTTTTTTGAGAGCAAGATTAGGATCTTTGTTTTTGTATGGTTTGTAGTTTCTGCTTAGTTCTCCTGATACACCTTCAGAATTCTGCATGCCTTGTTGACTTGTGCCTTAGGGAGGTATCTCTCAGTGCTTCTTTCTTTCTGCCAGACACAGATTGTCCTTCCTGGTACTCAGTTTAAGATTTAGAGTACTCGTGAGATTTCTTTTCATTCTCCTGCTTTGCACTCAGACTTTATTGATAACTGTGAGCCTGCACTTCAGCAGGCATCTTATCTCTCCAGCCCTGCTTCTTGTCATTCTCATGAACAATTGATTGACACCTGTGGAAAATAGATGACAAGTGGGTAGGATCCCCCGTGTCTAGAGTTCTCAGTGATTCTGAACTATCATGCATCCCCCAACTGGGTCTTTTGACATTTTTTTAAAGTGCAGTTATTTTCTTCTTATCAACTTTCTTCTCGTACTACTCTGCCAAGAATGATAGCCACTATTCATTTCTTGTCTCCTGTGAGAGACCTTTGACTTTCACAGTTTTTATTCATTGGATTCCCTTAGGAACTCTGCTCTGATGAATGTTGAAAAGTTCTTGTTGCTACAAAGGGATAGAATTCTCTGGCAATTTTCTACATCCTATGAGAAGAGGAAGTAATGACCTACCATATACACACAGCTACAAATCTTAATATTCCTTTATACCAAATTTGACAATTCCCCTAGATAAAGTTGCTAGTAGTTGGCAGCTCATCTCTGCTCTGTCGTTTCTTAGTCTCTGATTCCCCTCTTGCCTTTATTCCTTACCCTTGTTTTTGAAGTAGTGATTCCTCTTTTATTTTATTTCTGTTATTTCCTTAACTATTTAGCCAAAATTATCGAAATTATTCTTAAAAAATTAGAGTAGCATGTAATTTCTTAGGAGCTATACAATTCTACAAATTTCTTTACTATAGCTGCTTAATAGAAAAATAGTGAGTTTTAACAACTTAGATGTAAATTAATATGTTTGTGTTTTTTTGTCTCATTCATTGGTTTAAGAAAAAACACAGGATACTTTTTCTTAATATTACTTGATATATTATAGGACAGTCTCATTGGCTGGTAAGCTTCTATAGCTGCCAAAAGGCATGTATGTTTAATTTTAGTACTGTGCAACTTTGGTCTCTAACTCTTATTTCAGCTCTCATGTTTCAGCGTAGGATGTAACTGCAAATGACAGTGACACCCTGATTTCCACCTCAGGGTGAAGCCTGAGTGGAATGTGGATAAGTGAGCCATTTGGGCAGTGAGGAGAGCAGTAAACCACACTTATCTCATTACTTGTCTCCCAGGCTAAAATTAAACAGAATAAAATATTGCCAAATTTTAGTGATCTATGGAGGATCTGGTCTGTGTCAACTCAATATTAAACTAATTGCCCAGATATTTACATGTTAGAACTTGTGTGCTATTTTTAAAGGTTGGTATCTTGTGAATTGAGTATGTGATGAAAATCTCTCTCTAAATTTAAAAGAACATTATCTCTAAATTGTAATTTCAACCAAATTGGTGTTAAATTAATGGATTACTCTCTTTTATCATCTATAACATTCATAAATTTTAAGGCTGGCTATAAGTCATGAGGTCATTTTTGGTATAATGTAATCATATAACTTTTAGTTTGGTGAAGTATTTTTAACTTCTTAATTATAATAAAATAAGACCTTCAAGTTTAATTTTCCTTTTGAAAATATTTATTACATTTTTTTCAGTTTTCTCTCTATAAAATCTCAAATAAAATGGTGTCTCAATCACATGTTGAGAATTTGTTTGAAAATTCATTGAACACATTTAGTTTTAGACATATCTGAAAAGACTTCTATAATAATTTGTACAATATGGAGGATATCTGTAATTTCTTAACATACTTGCATCTTGTCCAGTTTGCATGCATTTAAATTTATATGCCATTTTGTTTACTAGGTTTTTAAATTTTTTCATCATAATCAAAAAATATATAGTATATAATGTGACCTGTACTTAGATACATAATCTTAAAAAACATAATCCTGAATTATTTAAAAAATCAGTATCTTTTTTCTTTCTTTACTGTTTTTTCAATGTAACATTAGGTATGCACAAAAATAGGTAACATATATGTAAGTATTTAATTAAAATTATATAATGATATCATTTACTATTGGCTGAGAGGTTGGTCATAAATTTATTTGCTTTATGCATTCTTTCCTCGGGTGATCTATCTTTTTAAGCACTTTTCTTTTTTTTTTTTTTTTTTTTTTTTTTTTGAGACAGCGTCTCGCTCTGCCGCCCAGGCTGGAGTGCAGTGGCTGGATCTCAGCTCACTGCAAGCTCCGCCTCCCGGGTTCACGCCATTCTCCTGCCTCAGCCCCCCCGGGTAGCTGGGACTACAGGCGTCCGCCGCGTCGCCCGGCTAGTTTTTTTTTGTATTTTTTGGTAGAGACGGGGTTTCACCCTGTTAGCCAGGATGATCTCGATCTCCTGACCTCGTGATCCGCCCGTCTCGGCCTCCCAAAGTGCTGGGATTACAGGCTTGAGCCACCACGCCCGGTCTTTAAGCACTTTTCTGATCTTCTCTTTATCTTCACTCGTTTACAACTTCTTTTTTTGCTTAGTGTACATTTATTTTAATTATCCAGTTTGGGGTTTATTGGGCCTCCTAGATTTAAAGTTTATTATCTTTCAACATTTCTGTAAAATACTCAGCCATTACCTTTTTTTAAAACCATATTGCCTCTTCCCCTGTTCTCTAATATCTTTCTCAAGTCCAATAAGACATATGCTATGTCTTCTCACTCAGACCTCTCTATCTCTAGCTTCATTTTAAAAGTTTCGTTATTTTTCAATCTGCGGTTACATTCTAAACTAGCTTGTTATGTATCTTCCATTTCCTTAATTCTCTCTTCAGCTGCATCTAATGTGCTTTTTTTTTTTTTTTTTTTTTTTGAGACGGAGTCTCGCTCTGTCACCCAGGCTGGAGTGCAGTGGCCCGCTCTCTGCTCACTGCAAGCTCCGCCTCCCGGGTTCGCGCAATTCTCCTGCCTCAGCCTCCCGAGCAGCTGGGACTACAGGCGCCCACCACCTCGCCCGGCTTATTTTTTTTGTATTTTTAGTAGAGACGGGGTTTCACCATGTTAGCCAGGATGGTCTCGATCTCCTGACCTCGTGATCCGCCCTTCTCGGCCTCCCAAAGTGCTGGGATTACAGGCTTGAGCCACCGCGCCCGGCTAATGTGCTTTTTAACATGTTCAGTGAGTTTTTTTACTTCAACAATTTGTCATTTCTATGATTTTCATTTTTCTTTAAAATCTGTCTACTTGTTGCTGATGCTTTCTCATAGTTTATTTTCATGATTTCATAAATTTGTTTTTAAATATTTTATACATAGCTGTTTTATATTCTGTATTCTAATACCTTCAGTGCTTGAGGATCGAAATGTTTTATTCATTAATATTTTTGACTCTTATTAACAGTGGTTTGTTTTCTGCACTGGTTGCTGATTTTTTTGTTATGGGAAACATAAATGAAAGATCATAATTTGTAGATGTCACATAACAGTGAATTGGAGAGTTTCTCAAAGAGACACCTTTTTTCCTGCTTTTTTCTAGTATCTACAGCTAAAGTCCCCAACCTCTGGGCCATGGACCAGTTCCAGTCCATGGCCTGTTAGGAACTGGGCCACACAAAAGGAGGTGAGCAGCAGGCAAGCAAGCATTACCACCTGAGCTCTGCCTCCTGTCAGATCACTGGTGGCATTAGATTCTCATAGGAGTGCAAACCCTATTATGAAATATGCATATAAGGGATCTAGATTTTGCATTCTGTTTATGAGAATTGAATTAATGCCTGATGATCTGAGGTGGAACAGTTTCATCCTGAAACCATTCCTCAACCCCTCAAATCCGTAGAAAAATGGTCTTCCACAAAACCAGTTCCTGGTGCCAAAAAGATCGGAGACTGTTGGTCTTCACAAGAAAGTCTATGGCTCATCTATCTCTCTTTCCTGGTGTCCCAAGTTTCAGAATCCCAGTTACATTTTTTTGTGTGTGGTGCGGGGGTGGACAAGAGCTCATTTTTTAATGTTTCCTTTTCTAGCTGTAACTAGTTTCACAAATTTTCAGGAATCATTTTGGTGTTTACTTCCATATTTTAAAATAACATAGCTTTTCTTGTTTTCTCCTGAATATTGATTTTGGAGCATTATTTATTGACTTCTTACTGTGGAAAATGATAATTGGCTATCTTTCACTTTCTCTAACCTTCATCACATGTTCTTATTTGCTTATATCCTAAATTTGATTGATTAAATTGTTCATTTATTATTTCAGAATTTGTATCATTCCATGTATTAACACTATTCACGTCACAGTTGTGTTGTATCTTAATAGCTATTCTTTCCTTTATAACATTTGATTTCCTTGTGTTTAATAATTGTGTTTTGTTGTTACTAAGCTTTCTATGTACCTGTGACTAATATCCTCTTGTAAGCCTTGGAATTCCCATCACTTTTCTCCAGAGTTAGATCTTTTGTCTTCTGGATCCAAAGTCTTCTTTCTTCATGTAATTCACTTTTCTTTTGGTGAATGTCTTCTTTATTGTTAGTAAATAATATGTATTATATATGGTACTTATGTGATATTAGTTATAGAACAAATTACAAGGGGTTCATTTGACAGAAGGAAATTCATAGTAATTTAAATCTGATTTTAATTTTATTTACATAGATTTTAGAAAGATCTTTTAACCCTTGAGATTGAATTATATATTCCTGAATTTAAATAAACCTTTTAAATTCTCTAGATCTTGTTCCATTAATTGCTTTAAAATCAAAAGGTCTTAGTAAACAACTTTTCATATTGGGGGAGAATTCTCTTTCTTACATAGTAACTTTTTTGGGAGAATGAGTTGTCATAAAATAAGAATACAATGCAAATTAAATCTTACTGTATATATTGTACTACTTTATTCTTGTTAGTCTGTGGAGATGACAGTCTTTGCTGTAATAGCTGTAATAGAGCTGCTAGAATTGTTTGAAAACTGGATATCATATTGGGAAAGTCCTATTTATTTATCTTAATATGGTATTTTTATGCCTTTATTCTGGGTATAAGTGATACTTGGGAAGTAGAAGAATTTAGGTCCTTATGAGAAATTTGCAACCTATGAAAGTAATAAATATATGTTAAAATAAATATTCTATATTAAATTGGATTTTCAATTGACTTTAATTATGAATCCCATTTGGCAATCATCTTGTGTTTAGCTTTTCTGTATCTTTCTTTTCTGACATCTGCTTGAGTGAATTATTGCTCAACAGTACACATATTGGTCCTTGGGAGGGTACATTGCTTTTGTTGTCTGAGCATGCTGCCTAGGGATTTATGCTGGTTCTGGGCCCATGGGAAAAATAGAACTACATGGTAGAATAGGAGTATACATGGCAAATTTTGGTTATTTGAGATTCTGTGGAAAGCTTTGAAAAAAGGGTAAATTTCTTTTTCTCTTACATTTTCTCCTTCATTTTCTCCTTCATTCTTTTATCTGTCTTTTTGTATATCAGTTTTCATAGGACTTGTTATTAATACTAATTTTCCTGGTTTAAGTAATCTATAACATAATAGAACAAATGTACTATTTTCAGTTATTCTGAGAACCAGCGATGGTTTATTCTGATATATACTTTCTTAACCCCCTACCATCAGGCAGACATTTTTTCTTTCTTTCTTTTTTAAATAGACTTTTATTTTAGGTTCAGGGATACAAGTGCATGTTTATAATATAGGTAAGCTTGTGTCATGGGGATTTGTTGTGCAGATTATCTCACCACCCAGGTACTAAAAAATAAACCAATAGTTATTTTTTCTGATCCTTTCCCTTCTCCCGCCCTTCACCCTCCACCCTCTGATAGACCCCAGTGTCTGTTTTCCCCTCTGTGTGTCCATGTGTTCTCAATATTTAGCTGCCACTAATCAGTGAGAACATGTGGTATTTTGTTTTCTGTTCCTGCATTAGTTTGCTAAGGATAATGGCCTCCAGCCTTATCCATGTTCCTGCAAAGGACATGATCTTGTTCTTTTTTATGGCTGTATAGTATTCCATAGTATATATGTAACACATTTCCATTATCCAGTTTACCATTGATAGGCATTTAGGTTGATTCCATGTCTTTGCTATTGTGAATAGTGCTGCAGTGAACATATGTGTGCATGTGTCCTTACGGTAGAATGATTTATATTGTTTTGGGTATGTACCTTGTAATGGGATGGCTGGGTTGAATTGTAGTTCTGTTTTTAGCTCTTTGAGGAATTGCCACACTTTTTTCCACAATGGTTGAACTAATTTACACTTCCACCAACAGTGTATAAGTATTGCCTTTTCACCACAATCTCACCAACATCTGTCATTTTTTGCCTTTTTAATAACAGCTGTTCTATCTGGTGTGAAATGGTATCTCATTGTGGCTTTGATTTGCATTTCTCTAATGATCAGTGATCTTGAGCTTTTTTTCATATGCTGGTTGGCCATATGTATGTCTTCTTTTGAAAAGTGTCTGTTCATGTCCTTTGCCCACTTTTTAATGGGCTTGCTTTTTTTTCTTGTAGATTTGTTTATGTTCCTTATAGATGTTGGATATTAGACCTTGGTCAGAAGCAGAGTTTGCAAAAATTTTCTCCCATTTTGGCATTTTCTCCCATGCCATTCCCATCATGGCATCATCATCATGAAATCTTTGCCTGTTCCTGTGTCCACAATGGTTGTCTACATTGTCTTCCAGGATTTTTATAGTTTTTGGTTTTTATTTAAGTCTTTGATCCATCTTAGATTGACTTTTGTATACGGTCTAAGGAAGAAGTCCAGTTTCAATTATTTGCTTATGGGTAGCCAATTCCAGCACCATTTATTGCATAGGGAATAATTTTCCCTATTGCCTGTTTTTGTCAGGTTTGTTGAAGATAAGATAGTTGCAGGTGTGTAGTCTTATTTCTTGGCTGTCTGTTCTGTTCCATTGGTTTATGTGTTTGTTTTTGTAAAGTTGTCATGCTGTTTTGGTTACTATAGTCTTGTAGTATAGATTGAAGTTGGGTAATGTGATGCCTCCAGCTTTGTTCTTTTAGCTTAGGATTGCCTTGACTACTCAAGCTCTTTTTTCATTTTATATGAATTTTAAAATAGTTTTTTTCTAGTTCTGTGAAGAATGTCATTGATAGTTTGATAGGAATAGCATTGAATTTGTAAATTGCTTTGGACAGAATGGCCCTTTTAACGATACTGATTCTTCCTATCCATGAGAATGGAATGTTTTTCCATTTGTTTCTGTCATCTCTTTGAGCATGTTTTGTAGTTCTCATTGTAGGGCTCTTTCACCTCCCTGGTTAACTGTCTTCCTAAGTATTTGATTCTTTTTTTGGCAAATGTGAATGGATTGCATTCCTGATTTGGCTCCCAATTTGACAGTTGTTAGTGTATAGAAATGCTAATGATTTTTGTATGTTGATTTTGTATCCTAAGACTTCACTGAAGTTCTTTATCAGCTTAAGGAGCTTTTAGGCCAAAACTATGGGATTTTCTAGATATATATTTTCATGTTGTCTGCAAAGATAGTTTGGCTTCCTCTCTTCCTATCTGGGTGGGCTTTATTTCTTTCTCTTTCCTGATTGCTCTGGCCAGGACTTCCAGTACTGTGTCTAATAGGAGTGGTGAGAGAGGGCATCTTGTTTGTTGCCAGTTTTCAAGGGGAATGCAACAGCTTTTCGCTATTCAGTATGATGGCATATTTCCTATATGCTACAGGTATAGCTGATAACAAAATTGACAAATATCCCTTCCTTTATGTTTCATATATCCTAGTGGAGCTAATAATATTTGTATTAAAAATATATGTACAATTACAGAAACTTATATAGAGATGTATATAACCTGCACATAAATTGAGAATTGTATATTCTGCTTTAGGTAAGTTCTATTTGAACTATTTTTCATCAGAAAGGTACAAAAAATAGGTTAGTTAGTAGGTTGGAATTGCAACCTGTTACACTTGAGCTTTGTGTTTTATGTCAGAATGTTGGCCTGCATTTAATCTAGGCTGCTCTTTTTCTTTGCTTTTGAACATTAAAAATGGTAATTTTTAATGATTTATTGAATGATTATAATAATTTATTTCAAATCATGAATCAATTTTTTAATATAATGAAAAAGTTATTTAGGAATATTTTACCTAACGTATTCCATTTTCAGGGCCAATATAAAAATTGTTCTTTGCCTAAAAAGTTGAGCTTATTATTATATTTTATGGACAAATGCACTTTTAATGAGATGTAATTCACTTTCCATACAATTATTTTATATTGTGTGATTCAGTGGTTTATAGTATATTCACCAGGTTGTACAATTGTTTTCTAATTTCAGAGTATTTTTATCACTCTCAAACTACATACCTCTTAGCAGTTATTTCTACTCTCCCCTCTCACAGGCCCTGGTAACCACAAATCTACTTTTTGTCTCTATGTTTTTGCCTCTTGCGGCAATTTCATATAAGTGGAATTCTAAAATATATGTTTTCTTGGTCAGGCTTATTTCACTTAATGTTTCGAGATTCATCAATGCTGCAGCATGTATCAGTACTTCATTTCTTTTTATGGATGAATACTTTTCCATTGTATGGAAATACCACATTTTGTTTATTCATCAACTCATGGAAATTTATATTGATTTCACTTTTTGGCTGTTATAAATTATGCTGATATGAGCATGTGAATACACGTTTTTGTGTGGACATAAGTTTTCGGTGTCCACATTTCCTCAAAAAGACATATAGTTACAATATGACCCAGTTATGCCATAGTATTTTCCAAAGTGGGTGTACCAGTTTACATTCCTACCAGCAGTGTATCAGGGTTTGCATTCCTCCACGTCCTTTCCAATGCTTGTTACTGTTTGTCTATTATGTCACAGCTTCCTACATGGTGTAAAGTGATAAATAGCTTATTGTTTTTTATGAGGAATTATATAACAATTTAAAAATCTTATCTTCTAGGTGCTGTACTTCTTTGCAGTATACAAGGACTAGCAGTTAATATTGACCCAATCTTATATACATGGCTCATCTATCAGCCTCAGAAACGAACAAGTAGACATATGCAACAGGTAAGAGATTTTTAAATAGTTTTTTCTCTTAACAAATATTTTTCTTATTCATTTAGTAGAATTATATATGTCTTTTGATTGATTCTTTTTTAACAAATGTACCAGATTTCCTTTGTCTCTCCGCTTTACCCCTTTCAAACAATTCTGTTCCCTTATTTTTGCATGAGAAATTGCATGTCATTATAAAGTTTCTTTGACTACTAAAGGGGCTTTCTGTACAATGGCTTATAAAACAGAAACTAGTTTAGGAGTCCTGTTTCACCAGTCTTCATTCTTTCATAGTGCCTACATGTCCATTCTCATTGTGTGCAATACATAAGAATTGCTCAATAAATGAATGTTGGCATTTTTGTTTGTTTGTTTTGTTTTGAGACACAGTTTCACTCTGCCTCCCAAGCTGAAGTGCAGTGGCGTGATCTTGGCCCACTCCCTGGTTCAAGTGATTTTCTTGGGACCACCTCCCAAGTTCAAGTGATTCTCGTGCCTCAACCTCCCGAGTAGCTGGGATTACAGGCATATACCATCATACCCAGCTAATTTTTGTATTTTTAGTAGAGACAAGATTTTACCTGTTGGCCAGGCTGGTCTCGAACTCCTGACCTCAAGTGATGCGCCCGCCTTGGCCTCCCAAAGTGCTGAAATTGCAGGTGTGAGCCACGGCTCCTGGCCAGCTTTTATTTTTATCTCTACCTTTCCTTGTCATATTTAGGTTTTTTCAAAAAACATGCATCGAATACCTAATTCTTGGATTGGGATGATTGGTGCAAAAAAGGTTGGAATATATGTTTGTTTAAAAAGGTATAAATTACAAAGTAGTAAGTAGACAATTATAGTTTCTAGAATACTTAAACATAAATCTGACAGTTTTGTTATTTTCATTTTAAAGATGAAGAAACTGATGTTTATTGAGATTCATTTATGTATAGTCAAACAGCTGTAAGTAAATGACAGAACTAAGAAGTTTTGAGGCCAAATTTGTGCTTTATTGAATTATAATTTCCCATCAACTTAAGTATAATTTTGCAGTATCCTATATGGAATAGCTTTGTATCCTTTTTCTGAAGTAACTTCAAGCTAGTTGATTGGAGAAGAATACACAATTTTATATTTATATAAGAATTAAAAAATTTAACAGAAAATACTCTCTAAGGAACACGTTTTAAAGGTTTTTCTTCACTTTGTCCTAATTTTATTTGAAACTTCTGCCATACCTGTCCCCGTTTTTCCTTTCAATGAGTAGTTACAGAATGTAAGGCAGTATGCTATACACCATGGCCACAGAAATAAAAGTCATAGGTGAGAATATCCCTCCCTCTGAGAGTATGTAGTGTATTTGAGAATCTTAAGGGATATAGTAATGCCATTTTTAGTAATTACTATGTATATGTATGTCCAGGATTATGTGAAAACAAAAAAGAGGAATAGTTCTCACAAGCAGGGTAGTGTGTGAAAAGGAGGAATTAACAACTAAGCTGAGTATCTAGGAGTGAGCCAGACAGGGAAGGTTGTTTTAGACTGAACTGTTTGAACAAAGGCAGAGAAGATGCAAAAGCATGGCAAGAAAGAGACTTCAGTGGTTCCAGAATGGAGTGAAGTGTTCTTGTAGAGACTGGGAGAAATTGGAAACCAATTTCTGAAAAAAAAATTTGTAGTCCTAGGTATTTGAGACTTCATTTTGAAGGGTAAAGAGGAGCTATAGGAAACTGGTATTAACAGAGCTGGATTTTAGAAAGTTTACTCTAGCAGAATATAGAGAATGAGTGCTACAGAAGTTAGACTAATGGCAGTAACCAGTCTGAAAAAATTTTCTTTGTAAATTCTCGATTGGTTATTCTCTAAGTAATACAGTTATTTCCAGTGTACCATAGATATCCCTGAAGGTCAAGTAGAGTGTTCTAGCAGCTTAAATAAATTAGACATTCATTTAATTGATACCAAACATATTCAAATATTTTGATTTTTAACTTTTTAAAAAATTATAACTTTTAAAATGAGTATACAATCACGTGCCCCTTAATGATGGGGATACATTCTGAGAAATGCATCATTAGGCAATTTTGTTGTTGTGCAAACATCATAGAGTGTACTTACACAAACCTAGATGGTATGGCCTGCTAGACGTTTGGGCTATAACCCATCTCTGGTATAGCCTATTGCTCCTAGGGTACAAACCTATACAGAGTATTACTGTACTGAATACCTTAGGCAGTTATAACACAAAGATAAGTATTTGTATGTCTAAACATAGAAAAGGTATAGTAAAAATATGGTGTTATAATCTTATGGAACCACCATGATGTATGCAATCCATTGTTGACTGAAACATTGTTATGTGGCACATAATTATATGTATATTTTTATAATTCAGAAACAATGCTCTATTTAGAAGCTAAACTACTTGCAATACCAATACTTTGGGAGGCAAGGTGGGAGAATTGCTTGAGCCCAGGAGTTCAAGACCAGCCCGGGGAACATAGCAAGATTCTGTTTTTACAGAAAATAAAAATTAGGTCTGCGTGGTGGTGCAGGCCTGTAGTCCCAGCTACACTGGAGGCTAAAGCAGGAGGATTATTTGTGCCTGGGAGGTGGAGGCTGCAGTGAACAATGATCACACCAGTATACTCCAGCCTGGGCAAAAGGGTGAGACCTCCATCTCTAAACATAATAAAAATAAAAGGTAAACTAACAAATACCATAATCCTACTCATTCAGAGTTACAAATAATGTTGGAGTATGTGTCTCCATGGCTAAATCTTTGCATTCATCTTTATTCACTTAGACTATATTTTTACAAGTGTAATTAGTAGCACTAGGCAAGTATTTTGCATTTTAGAAACATATTTTAAGACTTTTGTTATGTCACCAAATTGCTTCCAAAATTGGTATAGTTTGCATTTTCTTTTTCCTTTTTCTTTCTTTTTTTTTTCCACACAGAGTCTTGCTCTGTTGCCCAGGCTGAAGTGCAGTGCTGTGATCACAGGTCACTGCAGCCTTGACTTTGTGGGTTCAAGTGATCCTCTTTTCTAAGCCTCCTGAGTAGTGGGGACCACAGACACACACCACCATGCCTGGCTAATTAAAAAATATATACATTTTTTTGTAGAGGTGGTGTCTCACCAAATTGCCCCAGCTGGTCTGAAACTCCTAGGCTCAAGTGGTCTACCCACCTAAGCCTCCCAAAGTGCTGAGATTACAGGCATGAGCCCCATATCCAGCCCAGTTTACATTTTCAACAGCAATTGATAGCATTATTATTTTACTACAGTTTGGCGTACTTAAAAATATACTTTAAAAATGTCCTTATTCTACTATTTTCCTCTTGAATGTTCCCCCCACCTCACCCCACCATGGAAAATTGAGAGAATTGCATAGTAGAGCAATATGTTTCCATACCCAGGTTCAATAATTATCAAGTCATGACCACTCATCTTTACTCTTAAAATCTGTTAGGTGAAAAAAAATGCTGATATACAGTATTGGTGAAAATGTAGAGAATGATTACTGTTGTTGTGAGTGAAAACTTGATAAATTTGTCAGTATCTAGTAAAATTGAAAATTAGTGAACTTATAACCCCAAACTTGTACTTCTTGATGCAGGTACGCTCTTAGAGTGAAATTCATGTAACTAAGGAATAGTGTGTAAGACTGCTGTTGCATATTCTTTACAATAATGTGAAAATTTGAAAACTTAAATGAAAATTTGTAAGAAGGTGGATGAAGTATGAAATATTCACATGATATAACATTTATTAAAAATTATACAATAGACCTTAGTATGGACATCTCAAATTATATTTGATGCAAAAGCCGTTTCCCCAGGATGTATGCAATATGAGAGCACTTATGTATATTTTTCTAAAACTGCCCTTAATGTGTATGTGTATGTGTATGTGTGTCTGTAAGTGAATACAGGTATAAAAATTAAGTTGAAGAATTTGTACTAATATCATAATAATGGTTGACTCTGGGAGGAAAGGACAGTAGGTTGGCAGTCAAAGGGGATTTTAGTTTTATCTAGAATACTTTTTTTAAAAAAGCAAATATGATAAAACTGTTAATAGCCATTAATTATTGGTTATAATAGGTATGTTGTATTCTTTGTAACCTTCTAGTATTATTTTAATTTGTTAAATTAATAATTAGTGAAAGATGGTTACCTTTTATATGATGCAGCTATGAAAAGCTTTAGGTATTTTGGGTTATGGGACAGTTTTGAGTTAAAGATAGAACAGCTCTGAGACTAGAGTGCAACTGAAATTTGAGGAGAGCTACAGTACCAGAAGGAAAAAGAATATAAGCAGGGTAATAGGAGGTTGTTAAAAATAAATACTGCTTATTTCGATGTTTTTGACCAAGGTAGCCATATTTCTAGAATAGTGGAGGAAATCACTGGTCTTACTCCTTATTTGGTATCACTTAATGCCTGGCATGCAGCATCTTTATTAGCAGTCATTCAACAAATATAAGTATTTTGTATACAGCTGTGTACAGGGCATACAAGAGCCTTACTCTTGTGTTAGAAAGTGGTTTTGTTTGGCCTTTTAATTCTTGCCTGTGTGAAAATACACTCAGAGTTGGCTGGGCACAGTGGCTCACACCTGTAATCCCAGCACTTTGGGAAGCTGAGGCGGGTGGATCATGATGTCAGGAGTTCAAGATCAGCCTGGCCAAGATGGTGAAACCCTATCCCTAATAAAAATACAAAAATTAGCTGGGCACGGTGGCAGGCGCCTGTAATCCCAGCTACTCAGGAGGCTGAGGCAGGAGAATTGCTTGAACCCGGAGGGCAGAGGTTGCAGTGAACCAAGATTGCACCACTGCACTCCAGCCTGGGCGACAGAGTGAGACTCTGTCTCAAAAAGAGAAAAAAATACACCCAGAGTTTTAGCTACCCAAAGGTATTTTTTGTTTGTTGTTTAGTATTACCAGTACCATGAACTGGATCTGTAAAATTTTACATGGATTTTTAACTTTGTGCTTTTATTAGTTGCATCTTTCGGCTATTGTGCTTGAATTTACACTGTATAGCACATAAATTTCCTCTAGTTACTCATTCTGTGGTTGACCCTAGAAACAAACAACACGAGGGCTAGGGACACCAACTCCCTGCTTGGTCGAAAACTCATTTATACCTTTTGAGTTCCCCCAAACTTAACTAATAGCCTACTGTTGATCAGAGGCCTTAACGATAACATAGTTAATTAACACATATTTTGTATATTATATGCATTATGTGTGGTATTCTTACAATAAAGTAAACTAGAGAAAAGAAAATGTTATGAAGAAAACCATAAGGAAGACAAAATACTATATAGGACAAAAGTAGATCATTCCTGAAGGTCTTCATGTTGAATAGTAGGCTGAGGAGGAGGAAGAGGACGGGTTCATCTTGTCTCAGAAGTGGCAGAGGTGGAAAAAAATCCACATGTAAGTGAACTTATGTGGTTCAAACTTATGTATTCAAGGGCCAGCTGTATATTAATTTTAATCCTGAACTTGGTTATAACTTTTTAGAGTTTGGATTGTATTCCAGGAATATAAATGGGCAGAAATTCAAGGGATTATGGAGTCACTAAATATTAGAGTATAAAGAGGTTTTCCAGTAACCATCTCCACCCCCTCTTATTTTTTAGATGAGGAAATTTAAATGCATCAAGACTTAACAATATGTGGAGCATTTCTCATCTAGATCTTAAAAATGATTTCCAATTTAGATTTGTGTATTATCAGTTTGACTAAATACCAAATATAAAAGCAGGTACTCTATGTTATGATGCTTCCGATAATTTATTTAATCTTTTCCTTTTCTCATTTTTGATTTTTTTTTTTTTGAGATGGAGTCTCACTCTTGTCGCCCAGGCTGTAGTGCAGTGGCATGATCTTGGCTCACTGCAAGCTCTGCCTCCCAGGTTCACGCCATTCTCCTGCCTCAGTCTCCCGAGTAGCTGGTACTACAGGCGCCTGCCACCACGCGGGGCTAATTTTTTGTATTTTCAGTAGAGATGGGATTTCACCGTGTTGACCAGGATGGTCTCGATCTCCTGACCTCGTGATCCGCCCGCCTTGGCCTCCGAAGTGCTGGGATTACAGGCGTGAGCCACTGCGCCTGGCCTCTAATTTCTTTTCCTTTTTTTTTTTTACTCAGTGTGACTAGCAACTTGTAAAATAATATGCCCTTTTCCATGTTTCAGAACATGATTGATTTTATTACATAGTTATATAATAAAAAAGTTTTCATTGAAATACTTTTTCATAATGTAAATTATATTGAGTATTTTAAGTTGGGTGAGGCTTAAGGTTGGATCTATAAAACTTTGGTTGTAGTAGTGAAGATAACCTTAGACTACATTGCAGCCTGACCAACCACCGCCAGATTTACCATGATACAACTGTGTTACAGTTATCATCTGTTGTTTCCCAAGCTACAATTTCCTTCTCAAACTGTGGCTAAAACCCAACATTTGATGATTGTTTTCCACCCACTTCAACATTGATCTTTGATCCTATGGCAAACTTAAAAGTGCCTTTTTTTTTGCCAATAATATGACAGAATTGTATTGGGCATCATCAGCAGTAACATCAGACTTTATTTCAGTGAATAAAGATGAAACAGCTGCTTTACTGTCCTGCTCAGCCCGCATGCGTTCAATAGAGGATCATAATATTTTCCAGCTTTCTCTAAGTAGATATTTTTCTGTGCTTTCTGAATATGCTATGGATATCTTTTGTCAGACAAAATATAGAGATTTTCAGTATTCTTCAAAAAAGTTGGAGTATCCATATTAACATGTACACAATCAGTTTGTAAAAGTATGTTTCTAAAAATGCCATTTTATAAGGATAACTTTATAAGGATACTTTTCCATTTTTTTGAGAACATAATTTTCAAAGTGAATTTAAATTTTATCTTGCTCTTTCCATATTATTTTAATACTTCTTACTAAAACTTAAGTTTTCTGGGTACTTACAGGCTCTTTGATTTTCACTCAGAATTTTAATTTAAAATGTAAGTGGATAAGCATTGCTCTGTGTGTGTGTGTGTGTGTGTGTGTGAGAAAGAGAGAGAAAAGTCGGGGTGCAGGGACAGATGAAGGAGGGAGAGATTGATTGATTTAAAATAATGAAGTCTCAGCCCCAACTTGTGCAGGACTGTCCTCAGTATTGCCATGTTTAACCTTTACTGCTTAAGAAATAGTTAAAAACTAAAAACTAAAACGTTTTTCATTTTGGCTCTTTCCAGCAGCCTGTGGTAGCTATTCCTCTTGTTATGCCAGTTTGTAGAAGGAAAGAGGATGAGGTGTCTATTGGAAGTGCACCCTTGGCAAAGCAGCAATCATATCAGGCCTCTGAATATGCCAGCAGCCCTATAAAAACAAAAACGGTAACAGGTATGTGTCAAGTACTGTAAAGGGACTATGATTTTACTCCACTTCTAAGCTAGCAAGTTAGCATCCACAGTTTCATGGATGCTGGCCAAAGACATGAGACTCCTCAGCTGGAGACAAAGAACTTTATTATCCACAATGTTAGCAATAATCACAGTAGTAGCATTTTCTTGTGTTAGTGCCCTGAGCCCAGTTTCCATAAGGTGACATGAAGGGGGCCAGGAATTCTGAATTTAGGAACCTGAACCTTTTATAATGGATAGAAAGCGTGCCTGCCCTTTCCTCCAGAGGGAGGCGCTGTGTCTCCTTTGCGAGGGTGTAAGCACACTTGCCCTTTGCTCAGAAGCAGGATCATATTTCTGTCTTCTGAGGCTATTCGCTATACAAATATCCTTTAAAACACAGTAGGGAACAAAGACAATCACTACCTCTACTTAAGAGACCCATGGAGAATTGTCTCTCAATAGTATGTTCCTTCAAGTGAATTCTTGAAAACCACAGTACACCTTAATCATCTTTCTTCCCCTTTCTCTCATATTCTCTGCTAGATCTTCTATGCAAATATAATGTATGTGATCACAGATTTTGAAATGCATCTGTATATGCATGGAAAAGTTTATATGTAAACTCATACCAATCACATATCAATTCATAAATGATACCAGTTGATCTGATAATTATTTTGCCTTCTTTATTATACTTTATGTTTTTATAAGAAATTAATTTGTAATGAGGGAAAATAAATAACAAAAGCTAAAAATGTAATTTCTCATCATTATTTATAAAATATGAAAACATAACACATTGTTTTTTATTTTAAATTATTAATATGAACTATGGTTCTTTTCTTTAGAATTAAGGATAATTGCATTTTATGTCTTTGGTGTTCCCCCATCTTTAGAACCATCAGATATCCTATAGGTATTTTTCTTATAGATAAGAACATTATTATTTCACCAAATGTATATTCTCACTCAAGCTTGCATAAAAATTAATAAGCATCCAGCTAATGCTTGTGATTGCCCTGTTTGGTGACTATGAGCAGTCACCAAAGGTAAAAGGCCTTGAGTTGAGTATAACATTTATTGTTTATGAATTCTGTTTCTTCCCCCTTGGGTGCCCACTATTTTTAATTCTCTGGTGAACTTGGTAGTGGTACTCTCTCTTTTCTTGATAATACTCTGTGCTAAACATTTTCTTTACTTAGAATTATGTTTTAACACTTTATTTTTAATTAAAGGATACAGTCTTCTTTTTTAGATTAAAAATATATTTTATTATTTCTTAGAGTATGTACATACATCTAAATGTAGTTATCAATCACTATTTTAATTATTATTTATATTGCATCATAAATTATAACGAGTTTGTTAAGGTATTCATAGTCTTTTGCACATCTGCCTACCTTTTTTGGTTGTTGGTTTTTGTTTGTTTTTTAACTAAGCCATTTTCAGTAGCATTAGGTATAAATCAGTAGCATTAGGTATAATTACATTGTTGTAAAATACACAATTTATTTTTTAACTACATGTTACAGTGGAGAAATGTTAATTTCATTTCTGAGTTCTTATTAAAATTATTTTTTAAATTTATATCATCACAACCTATGGTCCAATGTTGATTTTAAGTTCATCCCCAACAAGTTATATGGTGATTTTGACACATGAATAACAAGACCTGCTGATACTGCACTGGGTTTGATTTTGCTTTTTAATTATTCAGTTAGAAGCAGACCTTTTCCTCTTCCAAATTCAGCCAATGTTAAGTGGCTAGCTGCAAGAGGACATGTGTTTAGGGCTGGGGATGTGTTAACAACAGAATGCCACTATTTCAATGATATAGTCACATAGGGTGGACTAAGCCAGAATAAAGACTTGCTGCTCCACATGAAGATAATCGATTTTCACAAAATTCTAAATAATCTTCTAGAGAATCTGTATATTCTTCAAAACAACGAAACCCCTAAAAGCTGTGACATTTGTTTACCCTAGGTTTTGAAATGTTATAAACCTTAATTTGGAATTATTGATGAAAATTTCTGGAATGGAGATGAAAACTTAAAAAGCAGAATACTCCATAAATGATACTTAAAAGATATAACCCATTTTATCTTACATGTTTATATATTACTTCTCATGTCAACGTCATAAGTACAGAGTTAAAATAATAGAAGCCTTTTAAATTTAGGACACCTTGACTATTGCTAAGATAATAATAAATGAAGACATGTGATAATGTTGTAGATTTGGTAGATAATGCTATAAATTCAAAGTATAGAACTTTAGCTTCTGGCCATGATAGACTAACAGGGTTTAGATTTATATTCCTGCTGTAAACAACTAACAAACTGGATAAAAATATGGGGAAAATTCCCCAGTTTCTGGACATTGGATAACAGGCAGTGCAGGAGTGTGATTCCTCCTAGAAAGGAAACAAAGGTGAGCCCTAGGATTTCCCTAGCTTTCTGCCTCAAGGCACGTTTCAGAATACAGAGTAGAATAGGACGTCTTAAACTGAGCTTAGCAGTCTTTCTGAGTTGTAGAGACAGGAACTGAAGTTTAGGGAGGCAGAAATGACTAGAAATTATAGAATAAAATTCCAGAGATGGAGAAAGTTATGCATAAAAAGAGCCCCTGGGGCGATGAGACCTCACAGGGTTTGGCAAAGAATAACCTTGGAGCTGTGATCTTAATGATTCCCTCCCTTACACAGGGCAGAAGGCATTGAAGTTCCTACTGTCCATCGCATACCATTCTCATTGGTTATTTAGGACATTCAGTAGAGACCAGAAGGGCTAGGCCTTAGCTGTGGGGCTAAACTATTTATAAAGACTACCCTAGACTCACCTTAAACAAACTTGTAAATCAGCCTCTGAAGGAAACAAAATAGCAAGTAACTGTTACTATTAAAAGGAATACAATACTATTGTAGCCCAACATCATTAAAAGGAATACAATAAGATGGAGACATACAACTTAAATATAACAGTGCCAAACATTCAATAAAAAAATTACTAGAGGTGCAAAGGAGTGAGAACTACCAACAGGAAGAAACTAGCCAATAGAAATAGGCTGAGAAATGACACAGATGATAGAATTAGCAGGTATATTAAATACCTATATGTTAAAACAGGTATCATAACTATGTTCAGATATTTACAAGAAGTTGCATACATTGAGGAGAGAAATGGAAAATATATAAAAGAACCAAACTCAATTCTAGAGATGAAAAACAAAATATCTGAAATAAAAATTTAGTGGAATTAGATGTAGAGTAGTAGATATTGCAAGAAAAAGAGATTAATTAACTTGAAGACATAGTAATGGAAACATGCCAAAATGAAGCACAAAGAGAATAAAGGAAAATAAATGTACAGAGCCTTATTGAACCATGGGACGATAATTAATTATGGTTGTGAGGGTAGGGCTCACTGAAAGTTCGCATTTGACCAGATACTTGAAACAGGCGAGGAAGTGAGCCATGTGGATATCTGTGGATAAATGATTTGGAATTATCTATGTATCTATATCTATATCTGTATCTATATCTATATAGGAATAAATGATATACTGTAACCCTTTCGTTTTATAAGTAAGACTATTGAGTCACAAAGAGGTCAAGAAACTTATCCAAGGTTAAAAAGATATTTAATGAGACTTTTTAAAAACTGAAATTGCCAGAGTATAGGAAGAGATAAATCAACTTACCCAAGGTTAAAAAGATATTTAATGAGACTTTTTAAAAATTGAAATTGCCAGAGTATAGGCACTTCGTGATTATTTCCTTCTTTCGCTCTGAATATTTCCTTTTTTCTTTCTTTCATGGCATAGGCAGTCCTGCAAATGAGGTCTATGCAAATTTTGTCATCTACTATTTCATCTCTAATACCTAATATATAGCCAGCCAACTTCAGTGCCCTTTTTATTTTTTTGCTAAGGAATTACTCTAAATTTGCAGCCCTGTCCCGTAGCACTAAGATAGTGAAAGATTTTGCATCAGAGTTACTAAGATGGATACTACTGGGAAACACCTTTTATGATCATGTTTCATAATGGCATTGATAGTTCCACCTTTCTTTATTTGAGTGCCACTCACTGGTGCACAGTTAAGTTCCTGGATGAGACTCAAAAGGGAAACACTACTGTTGGTATATACTTTTTGGCCTTGATATATCCTTAAATATATTCCAGAATGCTGAGGCTTCTACCAAAATAAAAAATATATATATGATCCTTCAGATGTTTCAATTTTTATCAGGCATATGGAAAATCTATCTCTTATGCCTAGGTCTTCAAGAGAAGTAAATATGAAAAATCTTGAAATCTTAAAAAGTACATTGTTTATATTACAGTTAATAAAAGGCTTTAGATTATTGTTATTTGTTTTTAAAGAACCTGTCTTTGGAGTATGATCTTTGGTTATTGAGTAGAATATTTCTTCTTTATTTATTTATTTATTTTTTGAGACGAGTCTTGCTCTGTTGCCCAGGCTGGAGTGCAGTGGCGTGATCTCGGCTCACTGCAACCTCTACCTCCCAGGTTCAAACGATTCTCCTACCTCAGCCTCTTGAGTAGCTGGGGCTATAGGCACGTGCCACCACGCCCAGCTAATTATTGTATTTTTAGTAGAGATGGGGTTTCACCATGTTGGCCAGGATGATCTCGGTCTCTTGACCTTGTGATCTGCCTGCCTTGGCCCTCCAAAGTACTGGGATTACAGGCGTGAGCCACTGCGCTTGGCCTGAGTAGAATATTTCTAATTACATTTTTTTGCTGACCTCATTTCAAGATGTAATATTTTAAATTTATGCCAAAGTTTAATAATACAGTTATCTTGTTTAGGCTTAAGTTTGGCTGAAAATATCAGACTACTCTAAATAACGGTGCTTTAAACAAGATCCAATTTTGTCTCTCATTAGAAAGTTTAAGCAGACACCCTAAAGCTATTATGATCTTTCAATATCTGGAAGCTTTTTATTCTACTTTGAGTGACCTTCATTGCTAGGCTTGCCTCATGGTTCATGATGGTGGCTTCAGCAGTTAATCGAGTCTGCATTTCAGTGAGCAGAAATGAGTACAGTGAAAGAAAAAGGTATTTTCTACGTCATTAAGCACTACCCAGAAGTTGCATACTCCATTTTGTTTATATACTCTTGGCTAGAAGCTAGTTACATGGTCCTATCTAGCTGCATAAGAGGTCTTGCAAATGTAGTGTGTATTCTTTAAAGCCATGTACCTGGCTACAACTTGTGTTTTCTAACTAAGAAAGAAAGGAAGAGTGGATAGTAGAGATTATTTAGCTGCTTCTACCGTAGTAACTTAAAATGGAAAATCAAAAGCTGAATTTTGGGAAAAAAAATAGAGAATAAAAATATTTTCCTTTTAGTATGCATATCACAAGACAAAGCTGGTTAAAAAAATGTTTTTAGTGTTGCTTAGATATTTCACACTAAGAGATATAGACTTGGGAGTCATCAACATATGGATTATAGTGGAAGCCACAGAGTGGTTGAGATTTCTCAGGAGACCCTACAGAGCAGGATGGGAAGAGAGTGCAAAATTACATTCAAAGGAACTCTTTAATGGAAGAGTAAGGAGAAGGAGCCAATGGAGAGAGTTCAGAAGCATCATTATATGAGAAGTAGGCAACAAAGCTACATGTATATGTGCGACACAATTCCAAAGAGTTTCAAGAAGAAGGTGGATGTGCATGATATGCTGTAGAGTCATCAAGAACAATGAGGCTGACAAATAGGCTGTTAGTCTGTGGCCAGTTGGCCTGAGGACTTTTAGTTGTTAAGGAACGGATGTGAATTGAAGGAGGGACAACCTATGTACACCAGTCATTCAAGAAATTTGACTATATAGTCACTTGGGGTATGTATATAGCAATAGAGATATAAAGAGACAAGGAGACCAAATTGGAGATACCACAAAGACTGAGGATAATTTATACAGTGAGATCACAGGTAAGCAAGATCTAAAACCGTGCACAGATGTGAGACTTAACCATTTAGGAAAAATCATTTCTTCTTTAGGACAGAGATAAGAAGATAAGACTATATATCATTATAGATTAATTTAGTTATTTTTCTTTCCACAAACAAGTACTTATGTGGGACAGGTATTTTTTTTTCTTTTTTTTTTGCACTTTTAGAGAATCTAAGAGATCGAAAAATGTATAATTTTCTCAAGACAAGCCTCCTATTTTTCTCATACAGGGAACCAGTTTTTCAGGTTAACTTTGGAATGCCCTGGCTGAGAAGAGGGGTTCATTCTGGTGGTTAGAGGGCCCTAAAATTTTATTTTTTCTTTACAAATGTCATTTGAAAATATTAAAGCATGAAGGTAGACATTATTGTATAATATAAAATTGATTTTATCAGGGATAAAAGATGGTTTTAAAAAATTTTACTATTTTAGAACAGAAAAAGGTTGAAAATAAAGTGTATCTAATGAAGTACATCTAAAGTAAAATAAGTTGAAAATGTAATTCAGAAAGTCATCAGAGAATTTAATGAAAATATATGTTTACTGAGTTGTTTTGTACATTGTAAGAAAAATTATTTTTATTTCTAAATCTAAATTCAAGGGAAAAAGTATTAGCAGTCTGCAGAGCTTAAAATGATACACAAAGTTCAAATTATTTTATAAGTTGTTTCTACACTAGTCTAGGCAATCAGCATAATTTATAATTAGACAATATTTCTAAGATTAATTTTCTAAAAGACTTCAACAGATGCTAGATGATTATTTGATATGTTACCCATACTGTAGATTATTGTAGCCATATACTTCATTTCCTTAACTCTTTGACTTTTTGAATATTTCATGTTTTATGAAGGTAGTAGTTTATGAAGGGGATAAATATGAAGTGTCTCTGATGATAGCTATCACTTTCATAAACATGAAGCATCCCTCAGTCATCTGATGGCAATCTTTTATAGCCATATCTATCAAATGTATTACTAAGTTGACATTTACCACATATTTGAATTTCTCACATTGCTGGTGTTCATGTGAAAACTCCTGAAATGAATCATTAGCTCGTAAGGAGATGTAATTACACTTTATTTAGTATGTCTCCATGTGTGCCCTGCAGAGTATTTTATCATTGGTATTTGATGATTAATTCCAACAAAGTGTTCAGTTTGTTGAGCAGACTGGGTTTATTTATTTTTATTTTTAAATGTGCTGTACTTTATTAACATACATATAATGTCCTATTTTGTTGGGTCCTTTTCTTGAGAGACTAGCAATTATTCCATATTTAATTTTTTTTAAATTCTTGGTCCTTACCTCTTTGGCTCACTTTTTATTTCTCTATGATTGTAAAGCAGATTTATTTGTGTATGGTTTCTTCTAATGTGTTCAAGTTTTGCTTTCTATTTTTACTTTGAAGGTAGAGCATAGACTTCATTAAATTTTCTCAGAAGAGAAAGGATTGGAAGGTAAATTAATGTTGAAAAATTACTTGTACTTCCATACCCTATTGGAGTTATTTGACTTCCATTACTGTTAGCACTACCTCACTCCCTTCCCTTTTGAATATGCTGGCCCAAACCTGGAACAAAACAACGAAAAGAGGGAGGGAGAAATAATAACCCCCACCCCCACCCCAAAACATGGTTTCTTGGTTTCCTTCAGCACAGCCGAGGCAGACTAACATTTCTTTAAAAGCATTACTGAATACTAAGAAGGAATAAATTAGAACAAATACAGAAAACATAAACTATTTAAAAATAGTTAACCTTAAAATTGTAGTCTTCAGTTGTTTGTCTTAGTGCACTCCTATCAGTAATTTTTTGAGCAAGCATCCATAGTAGTTATTGATTTATACGTTAAATATATGTATCACTATTTAATGTAATAAAGCATGTAAGATTATTTTAATTTTAATATTTAAATTATACTATTCAGATAGAATTTTAATACATCAATAATGTTTCAGTGGGTGTAATATTGCATGGTATTACTTTTTTTTTTTTGAGGCGGAGTCTTGCTCTGTCACCTAGGCTGGAGTGCAGTGCTCAATCTCAGCTCACTACAACCTCCGCCTTCTGGGTTCAAGCAATCCTTCTGCCTCAGCCTCCCAAGTAGCTGGGATTACAGGTGCCCACCACACACCCGGCTAATCTTTGTGTTTTTTAGTAGAGACAAAGTTTACCATGTTGGCCAGACTGGTCTCGAACTCCTGACCTCAAGTGATCCGTCCGTCTCGGCCTCCCAAAGTGCTGGTATTACAGGCGTGAGCCATTGCACCCAGCCTGCATGGTATTACTTTTTAAATATTTGTTTAATATTTTGTTATGATAGCAACTTATAAGTTTAATTTTTAATTAAGTTTATTCCAATTGTTGGTTTTAATGGCTGACATAATTGGAAAGCTGCCTCACTGAGATACATCACATTGAAGAGATGAAAAGGGCATCATTGACTGTACTCAAGATACTTATTTTTCAATCCCATCTATTTTGCAAAGGTTTGCTGACATAAGGCTAGTAAATTTTCATCTTCCTTATATAATGAGTTATTTCAATTTAATGGGATATTGTCTTTTTTATTCAAATAAATTAGTTTTGTTTTTAATCCATATTTTTGAGTGTGTTTTACAGGAATATTTTTAAAGTGTGTATACAGATTATGAGTATTAATTCAGTTAAAATAAATAATAAAATTCTAAAACCTGATTAACTATGCATGGTAAATTGTAATATGCCACAATTAACTGAAAACAAGTGAAGGATTGAAGAATCCTTAGCAATTCTTTCTTGTTGTTGAGTGTTCCTGTTCCTTTGTATACTTAACATAGTGTTATCTGTGGCCTTCTGACATGAGGAAGGACTCCAATGATAGTCTACTGTATTAAATATTAATAAACTATGGCTGGGCACAGTGGCTCACACCTGTAATCTCAGCACTTTGGGAGGCCAAGGTGGGCGGATCACTTGAGGTCAGAAGTTTGAGACCAGCCTGGCCAACATAGCCCATCTCTACTAAAAACAAAAATTAGCTGGGTGTGGTGATGCATGCCTGCAGTCCCAGCTACTCGGGAGGCTGAGGCAGGAGAATTGCTTGAACCCAGGAGGTGGAGGTTGCAGTGAGCCGATATTGTGCTATTGCACTCCAGCCTGGGCTACAGAGCGAGACTCCAGCTCTAAATAAATAAATAACTGAATAAATAAATAAGTAACTATATGTGTTTCTCATTTTTAGATGAAAGTAAGTATAAGTAGATATTCTCATGTTGGCCAGGCTAGTCTCAAACTCCTGGACTTAGGCCAGGAACACCCTATGCGTGTTCTTGTAGCTTTGCGCACCACATTTTTTGGAGAACACTCTTGTGTTGGAATGTTATTATCTGAAAGTTTAGAATTACCTAGAGAAAGCCTCTCATGTAAGGTTCAGATATGATTATCCTGTGGAGCAGATTCACTGTGCAGTGGTTACCAACTTGTCCAGTGAGACAGAACACACTCATATGCAGTGAGTTACATTAAGCAGATTTATGACTGTACTCACAGATAGGTATCAAGGGACAATAGAAGCCTAGGATTCAGTGTGATTTGGTTCCCCCAGACTCCGGAAAGCTGCTCAGGTTAAATGGTGTCTCATCTGTGCATGCCGCACTACATCTGAGGGTCCCTGGAAGACATCTCTCTTTGGGTTTTATATTCCATGGTGATATGACTTGCTGGCTAAAGCATTACGGTGTACTGTTTCTAGTCGGGACTGGCACAGAACTTGAGCTGTTTTGGTCAGTCCCTTCCTATCTTAAGATGTTGCGTTGTACAATATTCTTAAGAACTACAAGTGAAAAAAGGAAGAGAACTGGGTAGTCCAAGGCCACCAGAGCACCGTCCTGCAGTTTCCAAGGAGCCAATTTAAACTAAGAAAGGTATTGGCTGAGATAGTGAAAGAAATCTTTACTCCCTCTGATCAAGGAGTTTAAAAAAAATCAATAGCATCTCCAAATCTGCTGGCTTAGGCAGAGAATCAGTGGGATAATGACCAGTGAATATGCTAAGAGAGGTACTGAAAGTCAGGTGAGTTAGGAAGCCAATGAAGTTGAACAGCTCTTGAAGAAGTAAGCCTGAGAAAGGAGGGAAACAAGTCTCATGATATGCTTAAAGCATTTTGGGACCTATGCAGGCTATGTAATGATGTTGCTAGGGCAGGGCACATACAACTACTAACCTATTGCCTGGTTTTCCCCAAATTGATAGGTGATTTCTTTACTAGCAAATAAACATTCCTAAATTAGAAAGGACTCTTCAATTGTGAGAGACAGAAACTATATTCAAATGATTTTCAATTTAAAAACCGGTTGTGGCAGACTATTTATTGAATCCCGTAACCAGAATGGTAAAGGCAAACATGGATCTTTTCTTTGGAATGACTTAGAACCACAGATTCCATGTTATCAGCACGCCATCTTTTCGTGTTGGTTTAACTTTCTCTTACTGAACATAGATTTCTTGACATAGTTTTGTACATGGCTGGGGTACCTTTGAACTCACATACTTAATTCCCTATGATCAAAGAGAAACAGGTCTTATCCAATGCCTGTTGAAAATGTAATTGAAGCACTTTGGGAGGTCAAGGCGGGCAGATCACCTGAGGCCAGGAGTTCGAGATCAGCCTGGGCAACATGGTGAAACCCCGTCTCTACTAAAAATACAAAAATTAGCCGGGTGTGGTGGCACATGCCTGTAGTCTCAGCTAATCAGGAGGCTGAGGTGGGAGAATCGCTCAAACCCGGGAGGCAGAGGTTATAAGTGAGCTGAGATTGCGTCATTGCACTCCAGCCTGGGTGACAGAGCAAGACTCTGTCTCCAAAAAAAAATAAATAAATAAAAAAATGTAATCGAGGAGGATTTTGCTTGACTGTCTTAAATCATGTGCCAACATCTTGGACAGTCACTATGGTCAGGAAGGTTAGGTACAATGATTGGCCCAGCAGCAGCCCAGGTTGGGTCATGTTTTCACACCTGTGTTCTGGGGCATGAGATATAATGCCAGAAAAAATGCAAGAATAGCAGAAACATGGCTCATGAGGATAACTCCAGCTATTCCAGTTTGTACATACTAATTTTTTATTTTGCAATTAGTCACAGCAGGTTTAAAACACATTACTGTTTTGATAGGAAGATGGTAAATTGATCATGAAGGTATTAGCCACATGAACTGGGGAACAGGGAGAAAAATCTGGAAGGAAAAGACATAAGATGCATAAGACAGATTGCAGACTTTACAACAGGCTTCGTTTTAATTTTTTTAAACATAGAGTTTATTCAACTGAGGGAAAGGAGTTACAATATGTTTTTGTTGTGTGCAGTTTTGAACAATGCAGTTTTGCCTAGCACAATTTATTCATTTTTAAACTTCATCTGTTTCATTATAAAGATTTTTTCCCAAAGAGCCATTAATTTGAATTATCATAATATGTGATTTGAACTATAATGTCACTTAATTTTAAAGTTCTTCGAGAACATTTTGCAGTGTTAATAAGTGAATGTTTTTCAAATATAGAGTTCTTTGGAAATAAGTGTAAGTTATTCTAGTTTTTATACAAACTGGCAAGAATTCAGCAAAAATTCAACCAAAATTTTTTTTAACAGTCTTTTCACCCCCTTTTAGCAGTCAGAACAAGATTATAGTTTCCAGATGAAATTCTGAATGTCACATAGTGATGACATATATTTTCCTGGTTGGCTCAGCATGAGATGCAATTTTGCATGCCATGTCACGCTGACTTGCAGAATCCAAACGCCATTATTTCCCAAGGGGCTTTCAAGAGTGATACTATTGAATGTAGTTTTTATTTTGATGAATAGTCTCATGCATTATTGCAATTCTGTGGCAAGTTTCTTAAAGCTTTGAATATTATTTAACTTTTAGAAATTTTAAAAATAGTACTATGTAAAGGTCACTTTCTCTTCAATATATTTAAATTTATATTGCCAAATACAGTTGCCAAAAATAATGATGAGTATAAAATGTAAATCAAGAATTAGGAAGGTATAGTAGATAAACCAGTAGCTTAGGGACCAAAACACCTAAATTTTTATCTTACTCTACCCCATGTTAAACTAACATCACACGGTTTTGTTTTTTTCATTTATAAAATGATGATAAGTATACCCAGCAATACCTCAAGTGAGATATGTGAAAGTTCTTTAATATGATAAAATACAATTCAGAAGCTGAAGATCACATTTTTGATGTTTGAATTTTAAAGGAAAAGCTGTAGACTTCAAGCATGGCGAAGCGAATTTTGACTAACAGTTTCTAGCCTTGTGGTAAAATTTTATTCTTTCTTTTTTCCTTTGGATCTTAATCATCTGCAAGTTGGCTTAAACCTCAGTATATCAGTACAGATGCCTACATAATGAAATTTATTTCACACTGATGATCTGCCTTCTTTTTTAGGCTAACTGTCTAACTGACCTGCTTTGTTATACCAGTCTTATTTTTTTTCTCTTTTTTAAAGGTGCCTCATATCCAACTGCCTACACATCTCTGCTTAGGTATTTTATGGGATGCTCAAGTCTAACATGTCTTGTTTCATCTGCCTTCCTGCATTTATATAACTGTGTACCTCTCCCCCAACCTTCATTCACCATGATGCTCAAGGCTGAGACCTAGGATTCATCCTTAGTGTCTCCCTTTCCTGTCCATTCCACTTCCAAGTTGTATCTTGAATCTTTCTGTCTGTTCGTATGCCATAACAAATGGAGCCACATCATTTTTTTGTACAGAGTAATGTAAGGATATGCTAACTAGCCTTCCTGGTGGCATTTGGTATTATCTTATCCTCTGATCTCAGTTACCTCAGTTCATTGTCCACATGGCAGCAAGAGTCATCTTATTAAAAACCTAAATTAGATCATGTCTCTCCCTGATTAATCACAGTAGTTGCTTCCTATTGCACTTAAGATACAACTCAGACTTCTTACCATGTTCTACACAGTTGGATCTTATCTAACCTCCATCAGGTTCTCCCATGGCATCTTTGTCATTTTTCCTTCCATGGATCCTGTTTCATTTTCTTATATACTTCATTCTCTCCCCTTCCCTTCCCTTCCCTTCCTATCGTCCCCTCCCCTCCCCTCCCCTCCCCTCCCCTCCCCTCCCCTTCCCTCCCCTCCCCTCCCCTCCCTTTCCTTCCCTGACGGACTTTTGCTCTGGAGTGTAGTGGCAAGATCTTGTCTCATTGCAACCTCCCGCCTCCCTGGTTCAAGCGATTCTCCTGCCTCAGCCTCCCGAGTAGCTGGGACTACAGGTGCCCGCCATGCTAATTTTTGTATTTTTAGTAGAGATGGGGTTTTGCCATATTGGCCAGGCTGGTATTGAACTCCTGACCTTGTAATCCACTCAACTCAGCCTCCCAAAGTGCGTGGATTACAGGCGTGAGCCACCATGCCTGGCTGCTATACACTTTTCATACTGCAGGTCTTAGTATAGATTATCAATAAAGAAACCTCTGTATTCCATAAAAGAGGTATGTGCCAGTCACTCAGGATTCTTTAACACCCCTTTCTGTCCTTAGAACACTTATCATGTATCCTGTTCTTGGTTTTTTTTGTTTTTGTTTTTGTTTGTTTGTTTTTAAAATTCTCTCCTTCTCTGGAATATATCTCAACGGCCATATATGACTTGTTCATTTTTGTATTCCCAGAGTCTAACAGCCATTCTGGTATTGAGCAAATATGTATTAAATAATTGTTGCATGAATGAATTAAACTTTTTCTTTCTCCGTTATTTTTAGAGATGTAAAACTCTCATTCCTTAGTCTTTTAAACCCCTGTTCTTTAATCAATTTAAGTTGATGTCCTATAACTTTTCTTATCTGTTCTGGTTCCTCACAGATATTTATCAGATATTCAGAAGGAGTTAGCAGCTCATGACACAATTTCACATGGTTTGCATAATCTTCCAGGGTATTCCTACTACATCAGAAATTTAGATATATTTTAAAATGTTGAATTATTGTAAGAATAGTCCAAGTACAACATGGGATATTAAGATAAAATTTTACCTCTAGTCAGTGTTCTCCATTCTGTGCTAAGTGGGCTGGGAAATTGCAAGTAATGTATGACATGGCTTCTGTTATGATGAACTTTAGGTTCTATCTGGAGAAAGAAAAGTAATGTACAGCATAGTAGACTTTAGAGAACTGAGGAAAACTGAGTGGAAGGAATCATTACTATAGATTTTAGGAATTAGAAAAGTTTTCACTGAGAAGACCTTAAGATAGGTCTTAAATAGGTGTAACAATCAAGAAGGTGCTTTCATTTGGATGGGAACAGCAGAGAGAAGACACTGATTGGAGTAAAGAATCTTTAGTTGAAATAGTTGAAAATAAAGTCGAACAGAGATTCAGAGAGTCAAGACCAGCTTATACAGAGCTTTGAAAGCCAGATAGAGAACTTTGACTTTCTACCTGAGATTCATTCTTAAGTAGTATCCTACAGCTAAGAATTGTTTGTAGGATGGAACTAAAGGAGGAAGATCCTTTTCAGAACTGTGAGTAAATCTTTATAGTGATGAAGATTTTCAACAAATTGGTAGCCAAGGAAACAAAGAAGAAAGTACAGATTTAGGTTATTTCTGAAACTAAAAATTGACTTTCTTACCCTTTAAAAAAGGTATATGTAAATTTATGTTTATTTCTTTTAAGAGATTCCCAAATCATTTTTAGGATCATGAATGATAATAGTGTCTTTTTCATAGTCATACATATGTGGTTTAGAATAAAGTGAGAGGCCATCAATGCTTCTACAATTATTGTACTTTCTACATTATGATAACGTTTTTTGTTATCCATCTATTTCTCTCTTTATAATGAGAGCCCCTCAGAGGTGTGACCCCAGTCTCTTTGTTTCTCCATGACCTAGCACAAGTAGGCACTCAATTATACTTACTGAATTGAACTAAGCAACTTTTCCATAACTCATAAGTCTTGGAAGAGGCCAGCATTTTCCTTTATCTCATTTTCAAGTGTTTTCCAGGCCACATCAACAGAATATAAGAATACAATGTAATAAGATTCACAAGTCGGCATCTGTTTGACTTTATTCCTGCTATGCTGCTGAAATTTTAAAAATCTTTTTGTGATCTTCTAAAGAAATGAGGAAATGGGGGATTGAGAGAAAGGTGATGAGTTTTGAGTAGAGGCATGATATAACCTTTTTTGGCTATTTTACCATAATCTTGATGCTGTACTGAGAATAGACTGTAGGGAGAAAAGCGTAGAAGGAGATAAGCCAGGTGCCATATGGCTCTTGGCCATAGTGTGTGTATACCTGTAATCATGGTAACTTTGCCAGGTAGGCATCCTAGAGGATGCAAGGTCAAATTCAGGATCTATTTTGAGATAGAGCCAATCAGATTATAGTAATTTTCAGGATGTATGGTGTAACCGAGAAGGGTCATGGTTTTGTTTCTTTGTTTGTTTTTGCAGCCAGAAAGGTGGATTTGCTATTTATTGAAACTTGGAAGACTAAAAGGTGAAGAATATAGGGACTTTTGAGAAAGAGACTCAAGAGATTTCCTTTGGCTATGTTAAATTTGAAATTCCTATTAACTATCCAAATGGAGATGTTCAGTAGGCAGTTGGATAAATAGTCTGGAGCTTACAGGATAGATCCAGACAATTCCCTGGAAATAGAATCCTCATAGAGGATACTTAAAGCCATGACATTGAGTGAGATCCTCTAAGACGGAAGTGTTTGTAGAGAAGAGAAATGACCCAAGTACTGCACCCTTGGACATTTCAGCATTTAGTGGTCTGTAGAATGAAGAATTAGCAAGAAAACTGAGAAAGAGCTACAGCTGAGGTAAAATGGGAATATAGAGATGGTAGTGTTCAGAAAGAAGTGAAGACTGTGTTTTAAGGACGTGGAAATGATCAACTTTTTCAAATTCCTTTAATAGGTCAGTGTTAAACAATGGCTCTAAAAAACTACCACGGAAATTTCAGTGACTCAGAATTCATTTCTTGTTGTAGGAAAGTCCATTACTGTGTCCACAGTGTGATAGCTCTTTTCTAAACAGCGAATCAGCCACTCTGAGGATCCTTAGGGCCTCAGATTCAGAAGAGAGTTTTAGGAACATGAAGATTTTGCTGATGACATATCATGAGTTCTAGAGGGTAGAATGGAGGAGATTGCGGTGTGTGGAGTGAGAGATGAGGTCAGATGGGGATTGCACAGGTCTGTCTAGTGATGAGAATCTGAGTGATGAGGGGTATTGTTAGAATTTTGAGTTTCTCCTGGTGGCTGATGTAAACAATATAAATGGCATGAAGGAATCAGTACTGGGGTATCTAATTCAGAATTAGGTGACAAGGCTGTGAGTGCTGAGACTGGAGGGATGTGGTCTTTAATCCCTCTGGGATTACAGGCATGAGCCACAATGCCCAGCCTGAAACAAGTTTGAAGAAATTTAAATTATACATTCAGTAAATATGTATATGTACAATTATATACTTAGTGGATTTTTTAAATGATTGCAGTTATATATGTCAAATTAAATCACCAAAAAATAATGAAATTTTTAGGCCTAGGATTTTTCTTTGGATTGCAAAGACCCCCACAAAATAACCAAGGATCATAATTTTCTTTTTCCGGTCTCCACTTAGAGGAAAATAATTAAATGCAGATCAAATAAACATATTTAATGGATTTATTTAAGTTAACATCCAGACTACATACTGGAGTCACAATAGATTCAACTTACAGTTCTTGTATCAGGAATCAAATAAGAGGAGAAGAGTTTTGAGTATTAGCAAAACAACTCCTAGTTGGTCTCTATTTTCACTCTCTTCTTCCAATTATATATTCTTTGTGTTAATATAAGAATTTTCACTTCATAACTCAGGAATGGAAAACCAAATACTGTATGTTCTCACTTATAAGTATGAGCTAAGCTATGGGTATGCAGAGGCATACAGAGTGGTATAATGGACATTAGAGACTAAAAAGGAGGGTTGGGGGACTACTTGGGTGACAGGTGCAGTAAAATTTCAGATTTCACCACTATGCCATTTGTCTCTGTAACCAAAAACCAATTGTATCCCTGAAGCTATTGAAAAATTTAAAAAATTGTTAAAAATGAAAAGAACTTTCACTTCTAAAACTCAAATTTTATTACACTTAATTGCTTAACAGTTTTCACTATCTCTTGGTACCTTCAGGATGAACTTCATGTTTCTTTGCAAGATATTTAAGACCCTTCACAACTAGGCCTTACCTTGTCTTTCTGGCCTTACCTCTGGTATACCAGTTGCATTTTTTGTGTGGTCTGCTTCACTCACACTAAACTACTTACAATTCACTTTGTGAATCTATGCCTTTGTGCATCTTCTTTCTGTCTGCTAGTCTTCTGTCTTTAAGAATTCTTTCTCAAACAAACTCCATGTTACCTCCTTTGTGGAGTCTTTCCTGCCAATATTTGAGTGAATTAATTCAGTCTTGCTGTGTTACCAGAATTATTTATTTATTTATTATTATAATTCAAGTTCTGGGTTACCTGTGCAGAACATGCAGGTTTGTTACATAATTATACACATGCCATGGTTGTTTGCTGCACCCATCAACCCGTCATCTACATTAGGTATTTCTGCAAATGTTATCCTTCCCCTAGCCCCCACCCTGTGACAGGGGCTGGTGTGTGATGTTCCCCTCCCTGTGTCCATGTGTTCTCGTTGTTCAACTCCCACTTACAAGTGAGAACGTGTGGTGTTTGGTTTTCTGTTCTTGTGTTAGTTTGCTGAGAATGATGGTTTCCAGCTTCATCCATGTCCCTGCAAAGGACATGAACTCATCTTTTTTTATGGCTGCATAGTATTCCATGGTGTATATGTGCCACGTTTTCTTAATCTAGTCTATCATTGATGGGCATTTGGGTCGGTTCCAAGTCTTTGCTATTGTGAACAGTGTTGCAATAAATGTATGTGTACATGTGTCTTTATACTAGAATGATTTATAATCCTTTGGGTATATATCCGGTAATGGGACTGCTGGATCAAATGGTATTTCTGGTTCTAGATCCTTGAGGAATCGCCACACTGTCTTCCACAACGGTTGAAGTATTTTACACTCCTATCAATGGTGTAAAAGCGTTCCTATTCTCTGCATCCTCTCCAGCGTCTGTTGTTTCCTGACTTTTTAATAATCACCATTCTAACCAGCATGAGATGGTATCTCATTGTGGTTTTGATTTGCATTTCTGTAATGATCAGTGATGGTGAGCTTTTATTCATATGTTTGTAGGCCACATAAGTGTCTTCTTTTGAGAGGTGTCTGTTCATATCCTTTGCCCACTTTTTGATGGAGTTGTTTGTTTTTTTCTTGTAAATGTGTTTAAGTTCTTTGCAGATTCTGGATATTAGCCCTTTGTCAGATGGATAGATTGCAAAAAATTTCTCCCATTCTGCATGCTGCCTGTTCCCTCTGATGATAGTTTCTTTTGCTGTGCAGAAGCTCTTTAGTTTAATTAGATCCCATTTGTCAATTTCGGTTTTTGTTGCCATTGCTTTTGGTGTTTTAGTTATGAAGTCTTTGCCCATGTCTATGTCCTGAATGGTATTGTCTACATTTTCTTCTAGGGTGTTTATGGTTTTAAGTCTTACATTTAAGTTTTTAATCCATCTTGAGTTAATTTTTGTAAAAGGTGTAAAGAAGGGTCCAGTTTTGGTTTTTTGCGAATGGCTAGCCAGTTTTCCCAATACTGTTTATTAAATAGGGAATCCTTTCTCCATTGTTTATTTTTGTCAGGTTTGTCAAAGGTCAGATCGCTGTAGATGTGTGGTGTTATTTCTGAGGCCTCTATTCTGTTCCATTGGTCTACATATCAGTTTTGGTACCAGTACCATGCTGTTTTGGTTGCTGTAGCCTTGTAGTGTAGTTTGAAGTCAGGTAGCGTGGTGCCTCCAGCTTTGTTCTTTTTGCTTAGGGTTGTCTTGGCAATGCAGGCTCTTTTTCAGTTCCATATGAAATTTAGAGTAGTTTTTTTTTTAATATTTCTGTGAAGAAAGTCAGTGGTAGCTTGATGGGGATAGCATTGAATGTATAAATCACTTTGGACAGTATGACCATTTTCATGATATGTATTCTTCCTATCCGTGAGTATGGAATGTTTTTCCATTTGTATGTGTCCTCTCTTATTTTGTTGAGCAGTGGTTTGTAGTTCTCCTTGAATAGGTCCTTCACATCCCTTGTAAGTTGGATTCCTAGGTATTTTTTCTCTTAGTATCAATTGCGAATGGGAATTCACTCATGATTTGGCTCTCTGTTTGTTTATTATTGGTGTATAGGAATGCTTGTGATTTTTGCATATTGATTTTGTATCCTGAGACTTTGTTGAAGTTGCTTATCAGCTTAAGGAGATATTTGGCTAAGATGGTGGGGTTTTCTAGATATACAATCATGTCATCTGCAGACAGAGACAATTTGACTTCTTGTCTTCCTGTATGAATACCCTTTATTTCTTTCTCATGCCTGATTGCCCTGGCCAGAACTTCCAATACTATGTTGAATAGGAGTGGTGAGAGATGGCATTCTTGTCTTGTTGGTTTTCAAAGGGAATGCTTCCAGCTTTTTTCCTTCTAGTATGATGTTGGCTGTGGGTTTGTCATAAGTACCTCTTATTATTTTGAGATACGTCTCATCAATACCTACTTTATTGAGAGTTTTTAGCATGAAGGGGTGTTGAATTTTGTTGAAGTACTTTGCTGCACTTATTGAGATAATCATGTGGTTTTTGTCATTGATTCTGTTTTTGTGAATTGATTTGCATATGTTGAACCACCTTGCATCCCAGGGGTGAAGCCAACTTGATCATGGTGGATAAGCTTTTTGATTTGCAGCTGGATTTGGTTTGCCAGTGTTTTATATTGAGGATTTTTGCATTGATGTTCTTCAGGTATATTGTCCTGAAATTTTCTTTTTTTGTTGTGTTTCTGCAGGGTTTGATATCAGAATGATGCTGGCCTCATAAAATGAGTTAGGAAGGAATCCCTCTTTTTATATTGTTTGGAATAGTTTTAGAAGGAATAGTACCAGCTCCTCTTTGTACCTCGGGTAGAATTCAGCTGTGACTCAATATGGTCCTGGGTTTTTTTGGGTTGGTAGGCTATTAATTACTGCCTCAATTTCAGAACTTGTTATTGGTCTATTCAGGGATTTGACTTCTTCCTGGTTTAGTCTTGGGAAGGTGTATGTGTGCAGGAATTTGTCCATTTCTTCTAGATTTTCTAGTTTATTTGCATAGAGGTGTCTATAGTATTCTCTGATGATAGTTTGTATTTCTGTGGGATCACTGGTGATCTCCCCTTTATCGTTTTTTATTGTGTCTATTTGATTCTTCTTTCTTAGTTATTTCTTGTCTTCTGCTAGCTTTTGAATTTGTTTGCTCTTGCTTCTCTAGTTCTTTTAATTGTGATGTTAGGGTGTCGATTTTCTGTCTTTTCTGCTTTTTCCTGTGGGCATTTAGTGCTATAAATTTCCCTCTACACACTGCTTTAAATGTGTCCCAGAGATTCTGGTACATTGTGTCTTAGTTCTCACTGGTTTCAAAGAACTTATTTACTTCTGCCTTAATTTTATTATTTACCCAGTAGTCATTCAGGAGCAGGTTATTCAGTTTCCATATAGTTGTGCAGTTTTGAGTGACTTTCTTAATCTTTAGTTCTAATTTTATTGCAGTGTGGTCTGAGAGACTGTTATGATTTCCATTCTTTTGCATTTGCTGAGGAGTGTTTTACTCCCAATTATGTGGTCAGTTTTAGAATAAGTGCAATGTGGTGCTGAGAAGAATGTATATTCTGTTGATTTGGGGTGGAGAGTTCTGTAGATGTCTATTAGGTCTGCTTGGTGAAGAGCTGAATTCAAGTCCTGAATATCCTTGTTAATTTTCTGTCTCATTGATTTGTCTGATATTAACAATGGGGTGCTCAAGTCTCCCACTGTTATTGTGTGGAAGTCTAAGTTTCTTTGTAGGTCTCTAAGAACTTGCTTTATGAATCTGGGTGCTCCTGTATTGGGTGCATATATATTTAGGATAGTTAGCTCTTGTTGCTTTGATCTCTTTATCATTATGTAATGCACTTCTTTGTCTTTTTGATCTTTGTTAGTTTAAATTCTGTTTTATTGGAGACTAGGATTGCAACTTCTGCTTTTTTTTTTTTGCTTTCCCTTTGCTTGGTAGACCTTTCTCCATCCCTTTTTTTGAGCTTATGCGTGTCTTTGCACATGAGTTGGGTCCCCTGAATACAGCACACTGATGGGTCTTGACTCTTTATGCAATTTGCCAGTCTGTGTCTTTTAATTGGGGCATTTAGCCCATTTACATTTAAGGTTAATATGGTTATGTGTGAATTTCATCCTGTTATCATGATGCTAGTTGGTTATTTTGCCCATTAGTTGATGCAGTTTCTTCATAGTGTCAATGGCCTTTACAATTTGGTATGTTTTTGCAGTGTCTGGTACTGGTTTTTCCTTTTCATATTCATGCTTCCTTCAGAAGCTCTTTTAAGTCAGGCCTGGTGGTGGCAGAATTTCTCAGTGTTTGCTTGTCTGTAAAGGATTTTATTTCTCCTTCGCTTATGAAGTTTAATTTGGCTGTATATGAAATTTTGGGTTGAAAATTCTTTTCTTTAAGAATATGGAATATTGGCCCCCACTCTCTTCTGGCTTGTACGGTTTCTGCCAAGAGATCCGCTGTTAGTTTGATGAGTTTCCCTTTTTGGGTAACCCGAACTTTCTCTCTGGCTGCCCTTAATATTTTTTCCTTCATTTCAACCATGGTGAGTCTGATGATTTTGTGTCTCAGGGTTGCTCTTCTCAAGGAGTATCTTTGTGATGTTCTCTGTATTTCCTGCATTTGAACATTGGCTTGTCTTGCTAGGTTGAGAAAGTTCTCCTGGATAATATCTTGAAGAATATTTTCCAACTTGATTCCATTCTCCGAGTCACTTTCAGGTACACCAATCAAACGTAGGTTTGGTCTTTTCACATAGTCCCATATTTTGTGGAGGCTTTGTTCATTCCTTTTCATTCTTTTTTCTCTAATTTTGTCTTCACACTTTATTTCATTAAGTTGATCTTCAGTCTGCTATCCTTTCTTCCGCTTGATTGATTTGGCTGTTGACACTTGTGTATGGTTCTCGAAGTTCTCATGCTGTGTTTTTCATCTCCATCAGGTCATTTATGTTCTTCTCTAAACTGGATATTCTAGTTAGCAATTCCTCTAAAGTTTTTTCCAGGTTCTTAGCTTCCTTGCATTTGGTTAGATCATGCTCCTTTAGCTCGGAGGAGTTTGTTATTACCCACCTTCTGAAGCCTACTTCTATCAATTCATCAGACTCATTCTCCATCCAGTTTTGTTTCCGTGCTGCAAGGAGTTGTGATTCTTTGGAGGAGGAGAGGCATTCTGGTTTTTGTAATTTACAGCCTTTTTGCGCTGGTTTTTCCACAGTCTTCATGGATTTATCTACCTTTGGTCTTTGATGTTGGTGACCTTTAGATGGAGCTTCTGTGTCGATGCCCTTTTTGTTGATGTTGATGCTATTCCTTTCTGTTTGATAGCTTTCCTGCTAACAGTCAGGCTCCTCTGCTGCAGGTCTGCTGGAGTTTTCTGGAGGTCCACTCCAGAACCTCTTTGCCTGGGTATTACCAGCAGAGGCTGCAGAACAGCAAAGATTGCTCCCTGTTCCTTTCTCTGGAAGCTTCATCACAGAGGGGCACCCGCCAGATGCCAGCTGGAGCTCTCCTGTATGTGGTGTCTGTCAACCCCTGCTAGGAGGTGTCTCCCAGTCAGGAAGCACAGGGGTCGGGGACCCACTTGAGGAGACAGTCTGTCCGTTAGCAGAGCTCAACCACTGTTCTGGGAGATCCACTGCTCTCTTTAGAGCTGGCAGGCAGGAACATTTAAGCCTGCTGAAGCTGTGCCCACAGCCACCCCTTCCCCCAGGTGCTCTGTCCTAGGGAGATGGGAGTTTTATCTATGAGTCCCTGACTGGGGCCGCCTTTCTTTCAGAGATGCTCTGCCCAGAGAGGAGGAATCTAGAGAGGCAGTCTCGCCACAGTGGCTTCGTGGTGCTGCAGTGGGCTCTGCCCAGTTCAGACTTCCCGGTGGTGGCTTTGTTTACACTGTGAGGGGAAAATCGCCTATTCAAGCCTCAGTAATGGTGGATGCCCCTCCCCCCACCAAGCTCCAGAGTCCCAGGTTGACTTCAGACTGCTGTGTTGGCAGTGAGAATTTCAAGCTAGTGGATCTCAGCTTGTTGGGCTCCGTGGGGGTGGGATCTGCTGAGTAAGACCACTTGGCTCCCTGGCTTCAGTCAATGGTTCTGTCTCACTGGCATTCCAGGTGCCACTGGGGGTATGAAGCAATACTCCTGCAGCTAGCTGAGTGTCTGCCCAAATGACCATCCAGTTTTGTGCTTGAGACCCAGGACCTTGTTGGCATAGGCCCCCGAGGGAATCACCTGGTCTGCAGGTTGCGAAGACCCTGGGAAAAGCATAGTATCTGGGCTGGAGTGCATCATTCCTCATGGCACAGTCCCTCATGGCTTCCCTTGGCTAGGGGAGGGCGTTCCCTGACCCCTTGAGCTTCCTGGGTGAGGCGATGCCCCACCTTGCTTTGACTCTCCCTCCCTGGGCTGCACCCACTGTCTAACCAGTCCCAGTGAGATGAGCTGGGTATATCAGAAATGCAGAAGTCACCCACCTTCTGTATTGATCTCACTAGGAGCTGCAGACCTCAGTTGTTCCTATTTGGCCATCTTGCCAGCCATCTGTGTTACCAGAATTTTATAGTGCAGTATTTGTCAAACCAAATGATAATCATAGTATTTAATTAAGTTTGTATCTTATCTTCACATTGTAAGCTCTCATAGGGCAGGGATTGTGTCATATTTTTAAGCCCTTACTGCAGAGCCGTAGTATGTGGTAAATGGACATTTAATAAGATTTTTAGTTTAGGGTGAAGAAAATGACTTCTACTTTTCCTTCTGACATTTTTTCTCCTTTCTCTTTCCAAAAAATCATAGATGTGAGCATTCAAATTCTAGTAGCAATCTGATTAACCAAAGTTTTTTTAATTTGTATTTTTATAAGCTCCCTAGATTATATTTAGTTTCTCTCCGACTCCTTGTAAATGATGATAAAAGCCAAAGAGTGGGAAGGGTGCTATTGAAATGAGAACATAAAATATTTCCACCAATTTCTTAATTCTACATAAAAATCAGCTTTATTACTTTACAGTCACACTTTGAATAATTTGTTCTTCTTAATGAATCTTAATTCTGAGTATAAAATATTGGAAACCAGTGATAGCCTGTTGCAGCTATAAGCAAAAAACTGCCTCTCGCAACTTAAAAATTCTTACTGCTTCTCTAAGATCTCATGATATGCTATCTGGAAGTGCTTTAGCTCATTTACTACCCTTTTCAAATTTTTTGTTGTTGTCTGTGTGATTTGTTTTGGAATTGAGGGCAGGATAAAGGAATTTTAATGGTCTCAGTGCATTAATGTGATGATCTATATATAACTTGAATGTTGAATTCCAGAGACATTCATATCTTTGCTTTGCTATTTATAACAAGACAGTGTTAATCAATGTACTCACTTTCTCATTATCTCCCTACTTCTTTTCTCGTCTTTATTCCCTTCACCTTACTTTGTTTCTTGTTTTTTCTTTCTTGACAGGTTTCAGAATCCCTGCCTTGCCCCATGACTTTCCATTGAGATCTAGGTAGACTGTATTGTTTATAGCCTGCAAATTATGGATGAGAAACTGAAACCTAAGTAGTTGACGTGATTTTAAGATCACATATCTTGAATTGGTAGAATATAAAAAATAAATCTAGGTTTTCTGAGTCCTCCCAGTCCATGCTTTCAGGAAACTTTTATTTAAATATATTAATCTCACTGGTATCTGAAATTCTGTCACAAAGAGTTTTTTGATTTTTTGTTTTCATTTTCAATCTCAAAGCTTCTACAAATAAGTATAAGCTCCATGAGGACTGGGATTGTGTTTGTTTTGCTCACCACAGAATTTCTAGTTCTTAACCTAGGCGTAAAGAGATAATAGGTACTCCATAAGTAGTTTTTGAATGATGTTTTTTGATATGTTGAAATTTTAATTTCATATTTTAACTTTCCATCCCTCCCTCCTTTCTTCTTTTCTTCTTTCTTATTTTTCTTATTTTTTGGTGAGCTACATTTTCTGATTTTTCTCCTATTGGCACATGTTATTTCTCTAATAAAAGTATTTTAAAAACTGTACTATATAGCAAGAGACACCGTGAAGCACATGAACACTTAACACTTTATCTTGGTTTTTCTTTTTCTTTTTTTCCTTTCTTTCTTTTTTTCTTTTTATTTATTTATTTATTTTTTTGTTTTTTGAGATGGAGTCTTGCATTGGGTGCCATCTCGGCTCACTGCAATCTCTGCCTCCCTGATTCAAGTGGTTCTCCTACCTCAGCCTCCAGAATAGCTAGGATTACAGGTGTGTGCCACTATGCCCGGCTAATAACACTTTATCTTAGTTTTCGTGAAATTTTCTGAATGAGATGATGAAATGTGATAGTGATTATCACTCTTTCGTCAAGGTCTGGTTTCTCTTCTGAGAAATTTATCCTTCTTTCTTCAAATTCTTGCCCAGAAATCTAGAACATGTGCCCTTCTAGATGGCCTGGAGTTCACCAGTTAGTCTTAAACTTTCTGCAAACTTGTAAATGAGTAACTCTGTCATCTTCCTTGAGGTCCTACTGAACCATTTCTCTCACAAAGGCCTTGCCACTTTTTTTCCTTATTTCAGGGAACCTTGTTTTCTGATATGGTTTGGCTAGGTGTCTTCACCCAAATCTCATGTTTAATTATAATCCCCACGTGTTGAAGGTGGGGCCTGGTGGGCAGTGATTACATCATAGGGGTGGTTTCTAAACGTTTAGCAACATCCCCCTAGTGCTGTCTCATGATAGAGTTCTCAAGAGATCTGATGGTTTAAAAGTACGTGACACTTCCCCACTCCCTCTCTCTTTTCTGCCACCATGTGAAGAAGGTCCTTGCTTCCCCTTCACCTTCCACCATGATTGTTTTCATGAGGCCCCCTAGTCATGCTTCCTGTTAATCCTGTGGAACTGTGAGTCAATTAAACCTCTTATCTTTATAAATAACCCAGTCTCAGTTAGTTCTTCATAGCAGTGTGAAAATGGACTAACACAATTTCCCTTATGGGTTATTTTTCATAGTCATCTTCTCTGTCTGCCTTTGAATCTTTAAAAAATGCTGCCTCTCCAGGATGATCTGTGATCTGAGTTTGCAAGGCTTATTTTCTAGAGGTTTTTAATTTTTACATTTTTATCTTTTAGGTAATTAAACTGTGGTTAAGGCAGTTGCCCCCTAGTATAATACTGTCTTGGCTATCAGTTTGATTTCCCATGAACAGAAAGGAAAAATAAAAATTGACACAATTTTCTCTTGATGACTATTAAAATTTCAAATAAAAATGAAAACATAAATTATAAATAGGTACCTTACACAAAGGTGATACAGAATGTCAAATAATATGCTAATAGAAGAGGTTTTAAGAAGGTACACATATGATTTGTTCTCTATTTTAAAAGATATCAATTGATTTTTTTGATTGAGTATTTACCATGCAAGGCATTATACTACTGCTACGTGAAATAAATAGATAAAAGAGACATGAATTCTCCTTTCAGTAAAATGAACACTCTATTGGTATCAGTGCTGTACTGAATAAAGTCCATAAACATAAGTTGATGGTTACAAGTTTTATATTTAAAGGGAAAACTTTAAAGTAAGTATCCTATTAAAAGTCATCCTTCTTTATTGACTAAGTACTAAACCTAACCTACTTTAGTGAAAGCACTTCTTTCTTTCAGACTTTTACTTAGCAGATGATGAAAACCTAGAACAGAAAGTGCTTAATTCTAAGAAGCACTCACTATGAAAACTGAATTATTACAGCTGAACAAATGTATCTTGACTTTTGTGGTTATCATGAGAACCTTAAACTTAAGAATATAAGCCATTTGATATCAGGTGTCAGTATTTGGTGCCATTGGTTTATACATATTACAAGATATATAGAGTTACCATTTAACTGTTGACATCATTATTCAGTGTCCCAAAATAAGAACAGAAATTTTGATGTACTGACTTTGAGTAATTTTTATCAGGTTCCAGTTCAACTTGAAGAAGGTAAAGAGATGTTTTGGTATAAATCATTGGTCGAAATATAGATGCAAAACAGTAATTTAATGCTGTGGCGTGGAATTTCTACCTTTATGATTTTTCATCCAATTCTATCTAATTGGTGACATGTTAATAAATATGTATATAAAGATTATTTCTTATTGGAAAAGTAAGAGTAGGAGAGGACATAACGAGAATGTGTCTTCAATGTCCAGCCATTAGCCACTACTCTTTCTTGCTACACCATATCACTATGCTCAGTTCCTCCTTTGGAGAGACACACATTCAAATGTTTAAAGTTATACCATGAAGAATGTTATGTTTTAAGAATTATGTCAGAATTCTGGCAGGCTCTAGAGGAAGGACCAAATCTTTTTGGGAAATCAGTTACCATTTCTCAGAGGAAATGACATGTATGGTAGAACTAAAACAATGAGTTGATTTTGATAGAAAAGGAGTGCAGTTGTATTTCAGATATAGTTATCTTCAGGTTCTTTACATAATCAATGTTTAGTTAAGTTTTATATCTTTATTCTTTATATTTATAGTATTTTCACAAACTTTTTGTATACATTACAACATTTAAATTGAGTAGTATTCTTTTTTTTAAAAAAATATATGTCCTTGCAAATTGCGTTCTTTTTTTTTTTTTTTTTTTTTTTATACTTTGAGTTCTAGGGAACATGTGCATAACGTGCAGGTTTGTTACATATGTATACTTGTGCTATGTTGGTGTGCTGCAGCCATCAACTCGTCAGCACCCATCAACTCGTCATTTACATCAGGTATAACTCCCAGAGCAATCCCTCCCCCCTTCCCCCTCCCCCCTCCCCATGATAGGCCCCGGTGTGTGATGTTCCCCTTCCCGAGTCCAAGTGATCTCATTGTTCAGTTCCCACCTATGAGTGAGAACATGCGGTATTTGGTTTTCTGTTCTTGTGATACTTTGCTAAGAATGATGGTTTCCAGTTGCATCCATGTCCCTACAGAGGACACAAACTCATCCTTTTTTAATGGCTGCATAGTATTCCATGGTGTACATGTGCCACATTTTCTTAATCCAATCTGTCACTGATGGACATTTGGGTTGATTCCAAGTCTTTGCTATTGTGAATAGTGCCGCAATAAACATACGTGTGCATGTGTCTTTATAGCAGCATGATTTATAATCCTTTGGGTATATACCCAGTAATGGGATGGCTGGGTCATATGGTACATCTAGTTCTAGATCCTTGAGGAATCGCCATACTGTTTTCCATAATGGCTGAACTAGTTTACAATCCCACCAACAGTGTAAAAGTGTTCCTATTCCTCCACATCCTCTCCAGCACCTGTTGTTTCCTGACCTTTTAATGATTACCATTCTAACTGGTGTGAGATGGTATCTCATTGTGGTTTTGATTTGCATTTCTCTGATGGCCAGTGATGATGAGCATTTTTTCATGTGTCTGTTGGCTGTATGCATGTCTTCTTTTGAGAAATGTCTGTTCATATCCTTTGCCCACTTTTTGATGGGGTTGTTTGTTTTTTTCTTGTAAATTTGTTTGAGTTCTTTGTAGGTTCTGAATATTAGCCCTTTGTCAGATGAGTAGATTGCAAAAATTTTCTCCCATTCTGTAGGTTGCCTGTTCACTCTGATGGTAGTTTCTTTTGCTGTGCAGAAGCTCTTTAGTTTAATGAGATCCCATTTGTCAATTGTGGCTTTTGCTGCCGTTGCTTTTGGTGTTTTAGACATGAAGTCTTTGCCCATGCCTATGTCCTGAACGGTACTACCTAGGTTTTCCTCTAGGATTTTTATGGTATTAGGTCTAACATTTAAGTCTCTAATCCATCTTGAATTAATTTTTGTATCAGGAGTAAGGAAAGGATCCAGTTTCAGCTTTCTGCTTATGGCTAGCCAATTATCCCAGCACCATTTATTAAATAGGGAATCCTTTCCCCATTTCTTGTTACTCTCAGGTTTGTCAAAGATCAGATGGCTGTAGATGTGTGGTATTATTTCTGAGGGCTCTGTTCTGTTCCATTGGTCTATATCTCTGTTTTGGTACCAGTACCATGCTGTTTTGGTTACTGTAGCCTTGTAGTATAGTTTGAAGTCAGGTAGCGTGATGCCTCCAGCTTTGTTCTTTTGACTTAGGATTGTCTTGGAGATGCGGGCTCTTTTTTGGTTCCATATGAACTTTAAAGCAGTTTTTTCCAATTCTGTGAAGAAACTCACTGGTAGCTTGATGGGGATGGCATTGAATCTATAAATAACCTTGGGCAGTATGGCCATTTTCACGATATTGATTCTTCCTATCCATGAGCATGGTATGTTCTTCCATTTGTTTGTATCCTCTTTTATTTCACTGAGCAGTGGTTTGTAGTTCTTCTTGAAGAGGTCCTTTACATCCCTTGTAAGTTGGATTCCTAGGTATTTTATTCTCTTTGAAGCAATTGTGAATGGAAGTTCATTCATGATTTGGCTCTTGTTTGTCTGTTACTGGTGTATAAGAATGCTTGTGATTTTTTCACATTAATTTTGTATCCTGAGACTTTGCTGAAGTTGCTTATCAGCTTAAGGAGATTTTGGGCTGAGACAATGGGGTTTTCTAAATATACAATAATGTCATCTGCAAACAGGGACAATTTGACTTCTTCTTTTCCTAACTGAATACCCTTGATTTTTTTCTCTTACCTGATTGCCCTAGCTAGAACTTCCAACACTATGTTGAATAGGAGTGGTGAGAGAGGGCATCCCTGTCTTGTGCCAGTTTTCAAAGAGAATATTTCCAGTTTTTGCCCATTCAGTATGATATTGGCTGTGGGTTTGTCATAAATAGCTCTTATTATTTTGAGGTACGTTCCATCAATACCAAATTTATTGAGCGTTTTTAGCATGAAGGGCTGTTGAATTTTGTCAAAAGCCTTTTCTGCATCTATTGAGATAATGATGTGGTTCTTGTCTTTGGTTCTGTTTATATGCTGGATTATGTTTATTGATTTGCGAATGTTGAACCAGCCTTGCATCCCAGGGATGAAGCCCACTTGATCATGGTGGATAAGCTTTTTGATGTGTTGCTGAATCCGTTTTGCCAGTATTTTATTGAGGACTTTTGCATCGATGTTCATCAGGGATATTGGTCTAAAATTCCCTTTTTTTGTTGTGTCTCTGCCAGGCTTTGGTATCAGGATGGTGTTGGCCTCATAAAATGAGTTAGGGAGGATTCCCTCTTTTTCTATTGTTTGGAATAATTTCAGAAGGAATGGTACCAGCTCCTCCTTGTACCTCTGGTAGAATTCGGCTGTGAATCCATCTGGTCCTGAACTTTTTTTGGTTGGTAGGCTATTAATTATTGCCTCAATTTCAGAGCCTGCTATTGTTCTATTCAGGGATTCAACTTCTTCCTTGTTTAGTCTTAGAAGAGTATAAGTGTCCAGGAAATTATCCATTTCTTCTAGATTTTCCAGTTTATTTGCATAGAGGTGTTTATAGTATTCTCTGATGGTAGTTTGTATTTCTATGGGGTCGGTGGTGATATCCCCTTTATCATTTTTTATTGCGTCAATTTGATTCTTCTCTCTTTTCTTCTTTATTAGTCTTGCTAGCGGTCTGTCAATTTTGTTGATCTTTTCAAAAAACCAACTCCTGGATTCATTGATTTTTTGGAGGGTTTTTTGTGTCTCTATCTCCTTCAGTTCTGCTCTGATCTTAGTTATTTCTTGCCTTCTGCTAGCTTTCGAATGTGTTTGCTCTTGCTTCTCTAGTTCTTTTAACTGCGATGTTAGAGTGTCAATTTTAGGTCTTTCCTGCTTTCTCTTGTGGGCATTTAGTGCTATAAATTTCTCTCTACACACTGCTTTAAATGTGTCCCAGAGATTCTGGTATGTTGTATCTTTGTTCTCATTGGTTTCAAAGAACATCTTTATTTCTGCCTTCATTTCGTTATGTACCCAGTAGTCATTCAGGAGCAGGTTGTTCAGTTTCCATGTAGTTGAGCGGTTTTGATTGAGTTTCTTAGTCCTGAGTTCTAGTTTGATTGCACTGTGGTCTGAGAGACAGTTTGTTATAATTTCTGTTCTTGTACATTTGCTGAGGAGTGCTTTACTTCCAATTATGTGGTCAATTTTGGAATAAGTGCGATGTGGTGCTGAGAAGAATGTATATTCTGTTGATTTGGGGTGGAGAGTTCTATAGATGTCTATTAGGTCTGCTTGCTGCAGAGATGAGTTCAATTCCTGGATATCCTTGTTAACTTTCTGTCTCGTTGATCTGTCTAATGTTGACAGTGGAGTGTTGAAGTCTCCCATTATTATTGTATGGGAGTCTAAGTCTCTTTGTAAGTCTCTAAGGATTGCTTTATGAATCTGGGTGCTCATGTATTGGGTGCATATATATTTAGGATAGTTAGCTCTTCCTGTTGAATTTTTCCCTTTACCATTATGTAATGGCCTTCTTTGTCTCTTTTGATCTTTGTTGGTTTAAAGTCTGTTTTATCAGAGACTAGTATTGCAACCCCTGCTTTTTTTTGTTCTCCATTTGCTTGGTAAATCTTCCTCCTTCCCTTTATTTTGAGCCTATGTATGTCTCTGCATGTGAGATGGGTCTCCTGAATACAGCAGACTGATGGGTCTTGACTCTTTATCCAGTTTGCCAGTCTGTGTCTTTTAATTGGAGCATTTAGTCCATTTACATTTAAGGTTAAGATTGTTATGTGTGAACTTGATCCTGCCATTATGATATTAACTGGTTATTTTTCTCGTTAGTTGATGCAGTTTCTTCCTAGCCTTGATGGTCTTTACATTTTGGCATGTTTTTGCAATGGCTGGTACCGGTTGTTCCTTTCCATGTTTAGTGCTTCCTTCAGGGTCTCTTGTAAGGCAGGCCTAGTGGTGACAAAATCTCTAAGCATTTGCTTATCTGTAAAGGATTTTATTTCTCCTTCACTTATGAAACTTGGTTTGGCTGGATATAAAATTCTGGGTTTAAAATTCTTTTCTTTAAGAATGTTGAATATTGGCCCCCACTCTCTTCTGGCTTGTAGAGTTTCTGCCGAGAGATTTGCTGTTAGTCTGATGGGCTTCCCTTTGTGGGTAACCCGACCTTTCTCTCTGGCTGCCCTTAAGATTTTTTCCTTCATTTCAACTTTGGTGAATCTGGCAATTATGTGTCTTGGAGTTGCTCTTCTCGAGGAGTATCTTTGTGGTGTTCTCTGTATTTCCTGGATTTGAATGTCGGCCTGCCCTACTAGGTTGGGGAAGTTCTCCTGGATGATATCCTGAAGAGTGTTTTCCAACTTGGTTCCATTTTCCCCTTCACTTTCAGGCACCCCAATCAGACATAGATTTGGTCTTTTTACATAATCCCATACTTCTTGCAGGCTTTGTTCATTTCTTTTTCTTCTTTTTTCTTTTGGTTTCTCGTCTCGCTTTATTTCATTCATTTGATCCTCAATCGCTGATACTGTTTCTTCCAGTTGATCGAGTCAGTTACTGAAGCTTGTGCATTTGTCACGTATTTCTCGTGTCATGGTTTTCATCTCTTTCATTTCGTTTATGACCTTCTCTGCATTAATTACTCTAGCCATCAATTCCACTTTTTTTTCAAGATTTTTAGTTTCTTTGCGCTGGGTACGTAATTCCTCCTGTAGCTCTGAGAAGTTTGATGGACTGAAGCCTTCTTCTCTCATCTCGTCAAAGTCATTCTCTGTCCAGCTTTGATCCATTGCTGGCGATGAGCTGCGCTCCTTTGCCGAGGGAGATGTGGTCTTATTTTTTGAATTTCCAGCTTTTCTGCCCTGCTTTTTCCCCATCTTTGTGGTTTTATCTGCCTCTGGTCTTTGATGATGGTGACGTACTGATGGGGTTTTGGTGTAGGTGTCCTTCCTGTTTGTTAGTTTTCCTTCTAACAGTCAGGACCCTCAGCTGTAGGTCTGTTGGAGATTGCTTGAGGTCCACTCCAGACCCTGTTTGCCTGGGTATCAGCAGCAGAGGCTGCAGAAGATAGAATATTGCTGAACAGCGAGTGTACCTGTCTGATTCTTGCTTTGGAAGCTTCCTCTCAGGGGTGTACTCCACCCTGTGAGGTGTGGGGTGTCAGACTGCCCCTAGTGTGAGATGTCTCCCAGTTAGGCTACTCATGGGTCAGGACAGACTTGAGCAGGCAGTCTGTCCCTTCTCAGATCTCAGCCTCCGTGTTGGGAGATCCACTGCTCTCTTCAAAGCTGTCAGACAGAGTAGTTTGCGTCTGCAGAGGTTTCTGCTACGTTTTTTATTGTTTACTGTGCCCTGTCCCCAGAGGTGGAGTCTACAGAGACAGGCAGGTTTCCTTGAGCTGCTGTGAGCTCCACCCAGTTCGAGCTTCCCAGTGGCTTTGTTTACCTAGTTAAGCCTCAGCAATGGCGGGCGCCCCTCCCCCAGTCTCACTGCTGCCTTGCCGGTAGATAACAGACTGCTGTGCTAGCAATGAGGGACGCTCCGTAGTCGTGGAACCCTCCCGGCCAGGTGTGGGATATAATCTCCTGGTGTGCCCGTTTCCTTAAAGCGCAGTATTGGGGTGGGAGTTACCCGATTTTCTGGGTGTTGTGTGTCTCAGTTCCCCTGGCTAGGAAAAGGGATTCCCTTCCCCCTTGTGCTTCCCAGGTGAGGGGATGCCTCGCCCTGCTTCAGCTCTTGCTGGTGGGGCTGCAGCAGCTGACCAGCACCGATTGTCCAGCACTCCCTAGTGAGATGAACCCAGTACCTCAGTTGAAAATGCAGAAATCACCGGTCTTCTGTGTCGCTCGCGCTCAAGTAGTATTCTTAATACTACACATACTTTTAACTTTAAGGTAGAGGTCAGAAACGTGGCATTTAGATTAAATTCATTTTCCTTAATCATGTGTCATGTGGCACAACTAAAACACAAACTTACTCCAAGTGTAGTACTTTTTCCATGGGACAGAAATGAAGGAATCATATTGTACCAAGTTGAATGGTTCGTCCCCAAGATGTAATTGTTGATATGTTATTTTAACCACTGAAATTTGGGTCTCCAAATTATTTATTTATTGTAGAAAACTAAAAGTTTAATAGATATCTTTGAAATCAGATTGCCATGTTAAATTTAGGCTTTATGTAGCTTTATTGGGAATGAATAAATCTGATGTTTTCTGAATTATTTATTGTGCATGATCCATAGTAGAAATATTATATGTTTATTATATATTTGATAGAACTAGAAGTCATTGTATGGGGATTGAATAATAGAAAAGGTGGCATAACTTGGTGTTAGAAGGATGGACCCTGGAACCAGTCTGCTTAGATTTACCAGCTTGTTTTGCCACGTACCAGCTGGGTAACTTGGGATAAGTTACTTAACCTCTTTGTTATCAGTTTCCCTCTCTGAAAATGGTCATAAGAGTCTGAAAATAGTGTATTTCCTGTCAGGTTGTTACAAGGGTTAAACAGATTGTCATTATTATTATTTTTTGAGACTCTGTCACCCAGGCTGGAGTGCAGTGGCATTAACTCAGCTTACTGCAACGTCCACCTCCCAGGTTCTAGAGATCCTGTTGCCTCAGCCTCCCGAGCAACTGGGACTACAGATGTGCACCACCATGCCCAGCTAAGTTTTGTAATATGTTTTGGTAGAGACAAGGTTTTGCCATGTTGTCCAGGGTGATCTTGAACTCCTGGGTTCAAGCAATCTGCCTGCCTCAGCCTCCCAAGGTGCTGGGATTACAGGTGTGAGCCACCATGCCTGGACAAACAGGTTAATATTTGTAAAGCACTTGTAGCAGTGCCTGGCATGTAGTAGGTGCTATAGAAGTTTTGATTAAATAAGATAGATGCGCATGAAGCTTGACATAGTTTTATAGAGTAGGCATGTCTTGCCTTTAAAATACACCTAGCTGCAGAAGATGTTGTCTTTTCTTTTTTACAAACTTCTCTATTATCCTTTAGAAATATAATGAATTGAAAACTAGTATATCCAAAATAGTGTACTTTTACTCGTTGAATAACCAGATCATGTTATTCCATGAGAATTTTCAACTGATTATGTTTTTCATATCTATTTGAACAGTACTTTTAAGCCACATGTAGGTTTCAAGGTCTCTAATTTTTTCATTAGCATTGTATCAGAGAATATAGTATTTACAAAAAACATGTAGCTGTTTTGGTTAGTGATGACTGGAAATATTGCTTGACAGTAGTTTAATAGTGCCCATACTGCTTGGAAATATTAGCATTTATTAGATAGATTTCTTTTCAAATGTAATAATAGTGCTCATATAGTACTAATGTCTTTCGTCACTAGGTTTTAAAATTTTGACCATGAGACCTTTGTGCAAACCTTTACTATTCATGGTTTCAAGTAATTTTAAAATTTGGTCTGTATTTTAAGCCAATTATTTAGATTGCTAGAGATATACAGTAATATTACGTAACCATCTTCTTCTAATAGTTACTAACGTACAGAAGAAAAGAAAGAAGTCCAAATAAGTACAAAGTAAATTAATATATATGTTTTAAAGAGATAGAACAGGTAATTCACTTTTATAAAATAATTAATTCTGAAATATATATAGTAAAGAGTTAAATACTTAAAATACTTACCACTCCTTTACCCATCATCATTTCCATTTTTCCCCCCTCAGAGGTACTCTGTCGCAGGCTTGCTTTTTTAGTCTTCTATAACTTTTTCTATGTGTGGGAAGACAAATATGTATTCAAACTTAATATACTGTTTAAAAACATATTTGGATGATACCACAGATATGTTTGAGGTTTTTCACTTTGTAAGATACCAAAAATATGCCTTTATTCACACCTGTAACTGTATCTCATCTTTAAACGGTTTAATTTTACTCTTTATTGAAAATATTTCCAAATTAGCTGTTTCTTTTTTGATGGACGGATAAATTGTTTAGCATTTTCTTTCCTCTCTTCTTCTCTCCTTCCCTTTCTTTCTTTTTTGCTGTTACAGAAATTACCACTGATACTGAATATCTTTTATAAATTGTATGCATGCACCCTCACAACTTTTACTATTTCCATAGCATATTCTTAGAAATGGGATTGTTTTATAGAACAAGTATGCTTGAAATTTTTTTTTTTTTTTTTTTTTTTTTTTTTTGAAACAGTCTTACTCTGTTGCCCAGGCTGGAATGCAGTGGTGCGATCTTGACTCACTGCAGCCTTGACCTCCTGGGCTTAAGCAATTCACTTGCCTCAGCCACCCGAGTAGCTAGGATTACAGGTGTGTGTCACCGCACCTCACTAATTTTTATTTCTATTTTATTTATTTATTTATTTACTTTTAGTAGAGAAGGGGTTTACCATGTTAACCAGGTTGGTCTCAAACTCCTGACCTCAAGTGATCCACATACTTCAACCTCCCAAAGTGCTGAGATTATAGATGTGAACCATCCACCATGGCCAGCATGTTTAAATTTGTAACAGATATAAATTGCCCTCTGTTGCAATTACATTCTATAGAGCATACATATTTTCCCCATATATAAAACATTCTCATAGGAGGCTTCAACAGTGACAAATTTTGTGGGTATACGAATTAACTCTTTAACATGTTTCCAGTGTAACAGATGAAAAGTATGTCTGATTGTTGGATATCTGATGAAAAGGATATCTGATATCTTAATTTTTATTTCTTTGTTAGCAAAGTTGAGCATTTTAAAAATAAGTTTACTAGCCAAATAACATTTTTTTCTGTAAATTATCTATTCTTATCTTTTCTATTTTTTTATAGTCGTTTATCTATTTGCCACCTTATATCTTTACTTGGATGTCTAATGGAAATCTCAGTTTAAGACGTCCCAAACTAAGTTTCCTTTCTTCTCAAATGTACTTTTCCTGTAGCTCCATTCTTCCAGTCTCTCAGTCCCAGTGACTTTGAATCATCTTTGATTTCTCTCCTACTATACATCTAATCCATCATTAAGTCCTATTAGCTGTATCTTTGAAACGGATACAGCATTTCACCACTTCTTGCCACCTCCTTGCTTCTGCTATCTCTTACAACCTGTCTTCCTTTTTCAACACTGGATCCATGTAGTAAATTTTTTGCATAGCAGCCAAAGAAATTCTTTCAAAACACATATTCAACAATGCCGTGACTGTATTCAGAATCCGTTACTCTGTCCCAGTTCCCTCAAGTAAAAACCATCTTCTTACTATGACCTACATGAGTCCTGTATGACCTGGTCCCTATATATAGCTCTAACCTCATCTCCTACTTTTCTCACGCTTGCTCACTCTGCTCAAGCCATCTTTGCCTCCATACTTAGCTTGAAAATCCCAAACATACCTCTAACTTCAGACATTTGTTGTTTTTGTTTCATCTGACTACTGTAATGCTCTGCCCCCTGAGATCTGCATGGATCTCTCCCAAACTGGTTTGCTTTAAAAAACATTATTTAAAATTTCTAATATTCACCATATCATAATATATGACATTATAACTATGAGAAAGAAAAAGTCCATTATTCATGCCCTTAAGGTATTTTAAATATGGAATCAATGCTCATATATTAACCAAGTTGAGGGAGAAGGGAAGTATGAGTGGATATGGCAACTAATATATCACCACGTTCTCATAGTGGTGATGTAATTTAATTTAATAAAAATTTATTTAGATCTGATTTATTTATTTTATGCTACTTGAGAAGTACCTAAAATACTACGTATAAATTATGTATTTGCAGTAACTTAAGCTGTATTATATAAATGTGTCTGCTCAGTTTTAAATGTATCTGTTTAGTTATAATACACTATTATAAATTACTCAATTGTTTAAAATAATTCCTGAAATCTTTCATTATGAAGACATGGTTGAAATCCTCCAATTTCTTTACTTTGAATGAACAAAATTTTAAATAATATAGAGAGTGGAATATCACATTTCATTTTATTAAGAAATCTTCCTTTTATGTAATCACATACCTGTTTTGGTTATCATCAAAATCCCCCCCTCCCCCACTCGTTTTTTTTTTGAGACAATGTGTCGCTCTGTTGCCCAGGCTGCAGTGCAGTGGTGCAATCTCAGCTCATTGCAGCAACCTCTGCCTCCTGGGTTCAAGTGATTCTCCTGCCTCAGGCTCTCGAGTAGCTGGGATTACAGGCGCCTGCCACCATGCCTGACTAATTTTTGTGTTTTTAGTAGAGATGGGGTTTCACCATGTTATCCAGGCTTGTCTGGAACTCCTGACATCAAATGAGCTGCGTGACTCGGCCTCCCAAAGTGTTGGGGACTCACAGGCATGAGTCAGCGTGCCTGGCCAAAAGTCACTTTTTAAAATTGAGAGATTTTTATGGGTAAGCTTTTGTTATCAGGAACATTTACATATGGGAAGACTAATTTTCTATCAATTTTGGATGAATCAAGTGCTTTTTAGGTGAATTTCTCTTTTTTTTCCAAGAAAAAATTTTATTGATGTATTACCTTTATACTGAAAATTGGACAAGTTGTTAAGTTACTGCTTAATGAATTCTTAGAAAGTGAATACTTGCATGTAATTAATAAATAGAACATTTATCTCTTCACAAGTCTACCTTCTAGTCACTAATCCCTGACAAGAGTGAGTGCTCTCCTGACTTGTAACAAATTAGGCCTGCTTATTTTTGAATACTTGCAAAAATCAGTTCTATAAGAGAAAATGATGTACAATGGCAATTCGTAATCTCGTATAAAAATTGTAATTTTAAGCAAGAGAAGAAATAATCTTGAAAATCCAATTGGTATGTTTTTGTGAAATTGTAAGGTATGTTTCTATTAAATAATTAGCTGTTCTCCTACTCAGAATCCCGCCCATTGTCAGTTCCTGTTAAAGCCATGTTGAATATATCTGAAAGCTGTAGAAGTCCTGAAGAAAGAATGAAGGAATTTATTGGAATAGTTTGGAATGCAGTGAAGCATCTCACACTACAGGTAAAATAAAAGTTAGAAATATGGATCTAATTTCTATAATCCTTTTTAATTCCCAGCATTGTTAATATTGGTAAGATTTTTCTCACATGTAACAATTATGTATACCATCTCATCTTCATAATTTAGTTGAAAATAATTAGTGTATTTCACTTATCCTAAAAATAATTTTATGAAACTCATATGATCTTCCTTATAGTTATAAAAATATAAACTTTTTGACATGTTCCTTGAATTAAAAAATTTTAGTTCATTCTACTTTTTGTTTAAGCATTATTTTCACAATTTTAAGTGCTTAATAGATCCATTCTTATCTCAGTACTGAGATAAAGTCTGAGTTGTGATTAAATTAACATGAAATGGTTATCTAGTTACTTTTCATACATAATTATAAGTTAAATACGAAAATTATAATAGCTATTTCCTTATTGTTATTAAATTTTCTTCTCATTGATTTTTACTTTAAAATGCACGATTTTATCTTATTGAATTACTTTCCTTCAAGATCATGTTTAACCTGATGAAAATATACATTTAGATGCTTATTTGATAAGCTAACAGTTATATATTTTAGTTTTTGCATAGGATTTTTTCTCTGTGATACCAGAGGCATCCTTATATGATTTTATATGTAGCAGATAGTAATATCAAGGGCTTAAGTCAAAGCCTTTCACTTTGACTTAGGATATAAAAGTTGCAATAGAAAATTGTTCCCACCTTACTATGAGAACAAGGTTATATCATCTATAGAATTATAGCTGTATTAAGCCCATAGAGATCTGAGGTCTTAAATTGACATTACCATAATGGCAGGGTGCTAAAATCCAAAAAAGTGACAAGCAACTCACTTTTTGAAACCCAAGAATCTCAGAAAACTCCATGAAGAATATATAAAAAGGAGAACATAGCTAAGTACCTAGCAGTCAAACTACTGAAAACTCAAGGAGAACATTTTATTTTATTTTATTTAAAGTGGGAAGATCTTTATTTATCAATATTCTTGTTTACCTGAAGACTAGACTGGAAGAGACTGAAATTATAAGTAAGGCAGACCTAGATATGTATTTCTTAGCAATGTAATGTTGGGGAGTTTCTTCTTGTTTCTGTGTCCACAAGTTAGAGATTATAATGTCTTCTTCATGAAGAGGGTGGAAATTATAGAGTGATAAAGTATATGAAAGCAACTGACAAAATTTATTCATTTATTGATTCATTTTGCAAAAGTTACAATACCGTATTCAGAGAACATACTCAAGAAAACTAATGCAGTCCTGTCCTCATGAAGATCATAGTTTGGCAAGGAGAGCCATTCATTAAATGATTGTACTTAAAATAATTTGACTATATTGATGATGCTCCTGCTTCATGAACATATGTGTCAATTAAGCTAACCCTAGAAGAATCAGGAAACATTTGGGTACTCAATAATACCTGTGTTTTCTTTTTCTATTTCGTCTTTCTCTCCTGTTGTAGCTTTTCTCTAAAGCAGCTGAAGGCTGCACTGCCCTTCAGCAGGCAGATAAGAACTGATGGAGATAACACCCTTGGGATTATCTTCACCTACCATGGGAAATGATTCTGTGGCATTCCTTGTCTGTCAATGTGTCCTCAGTAGAATTAAGCTCCAGGTGTCCCAGGTTTGCCAGCACACCCATTTTGGTTACTGTCCTTTTGAGAAAATTTAAGAAGTGGGTAGACAATAAAGGCATGTTATATACAGATTAAAAACATTAAGAATGACTCCTTACATCTTATTAGAAACAATGGAGGCCAGAAGACAATAGAATAACATCTTTTATGTGCTGGGGAAAATCGGCACATAACATAGAATTAACATAGAATTCTCTAGTCAGCAAAGTATTCATCAAAAATGTTGGCCAATAAATACATAAAGACAGAAGAATTTTTCTCCAATAGAAATTAACTGCAAGATATTCTGAAAGAAGTTATTTAGGCTGAAAGGAAATTATGACAGATAGAATCTTGGTTTTTTAGAAAGTAATGAAGTATATCAGAAAGTATAAGTATGTTGGAAAACAACTGAATATTGCAAAAAAATAGAATTCAAGGAGAAAGCTTTAGTGTGTTTTAGCCTTTTGGCTATTAGCTTCTTTCCTCTTTATTTTCCAGTTAACTTTTTGTTTGTTTGTTTGTTTGTTTGTTGTTTTTGGACAGAATCTTACTCTGTCGCCCGAGCTGGAGCACAGTGGTGTGATCTCAACTCACTGCAACTTTCGCCTCCCAGGTTCAAGCAATTCTTCTGCCTCAGCCTCCCCAGTAGCTGGAATTACAGGCGCCTGCCACCATGCCCAGCTAATTTTTTATTGTATTTTTGTAGAGATGCCATGTTGGCCAGGCTGGTCTCGAATTCTTGACCTCAGGTGATCTGCCTGCCTTGGTCTCCCAAAATGCTGGGATTACAAGCATGAGCCCCTGCACTTGGCCCTAGTTAAATTTAACGTTAAAAAATATGTGGCACTTAACAAAGTAAAGGAACTTTGATTAATATCAAAATTCAGCAGTTAAATGAAATTTCAGTAATTTATTCAGAAAATATTTATGAAGTCCCTAATCTGTCCTACACTCCAGCCAGCCCTTAGTCCTGCAGATGTGAGGAAATTGTCTCTGTGAGCAAGTAGAGTGAGTTTGGAAGTGTATGCTTTCCCAAGTGAGCCTCTGGATGAAAACACAGATGGTCAACACTTTTATTGCAGCTTTTTGAGTCAGTAATTCAAGTATTTAGCTAAGCCTTACCCAGATTATTGACCCACAGAAACTGCAGCAAATTTCTCTTGTTTTAGGCTGTTACATTTGTGGTGATTTCTTATATAGCATAGAAAATGAATATAGACAGATATAGACACATTATGCATAGCTATAGTGTCTGATTAATCACTGTAAGAAATACATACCTGCCATAAAAACTTTTTAGAATTCATCCAAAAACATCTCTAGTGCATAAAAATACTATTTAATATAAGAGCCCATAATCTTGATTTTAGCATTCCTTTATAGCGTTTCTTTTCTGAGCATGCTGCTTATAAGAAAGTTAAGAGAAGAATGGGAGGAAGAAAGTGTGGATTGTTGTTCTTGTGTAATTAACTCTTAGCTTGCAGAATTATGACTTTTTTAGGGACATCAGCTATATTTCACCAATTTCAGCCATCATGAGTCATTTTAATGAATATCCTAATAACTCCTTGCGTTGACTTACCTGTCCTTCTCCCTTCGAGATACCCTTTGTACAGTGGTAACATCCATCTCTTAATTTTTGTTACATGTTGGGTTATATGCTGAGAAAGCAAAAGAGACATAATAGTTGTCATGGTCTAGCTGGGAAAAGGCTAAGTGCCATGGTATGGAGTATCCTGTAGGGAGACCCTTAGAAAACTTAATGATGAAAGAAGAGAAATGGGAATGTCAAGAGGAATGTTACTTATTGAAAGGATGCCTCGGGCATGTACTTCCTGGTTTGTGATGAATTTGGATGTTATCCTAGGTAAGTATTTATTGCTTTGTGGAACATCTAGTTGATACCACTGTGTGGTTTAGAATATGATAGCTACCAATAATATTTAGTTGTTTAAAGTTTACTATAGATCTAAATGTTATTTCATGATAATAGAACTAGTTATATTAAAAAATCCTCATTCCCTCTTATCTTTTTATTAATAATTGAATATGTGGTATAATTATCTTTTTATTGATATCACTTTGAGTAGTTCTGTCATAGGGAACATGAAAGATAGTATTGGGTTACATGATTCTTTGACAGCTCTAGGAAAATATTCCAATTTAAGATTCCAAGTAATATCTGAAATCTTTACACTATCTATAAACAACTAGGTACATCAATATTCTACAACGTAGGATATACTAGAGAATGTCCTTCTGTGGCTGGGATTAAATAACAGAAACCAGATTTATTTCACTGCCTGAAATAACCAAAAAAATATTGAAATATATAACACAAAGGTTTCAAACCACTAGGCAATAAGCCAAGTGGAGAGTGATTCCTGAGAGTCTTAAGATAAAATCAGCAGGACTTAGTAATTAATTGATTTGGGGAATAAGGGAATGGAGTCTAAGAGATCTTCTAGATTCTAGTTTTGGTGTTTGGGTGGTAGTGATACTATTAAATGAAGCAGCTTTTCCAGATTAGGGGCACATACGGATTTTGAATTTACACATGTATTTGAAATGTATGTGAGACATCCAGGTATGTATTAGATATTTATATCTGGAGTTTAAGAAACAGATTAAGAGAAGAGATATAATTTTAGGAGTTATCTGCAGATGGTTTTCAAACCAGAAGAATGGGTCATTCAAGAAAGCATGTAAAGTTGAAGAGCAATGGGCCAAGGGAATACCATTTAAAAAGTTGTTAGTAGAAGAGAGAATGTCCTTGAAGGAAATTATGTTAGTGATCAGAAATGGAGGAGGAGAAACCAGAGAGTTCATGAAAGCAAAAAAATGCATAGAATGTTAAGGAGATAGTGGTCAGCAATGTCAAATTCTAGATGTTAACTGTATGCTTTACTTGCTTATTTGCAGTATAAAATGGATAAATTAAATAATGGTTAAGGTTACTTCCAACTCTAATATTATTGTATGATCTTTTGCTTATTTTACAATGATGCAGTACCTTTATTAGCTTCATTACCATCAACAAACTTAATCTTATATATCACTTTGAATTAATTGTAGGTTATTATAGTGATTTTCCTCATTTTTCCTTTTTTATCTCTAATTATGGTAAAACACATATAACATACAATTTACCTTCCTTACTATTTGGAATAAACTATATGGTTTATTTTGTGGTTCCTTGATTTGAGTAAGCTTATTGAGTATCAGTTAACATAATCATTGCAGTACCAAATAATACATCTTTTTATAGGTTATCTTAAATATGACCTAGGTACTTGGCTTGCCTCACCCTAGTCCCTGCCCTGTGTTAAACATACTATATATTTAAACATTTCCAGATGTTAATGTATTGTGAACATTTTTAAAGATAAAATGAGATTCTCATTAAATGATTACAATTTAGACTCTGAAAATCTGAGTTTTATTTTTAAAAGCATTGTCCATTTTTTAAGATGTCTTATGAGCCAAAATATAAAACAGAAAACCCTGCAAGTTGTCATCAGATAAAACAGGACATCATAACTTAAAGGTTTCGAAGCATTATTCTTTTAGTGGAAGATTAAGCAAGTAATTATGTTTGGAACCAGAATTTCTGCAAAGTTGATGTTGGAGCCAAAGTTGGTATTTGCTAAACCCATGTTCTTTTTTGCTTAGAATAGAAACATGTATGTTACATAAAATCATTAACAATATTTGTTGTAACCTATTTGATTTTCAGTATGGAAGAAGGAGTTTCCATATTTAATTATAATGGATACTCCATGTAGTCTTGGACAGTCTTTTTTAAAATAAATATATATGAACTTTGGGGCCGGGCATGGTGGCTCACACCTGTAATCCCTGAACTTTGAAAGACCTATGCAGGCAGACGACTTGAAGTTAGGAGTTCAAGACCAGCATGGCTAACATGGTGAAAGCCTGTCTCTACTAAAAAACAAAAATTAGCTGGGCATAGTGGTGCCTACCTGTAGTCTCAGCTACTCTGGAGGCTGAGGCAGGAGAATAGCGTGAACCCGGGAGGTGGAGGTTACAGGGAGCTGAGATTTTGCCACTGCAGTCCAGCCTGGGTGACAGAGTGAGACTCTGTCTCAAAAATAAACATTAAAAAAATAAAAATATATGAACTTTGGGAGCCTTTTAACAACAGATTAGCATAAGTTCACCTGTTCTTTCCAAGTTTTCTGTACCTGCTCATTAACAAAGATTCTATTAAAGCTATGTTTTTATTCCAGAAGCACATAATTGGCAATAGTATATAGTTGATAAAATAAAAATGTGCTGGCTAGAATTTACTCCTTTCTAGGAAAATATTTCTCTGCTTATTGTCAGACTTAGCTTTTTTTTTTTTTTTTGTCATTTACATCAAAGTTCATCTTGCTGTCCTTTGACATTTACTAGCATTTTCTTTTCTTTTCTTTTTCTTTCTTTTTTTTTTTTTTTAATACTCTCTGAGGTCTTCTGAATGGACTGAAGTCTTCTGAGTTTAATGGCATTTTTAATTTCAGTACCAAGCATTCTGGTCTCTTTCTTTTGGTAATAATGCTCTGTTATTCCTTTAGAGATCTACTTCCCACATTCTGTGTTATTTTGATGAGAATGTCAGGCAAGGTGTCTCAAGCAGCATAAGGTAGTTAAGCTGGGCCAGTTGAATTCTCTCTTCTAGGAAGTTACATCTAGAGCATGACTAGTGATGAAAAAAAATCATACTGCTTGATGTCCTGATATCCAGGAAACTCCTTGGCCTTTATTTTCAGAATTAAATAGGAGTAGACATTTTAGGCCAGAGAGATCAACTATCAATCATGCTGATTATAAAAGTGAGATTTTATATTTAATCCTTACAAATTTTGCACACAGGCCCACATTCTTATTTATAGGCATTGAACAAGTGACAGCCATTGCATGGCAGTTTGTTAGGAGGAAGTCTGGAATTCAAATCTAGGAATTTTTAATGTCTTCCTTTGATGAGATTTTTATGGAAAAAGTGTGAAGATTTATAACACTTACTCTGGAAAGGATGACAACCAAGACAACCAACTGTAGGGTTTTAATCTATGGCCCCAAATTGGTTGTATTTAAATTTCTACTACATATGATGATATCTAAAATATTTTCATGATGCACTGAAAATTTATCAAATAGGAAAACTGTGATTTGGGTTATAGTTTATATATTTGCTATAGTGCAAATGGAATACTACTTATTTTAGTGGTCTCTGTATACATAGACAGTTAAACCATAAGCAACAGTATTTGAAAATAAATGCACTGTGAACAGCTTTTGTAAATCTATGGAGGCTAATAATATATGAGATCTCACATATAGGAGAGTCTTGGTGTTGTTTGTTGACTTTATTTCTTTAGCAAATGTTTAGGTAACACTGTATTGAATATATGTATCAATGCTATGAGTTCCCCCATTTACAGATGAGGAAACTGAAGTCATGGAGAGATTAAATAGCTTATCAAAGATCCTACAGCTGTGTTGAATCATCTTGTTAACTGATCAGTTTTATTAATCACCTTAGAGGTTGCCTCTGGAATGAAATGGTGAACAACATGCATGAAGCAGTTATTTTCATTACCACATCTGATGAAAATAATTGTTTAATTGTTTCTACTTGTTTAACAATTATTTATTGAGTACATAGTATATGCACCACTGTACAATGTACAGAAACTATATAGTGTACAAAATAAGCAAATGTTTGACTTCATTAAGCTTATGTCCTAGTGAGAATTCTGTAAGGATATTAATACTTGAAAGTGATCTTGTTTAAGCTTTTTTAGAGCTGGGACTATGTCTTTTGTCTCTGTATTCCTGACTTCCAGGTCAGTTCATGATAGATATTTAGAGAGTACATGAATAAAGGAGAGAAAAAGTAAATGAAATGCACCATACAATGTTCCTTTATTTTTGTTTTTTATTTGAAACTGTTTCCTGAAGAGTAACATACATTTATATAGAGAATATTTGGTACTGTAGAAATTATGCAAAATATAATTATCATTACGTTTTCAAGTTGTAAATAAAAATAAGCATATTATTTGGGAATAGGAAATAGTAATGTTATTGAATACGGAAGAAATTGTGGCACAACATTTCAAAGCATTTATCTATAAAGTGCTTTATATGATGGGCAGTAGCTAATTAAGATTTTCAGATTAATGGGTAAATCAAACCTATCTTAGTCTCTTCTTTTTAACTGAATTGGGATCACAGTTATAGAGCACATAAAAGAGAAAAATCTAAGTTTCTGAAACCTCACATATAGAGTTAAGAACTTACAAAGGCATATATCTTTCAAATAGCACATAAACTAGAAACATCAGGGAAAAATATGCATTGCAATCATTTCATTTATTAAAATAAGAATAACAAATAATTTTTACTTTATTGGTTTATCTTCAGTATATGATACTTAGATATGTAGCCTTTGACCTAGTAGGAATCAAAATAGAGGTGATTCCACTTCAAGAATTTGTAATAATCCCTTCACTTTAGCACATGAATGTGTTCAGTATTGGCAAAAGAACACGTTGCTACCAAAACTGAAACAAGATCTTTGAAACAGAAAGGATGTTGCCATGGAAAAATGAAGTAACACTCAGTGCAGCTGTGATGCATTCATGAATAGGATATTTTTTTAAAAGATCATTTGTGTTTGGTGTGGCTCAGAGGGTCCCAACCAGATGGTTTCCATGAACATGATCTGACCCCCAGCTTGAGGACTTCTTACTGGCAGATTACTTCATTTTCTTTCCCTTGGATTGTCAGATCCTTACATTAATTCAGAATTTACTGCTGCAGATTTATATTCAGTAATATAAATCACTCAACATTTTACATTAAAACCACAATTTTATACATACAGTTTAACAGTTATTTTAAAAGTGTAAAAAGATTTATATGATAGCTTTAGTATATGTAATAGATATAACATCATAATAATTTTGAGTAATTTTAATTATATTCTTATCATTAAAGGAATTCTCACAAAATATATTTTAGAAAGTTTATTTTAGAGTTGTTGTATATCTGATGCTACTGTAGTGTTGATTCTGTTTGCATTGCTCACATTGTTTACACTTGATGAAATAATTGATTTTTAAATTAGTGAAATTTTATGTTGTATGATTTTGGAAATTTTGGCATGATTTAAATTTGTTCCTAAGGATTTGTATGCATGTGGATGTGTATAGTAGCATACTAAACTAATTACCTCACATTATTGAAAGCATTTTTCACTGTAATATCAATACCTACATGAAGTGTTAAATACTGACACTTCATATTTTGACCTTTTAACCTGAATTAATAAAGGCTATGCTTTTAATGTGCCATTTTAAATTGTGCAACTGAAAATTACTAGTGAATTATGTTAAATATTTTAAAGCATAATTGTAAGTTACCTGAGACAATGTAGACTTCTATTTCAGAATAAATAAACTACATTCTGATCTTAAGTACATATATTAACACATATGTACTTTATCTAATCTGCAGGATAAGATTTTAGAACTAAAATGAGCTCATGCTTCATGAACCAATGCACTTACTTTTGAAAAATTTTATCTGTATTTTTCGTCACTGAATCCATCAGTTTGTCCACGCCCCAAAATGTGAAGCAAAGACGAACAGGTTTGTTTATTTATAGGTTGGCAAATTATTTATCGTATCAAGGAATTCCAAACCTGCTACATATCATCATGCTCTCACCAGAGTAGTATATTAGGCCCAAGAGAAGAGATATTGCTATTATCTTTTAAAAATGTAGTCTTTTTGCTAATATAGTTTCTTTGAATATCCAAGAATTTATGAATTAAAAAAAATATTTTGTATTACACCTCCAGATAACATCTTTTTGTGTGAAATATTTTGTAGGAAATCAACCAGTCATAGTTTGTATTTTCTCAATAACTTAAGCATTGTAGGCTGTTGCAGCAATTTGATAATGAGACTCACAGTACTACTTTATAAGCACTGCTAAGACTAATAGACTTTAATCTACATTGCTTCTGAATTAAGAAGTCATGATGAATTCAGTTTTGGGGTTGGGCTTACTTTGTCTCTTTATCTTAATCTTTAAGGTCCTGGCAACTTAATGTAACTCTACTGGAGATAGGAGAGCGTTAAGATAATACATGAAATTATAATTTAGGTAATTTGAAGAATGAAAAAAACAAGAAATAGTGCTCTGATTTTTAAGTCTTCTGATTTCTCCTATTACCGTGTTTTTGTTTATGTATAATAAATCTGATATATGTATGTATACTTGAATCATTGTATATAAAAAGTGAAAGTATGTGATATAAATATGTTTTATAATGGTTGTCTAGTATTATAAATGGAATGTTTTAAACATTTTTTTCTTATATTCTAGTCTGTGAAGTAAAAATGGAAGAACTAAATTCACATAAAAATAACCCTTTTTAAAAAAAGTAACAACAATAAAATGCTAGGTAGTTCTAGGCCTTATCTGGTGTTAACACAATTTTCTAATAAACTGCAAAAGAAGGAGGGATTTCTGATCTTCTTTTGCCAGCACATTTTCTTACTCAGTCTTGTGTCTTGGAAAAGACTATGTGGAAGGGCAGATCATCTCTTGTCACTGGGCATTTTGTATCGAGTGTATAACAAGAGTAAACAATTCCTTTTCAAGTGTTTTTTATATTCATTAGTGAAAATAAGTCATAAAGATAAGTCATCAAATAAGTCATAAATATGGAATGTTTACTTTTTTGGTTGTTTATTCTGGTGAAGATATTAGGTGTTTGAAGGTATATTTAGTCTGATCTAAATATTTTAATTCTGCTTTTCTTTTCTAGCTTGAAGTACAATCTTGTTGTGTGTTTATTCCAAATGATAGCCTGCCTTCGCCAAGTACAATTATATCTGGTGACATTCCTGGAACAGTGAGAAGTTGGTACCATGGACAAACCAATATGCCAGGAACACTTGTCCTCTGTTTGCCTCAAATAAAGATTATTAGTGCTGGGCACAAGTATATGGAACCTCTGCAGGAGATTCCATTTGTTATCCCACGACCCATCCTCGAAGAAGGTATATTTAAAAATTTTTTTCCTATGGTTAATATTTTATATGGACATTTTTAGATGTGTTGGTGTTTTTAAATGTTTCAGTGTATAAGCAAATCAGTCTTCTCATTGAAAGATTTTCCTGACCAAAGTAAATGAACTAAGTGATGCCATTTATTGCCATCCATATATTTTAATCTTAGTCACATATTCACATATATGTTATCTATAAAAGATCATATACAATATAATATAATCACTAAAATATAAACATAGGAAGAATTAACTTGGGAAGAAAGTTGGTTTTGGATATTAACATTAGGCTAAACTAAGAATGATAAGTAGACTGATCTAATTTAAGCTACTTGATTTATGAATGAATGTATTATATATATAAATAACTGCGTGAATGTAGTATTTAGCAAGCGTAATGCATTTTTAGATTTCTCATTTGTTTATACAAAGTAATTATATGATGATTAGAGTCATGATCCTTTCTCCAATATATATGTATTTGATTTCTCACATTGCTGTGTTTTCAGTTATGAATTCATAAGCTTTTGAACTTTGGCATGTTCATTTCAAACAAAATGTGAACCTGGAAAAATTTTGAGTCATAAAGTAAGTAATCTGAATATATGTTATAATAACAAGGCTCAAATTTTTGACAGTGCTAAACAGGTCAACACCTTGTTCATATTATTAGGATGTAAGTGTGTGAATCCTGATACCATTGAAATTTCTACATACTGTCACTGAAAAGCAGACATAGCCTGTGTAATTTTTGGCCTCTACTTTGATGTTGGTTTCTTTCTCCTTTTCTCTATACTGAAATTTCTGTCAAATTCTACTTTTCTTATATTTATCAAAAGAAAGCATGATTTCAGTAAGAGACATTTTTGGTCCTTAATAATATGAATACTGTTATCATACAGTCACAGAATTTTAAGGTGAGAGGGAATATTTTTAGAGTGTGTGATCTTTTGTGACTGGTTTCTTTCATTTACCATAATATTTTTAAGATTGATTCATGTTGTAGCAGTCTTTATTGTTTTTATGGCTGAACAGTATTCTATCTTATGGAGATACCAAATTTTCTTGATTCATTCATCAGTCGATGGACAGTTGAGTTTGTTTTCACTTTTTGACTTTTATAAAAAATCCTGGTATAAACATTCTTTTACAGGATTTTTGTGTGGATTTGTTTTAAATTTTTTTAGCTATATGCCCAGCAGTAAAATTGTTGTGTCGTATAGTAACTATGTTTGAGCTTTTCAGGAATTGTTAGACTGTTATCCAAACTGTCTGCACCATTTTACAATACCACATTAATGTACAAAGGTTCTAATTTTTTCACATCTTTGTCACTATTTGTTATTATCCGCTTTGTTTCTTTTTTTTTCTTTTCTTTTTTTTTTTTTTTGTTCTAGCCATCCTAGACAATAACCTCTTAAACTGGAGAGAACAATTAATTTTAAGTGTTAATTTTTTGTTTTTTGATTTTTGTTTTTTTTGAGATGGAGTATTGCTCTGTCGCCCAGGCTGGAGTGCAGTGGCATAGTTCTGGCTCACTGCAGCCTCTGCCTCCCAGGTTCAAACGATTCTCCTGCCTCAGCCTCCCAAGCAGCTGGGAATACAGGCACTTGCTGCCATACCCAGCTAATTTTTGTATTTTCAGTAGAGTCAGATTTCACCATATTGGCCAGGCTGGTCTCGAATTCCTGACCTCGTGATCCACCGATCCACCTTGACCTCCCAAAGTGTTCGGATTACAGGCGTGAGCCACTGCACCTGGCCAAATTAAAGTGTTTTTCTTTTCTTCTTCTTTTTTTTTTTAATTACTATTATACTTTAAGTTCTAGGGTACATGTGCATAACGTGAAGGTTTGTTACATATGTATACTTGTGCCATGTTGGTGTTCTGCATCCATCAACTCGTCAGCACCCATCAACTCATCATTTACATCAGGTATAGCTCCCAATGCAATCCCTCCCTGCTACCCCCTCCCCGTGATAGGCCCCGGTGTGTGATGTTCCCCTTCCCGAGTCCAAGTGATCTCATTGTTCAGTTCCCACCTATGAGTGAGAACATGCGGTGTTTGGTTTTCTGTTCTTGCGATAGTTTGCTGAGAATGATGGTTTCCAGCTGCATCCATGTCCCTGCAAAAGACACAAACTCATCCTTTTTTATGGCTGCATAGTATTCCATGGTGTATATGTGCCACATTTTCTTAATCCAGTCTGTCACTGATGGACATTTGGGTTGATTCCAAGTCTTTGCTATTGTGAATAGTGCCGCAATAAACATACGTGTGCATGTGTCTTTATCGCAGCATGATTTATAATCCTTTGGGTATATATCCAGTAATGGGATGGCTGGATCATATGGTACATCTAGTTCTAGATCCTTGAGGAATTGCCATACTGTTTTCCATAATGGTTGAACTAGTTTACAATCCCACCAACAGTGTAAAAGTGTTCCTATTCCTCCACATCCTCTCCAGCACCTGTTGTTTCCTGACTTTTTAATGATTACCATTCTAACTGGTGTGAGATGGTATCTCATTGTGGTTTTGATTTGCATTTCTCTGATGGCCAGTGATGATGAGCATTTTTTCATGTGTCTGTTGACTGTATGAATGTCTTCTTTTGAGAAATGTCTGTTCATTTCCTTTGCCCACTTTTTGATGGGATTGTTTGTTTTTTTCTTGTAAATTTGTTTGAGTTCTTTGTAGGTTCTGGATATTAGCCCTTTGTCAGATGAGTAGATTGCAAAAATTTTCTCCCATTTTGTAGGTTGCCTGTTCACTCTGATGGCAGTTTCTTTTGCTGTGCAGAAGCTCTTTAGTTTAATGAGATCCCATTTGTTAATTTTGGCTTTTGTTGCTGCTGCTTTTGGTGTTTTAGACATGAAGTCCTTGCCCATGCCTATGTCCTGAATGGTATTACCTAGGTTTTCTTCTAGGGTTTTTATGGTATTAGGTCTAACATTTAAGTCTCTAATCCATCTTGAATTAATTTTCATATAAGGAGTAAGGAAAGGATCCAGTTTCAGCTTTCTACCTATGGCTAGCCAATTATCCCAGCACCATTTATTAAATAGGGGATCCTTTCCCCATTTCTTGTTTTTCTCAGGTTTGTCAAAGATCAGATGGCTGTAAATGTGTGGTATTATTTCTGAGGACTCTGTTCTGTTCCATTGATGTATATCTCTGTTTTGGTACCAGTACCATGCTCTTTTGGTTACTGTAGCCTTGCAGTATAGTCTGAAGTCAGGTAGCGTGATGCCTCCAGCTTTGTTCTTTTGACTTAGGATTGTCTTAGCAATATGGGCTCTTTTTTGGTTCCATATGAACTTTAAAGCAGTTTTTCCCAATTCTGTGAAGAAACTCATTGGTAGCTTGATGGGGATGGCATTGAATCTATAAATTACCTTGGGCAATATGGCCATTTTCACGATATTGATTCTTCCTATCCATGAGCATGGTATGTTCTTCCATTTGTTTGTGTCCTCTTTGATTTCACTGAGCAGTGGTTTGTAGTTCTCCTTGAAGAGGTCCTTTACATCCCTTGTAAGTTGGATTTCTAGGTATTTTATTCTCTTTGAAGCAGTTGTGAATGGGAGTTTGCTCATGATTTGGCTCTCTGTTTGTCTGTTACTGGTGTATAAGAATGCTTGTGATTTTTTCACATTAATTTTGTATCCTGAGACTTTGCTGAAGTTTCTTAATCAGCTTAAGGAGGCCAACATCATCCTGATACCAAAGCCTGGCAGAGACACAACAAAAAAAGAGAATTTTAGACCAATATCCCTGATGAACATCGATGCAAAAATCCTCAATAAAATACTGGCAAACTGGATCCAGCAACACATCAAAAAGCTTATCCTCCATGATCAAGTAGGCTTCATCCCTGGGATGCAAGGCTGGTTCAACATACGCAAATCAATAAACGTAATCCAACATATAAACAGAACCAAAGACAAAAACCACATGATTATCTCAATAGATGCAGAAAAGGCCTTTGACATAATTCAAGAGCCCTTCATGCTAAAAATGCTCAATAAATTCGGTATTGATGGAACGTATCTCAAAATAATAAGAGCTATTTATGACAAACCCACAGCCAATATCATACTGAATGGGCAAAAACTGGAAAAATTCTCTTTGAAAACTGGCACAAGACAGGGATGCCCTCTCTCACCACTCCTATTCAACATAGTGTTGGAAGTTCTAGCTAGGGCAATCAGGCAAGAGAAAGAAATAAAGCATATTCAGTTAGGAAAAGAAGAAGTCAAATTGTCCCTGTTTGCAGATGACATGATTGTATATTTAGAAAACCCCATTGTCTCAGCCCAAAATCTCCTAAAGTGTTTTTAAGAACTCTATTGGCCAGGCAGAGAGTAAATAGATTGATTTACTACATCATTTAATATACTAAATGCTCATCTTAATATTTATAAAACTAAAGCTTACTTTATGAAAATGGTGTTTATTTTTAATATAAAAATGGTAAAAGTGGTGTGAAGTGGAATCTCACTGTGGTTTTGGTTTGCATTTCCCTAATGACTAATAATGTTGAACTTATTTTCATGTGCTTGTTGGCCATTTGTATATCTTCTTTAATATTTTATTTCTTTTTATTTATTTATTTTTTGGATCAGGTTTTCTTCTTGCCCAGGCTGAAGTGTGGTGGTGCAATCACGGCTCACTGCCCCCTTGACCTCCTGAGCTCAGTTGATCCTCCCACCTGAGTAGCTGGGACTGCAGGCACACACCACCATGCCCATTTAATTTTTAAATTTTTTTGTAGAGGTGGGGTTTCACCATGTTTTGCAGGTTGGTCTCGAACTCCTGGGCTCAAGTGATCCACCTGCCTCAGCCTCTAAAAGCACTGGGATTATAGGCATGAGTCACCCTGCCCCGCCTAATATTTTCTTCTATTCACATCTTTTGCCCACTTTTTAGTTGAGTTACTTGCCATCTTATAGTTGAGTTGTAGGAGTTCTTTATTATATTCTAGATACTAGACCCTTATAAAATACATGATTTGCAAGTATTTTCTCCTATTCTATACATTGTCTTTTCACTTCCTTGATGGTTTTCTCTGTCATATAAACATTTGTAATATAAAATTTTTATAATATGGATAGTTAAATTATAAACTTATATAATATAAATTGATATTATAAATTTTATAGTATAAACATTTGGCAAGACTTCATCTCTACAAAAAATTTAAAAATTACCCAGATGTGGTGGCTTGTGCCTATAGTCCTAGCTACATGGGAGGTTGAGGTGGGAGGATTGCTGGAGTCCAGGAGTTCCAGGATGCAGCAAGCTATGATTGCACCACTGCACTCCAGCCTGGGCAACAAAGCAAGACCCTGTCTCTGTAAATGAGTTAACTAAATATATATAATACATGATATAAAATATGTAATACATACTATTTTATTATAATTATAAATTATATAAATATGTAATTTTATTTTACATAATTACATAAAGTATATAATATATAATGCAGAATTATGTAAAGAATATATATTATGTAATATATAATATATAAATATAAACATAATGTAAAAAGTTTTCCTGTGCTATATTGGAAATTATTTTCTCACTATTTTTTAATATTAGAAATTAACACATTTCCACAAAGTATGATTTAGTTTTAGAAATATTAAGATGCATATTTAATTTATTAAATGATGTAGTAAATCAGTCTATTTACTCTCCACCTGAATAACCCAGTTCTTAAAACACTTTAATCCTTCTCTCCAGATTAAGAGGTTATTGTCATATATTTTCTTTTATTTTTAAAACTGGGTATCATTATTTTGTAATATAATTGCTTAGATTTGGCATATATAGAACTAAGGCAGAGGTTGGAAAACTTTCTCAACAACGTGCCAGATAGTAAATATTTTGTTTCATCAGCTATATGGTTTCTGTTTTAACTACCCGACCATGCTTTATAGTGCAGAGGCAGCCATAGACAATATGTCAATACACTGGTATGATTGTGTTCCAATAAAACTTTATTTAAAGAATCTGGTGGTTGGCTGCATTTGGTCATGAGCCACATTTGCCTACCTATATGCTAGTGCTTTAGTCGTCATTCCTTTTCACAGCTTAGCCCTTCCTTCTTTCTCAGTTCATTTACTTCTGCCTGAAGTACATCCTTTAGAAGCTGTTTTTGTGATGATCTGATGTTAGCAAACTCAATTTTGTTTCTTTGCCTTTTTTTTTTTTTTTGAAAGATATTTTCTGGGTATATAAATCCTTGTTTATAGTTATTTTCTCCCAGCTCATTAAAGATACTGTTGTGCTGACTGTTGCTTTTCATTGGCCTTTTAGGAGATACAATGTCATTTCATGTTTCCTTGGAGGTCCTTTGTCCTTTTCCTCTGGGTTCTTTTAGGATCTTCTCAGTCTTTGTGTTTTAAAGTTTTAATATTGGAGAATGTGAGTTCTGCAAGTTTTCTGGCATAATTTATTCAGATATTGCCTCTACTTCTTTCTTTCCATACATATGTTGGACATTTTTGGTTTTTTACTGTATTTTCCATGTTGCTTCTTCACTCTTTGATATTTTTTCTCTTTGACTTGCTGACCTGCATTCCAGTTAATCTCTTTAATCTAGTTCATTAATTTTCTTTTCAATTGTGTCTAATATTTTGTTAAAGTTGTTCATTGAATTTTTCAATGTCAACTGTATGAAAGTCTAACATACAGAAAATGGTACAACACTAAGTATACAAATGGCTACATTTTTGTCAGATAAACCCATACATGTTACTAGCACCTGAATAGAGATCAAGAATATTCTCAGTACTCAGAAGATCTCTTGGAGGCAAATTGTGTTTGACATCTAAAACCATAAATTGGTTTTCCTGTTTTTGAACTTCATAGCACTTATTGAATAGCGCTTTTATTGAATTTAAAATTTTACATGGGATATTCTTTTTATCTTGATTCTATTTAAAACTCTTTATTTTAATTAATATTTTTAAGGCTTCCTTTTATTTCTTTCTACATGAAACATTTAACGTATATGATTGCCTAATTTCTGCTCACTCTTGCCTACTATACCTAATATTTCTTGTTTATTCTTTTCTTTTCTGTGCTTCTTATTTTCCTTAGAAATTTCTCTGTAGAAATGTTTTGAAGACTGGTCTGAAAGATTCCTCCTATGCAGGCTTGAATTTACTTCCAACATGTTGGTGGCACTACGAGTTCAGAACAATTTGAAACTAACCCTTGATAAAACCTTTTTATGCCACTTAGGTAATAAAAATTTAAGCTACAACCTCTTATGAGGGCTGGTTTGTGATTGTGGGTTTCCCCCCCCTCTATTCAAGGTTTCATTTTCTGGCAGCGTTTGTAAGAGGATCATATACAGAAGGGAAGAGCAGACAACTTTATTTCTAGTTTACCTGTACATGAATATTCTAGCCAGTTGCATGCCAGCTTTATCCTCTATTATTTTCTGCAAATGTGAGTTAGCTTCAGGCTTTATCTTCAGTCAGACTTAACTTGTCTTCGGTTCAGTGGTAAACACGGATGCTCAGTTTTAACCAACGTTGAAGTGCCTCAGGGCATTTACTTTTCATACCTCTGTGTTTCTGGCTTCCCTCAGCCCCTGGCTTTAATAATCTTTACTCTTTTTGGAAATTCATTAATAAGTTTAAGAAGATATCATTTGGTGTGTACGTGCATGCATATGTATATGTGTACAACATTATATAAATTTTATTTGTGGTATGTGTCACATATAAATATTGTTTAAATACAATATAGTCATCATTTTTATTTTTTTGGAGAGGGATCATTCAACATATTTATCATGTTGCTGTAAATAGAATCCCTCAGTTATGTTTTTTAAAGATGATGTGACACTACTATACTCTGTCTTTTCAAATGATTTTATAAAAGGGCTGATATGTAGTTCCCATAATTCTTTATACCTTCAATACTCATTTAAAATCTCTCTTATTTCTATGAAACTCCTGCCAACATCTACTGCTTGTCTTTTTCGTATGAAAAATTATTTTATTTTCATCTCGTTCTTCAAATACATCAAGAATGACTTAAGAACTGCAGAAGTCTCCATCTTTAAAGCATAAGATGCTATTATATTCTCAGGTGTTTTCTTTGTTTTTGTTTTTGTTTTCTTGCAAGAACTGAGATGGCAAGTTAGTTTATTTTGAACTTGAAGCAAAAAATCACATACCAGATGGAGAGGGCTTGAATCAAATTGAAATTTCCAGCCTATTTTTCATACTCCCTAAGAGAATATAGAGTGACTGCATAATCAACATTGAAACATAAAGTAGAAACAACTTTTTAACCATATGGTTGTTCTCATTGGTCAAACCTACTCTGAGAAAAAGAGATTATTTCAAGATATTTTAATTTTCTTTTGGTCTTAAAAAACTATAGAAATGAACTTCTTATGAATAACCATAAATTTGTCCCTTTTTCTGTTTTTAAGATGGTGTTTATAAAAATATTTGGAATAAGCCTTTGATGCATATGTGTTAAGAGTAATTTATTCTTTGTCTTTACACATGTACCCAGATAGAAAACTTATTTGGAGGTTTATTTACTCATTTCCAGTTTTCAAACAGCCCTTCTGGTTTCGGTGTCATGCCTGTATTCTCTTTTTCAATCTTTCTTGAGTATTGGGACTGATGGCATGAATTAGACTGCTCTTTTATAGCTTCCCCCTCTGGTCCTCGGTCATTTGCTATTTACACACATTCCATCTTTAAAAAACTTGTGATATATTTCACTTACTGTCATTTCCTCTCTTGTTCTTATTAGTCTTTTTTGATTTATAATGCTTTTTCCTTTTCATTGTCATTTTGTTGGTTTCAAAATGTAGATAACTTTCAATCATTTATGTTCAAGAATAAGGGATGTCTAAATCCATGCCACCTCCTATTACATGCCTTTCCATTCTCCTTCTCTGATACTATTGTTTTATATTTAGCTCATTTTTGTTCAGTAAATGTTTCTTGGTAAGTATAGAGGATGGATTGGGGGTAATGGGAGAAAGTAGGAAACCTGGAGGCAAGATTAGTTAAATATTACAGATAGCCATTATAGCTTAGAAGAAAGGATTGTCAGAACCAGGGCAGCTCATCATCACTGGCCATCAGAGAAATGCAAATCAAAACCACAATGAGATACCATCTCACACCAGTTAGAATGGTAATCATTAAAAAGTCAGGAAACAACAGGTGCTGGAGAGGATGTGGAGGAATAGGAACACTTTTACACTGTTGGTGGGATTGTAAACTAGTTCAACCATTATGGAAAACAGTATGGCGATTCCTCAAGGATCTAGAACTAGAAGTACCATATGATCCAGCCATCCCATTACTGGATATATACCCAAAGGATTATAAATCATGCTGCGATAAAGACACATGCACACGTATGTTTATTGCGGCACTATTCACAATAGCAAAGACTTGGAATCAACCCAAATGTCCATCAGTGACAGACTGGATTAAGAAAATGTGGCACATATACACCATGGAATACTATGCAGCCATAAAAAAGGATGAGTTTGTGTCCTTTGTAGAGACATGGATGCAGCTGGAAACCATCATTCTCAGCAAACTATCACAAGAACAGAAAACCAAACACCGCATGTTCTCACTCATAGGTGGGAACTGAACAATGAGATCGCTTGGACTCGGGAAGGGAAACATCACACACCGGGGCCTATCATGGGGATGGGGGAAAGGGGAAGGATTGCATTGGGAGTTATACCTGATGTAAATGACGAGTTGATGGGTGCTGACGAGTTGATGGGTGCAGCACGCCAACATGGCACAAGTATACATATGTAACAAACCTGCACATTATGCACATGTACCCTAGAACTTAAAGTATAATAATAATTAAAAAAATATATATATATATAACTCCTGTCAAGGTCATCAGTGACTTCCATTTGGCTAAATCAAATGATGGACTTTCAGGTTTTTGCTTACTCGACATACTAACAAATAATGACATTGCTGACAACTCCCTCCTCCTGGAAATACTTTCTTTCCTGTCTTCTCTCAGCTCTTCTACCTTTCTGACCACTCGTCCTCAGTTACCTATGGAGATCCCTCCTCCTCTATGTAACAAACCTTCACGTTATGCACATGTACCCTAGAACTTAAAGTATAATAATAATAATAATAATAAAAATTACACAGCCCAAGGGGAAAAAAAAAAAAAAGAGATACTGGGACAGAATAGAGAGAAATGTTTAAAAGGTTGACAAAAACTGTCCAAACTTAATGACTGGATTAGTTATGGATAGGAAAGGAGAGAAAAAAAATCTGCAGAATAACTCCATGGTTCCTGGCTTAGATGTCTGTGTACACATTTATATAGTTAATATTATGGTTAGAGGGCCAGTTCTGGGTGTGCACGGTGAGATGGATGAATTTAGTTTGGTTCATATGATGAAGGATCCATGGGATATTTAAGTAAATAAATCTGATGAGCTGCTGCATATATGGATCTAGAGCTCTAAAGAGGGATCATAGTTAGAGACACAAAATGACCACAGGGAAAACATGAAAAAAAATGGGATTATCCAAAGTCATTTATAGAGTGACAAATGAAGTGGGATCTGCATATAACAAGGCGGGGAACAGTAATGTTATGGGATGAGGAAGGACGGAATAATTTGTGATGGAAACTACCAATAGAAGGTTAAGTAAGTGAGGAAAAACCATGAAGCACTAGTCTTACAGAAGACATAAGATTGGATCATGTATAAATGGTTGGACCATTTATAAATGTAGCCAATAAGATAAGGACTAAAAGCTATAAGATTTGACAATTTTAGGTAACTGGTTTCTTTTACCACAGTATTTTCAGAAGAATGATTTTTTTTTTTTTTTTTTTTTTTTGAGACAGAGTCTCGCTCTGTCTCCAGGCTGGAGTGCAGTGGCATGCTTACTCACTGCAACCTCTGCCTCCCAGGTTCAAGCGATTCTGCTGCCTCAGCCTCTCGAGTAGCTGGGACTATAGGCACGTGCCACCACGCCCAGCTAATTTTTGTATTTTTAGTAGAGATGGGGTTTCACCATGTTGGCCAGGATGATCTTGATTTCTTGACCTCTCGATTCACCCCCCTTGGCCTCCCAAAGTTCTGGGATTCCATCGTGAGCCACCACGCCTGGCCAGAAGAATGATTTTAATGCCAGTCAGTGATGGTGGCTTGAGAACTAAAAAGGAAGTGAAGAACTGATTTAATAAATAATTTGTTTAAAAAATATTATTTGAGAAATGACAGGAGTAAAAGGGTGGTACCTGAAAGTATATATACCTTGATATTCTTTGGGTGCAGGAAACAGAAACCAAGTCAGGATAACTAAAGCAAAAATGAAACTTAATGATTCATTGTCTATATTCTATTGTAGAAAACAACTTTGGCTTTCAGTTAAAGTTTTAATATTACTCCCACCATCTGACTCTAGTGGTTATGAAGACCATATATTCAATTAAAAATTTCTTTTCTGCCGGGTGTAGTGGTGCATGCCTGTAATCCCAGCTCTTTGGGAGGCCGAGGTGGGGAGATCACAAGGTTAGGAGATCAAGACCACCCTGGCCAACATGGAGAAACCCCGTCTCTACTAATATACAAAAAATTAACTGGGCATGGTGGCATGTGCCTGTAGTCCCAGCTACTCAGGAGGCTGATGATGCAGGAGAATCGCTTGAGCCTGGGAAGCAGAGGTTGCAGTGAGCCAAGATTGTGCCACTGCCCTCCAACCTGGCGACAGAGCAAGACTCTGTCTTAAAAAAAAAAAAAAATCTTTTCTTTATCTTTTTTTTGCTTGTCCTCATAACTCCTGAGAAAATATTTTTCTCTTTCTTTAGCATTGCTTGTTTCTCATTCTGGGATTCCAAATTTCTAATAAATTTGCAATTCTTTGAGACCAATTATTTAGATTCAAGATGAAATAGACCACATAAAACATATTCTTATGTAACTAAGATTATATACTCAAACCTTTTATTTTTATGGAAATATGTTGGTATATTGCATCTGTTAATATTTATCTGACTTTATAAGCAAAAAATATGATACAAAATTTAATAATATTAAAAATTACTCAGGATTATCATTGTGAATGCAACCAGAATAAATATAATACAATGAGACCTTTTTATTTATACCTTAAAGCCTTTTCAGTATACTGAGAAATATAAAAATGACATGAATTTGATTCAGTACACCTTGAAACATAATCTACAACTTTATAGGTAAGGGAGTTAGTTGGCACAGCATTCTAAGGGTATCTGTTTCTTTCTTTTAATTCCTAAAACCTAGGCTGATACTTACTTCAACTGTCTGTCCTCTCTATCCCACTCAATCCTCCAGCCTTTTTTTGGATTTCTTTATTTTCCTAAATTTCCCATATTTGTCCCATTCATTCAGCAAATACATATTGAGCACCTACCATGTGGCAGTCACATAGAGAATACAGATTTGAACAAGACAGATATGGTGCTTGCTCACTGATATTTTACAAACTATTGGGAAGAGTAGTGCAATAAATAGTCCTTGGTTGAATCTTATGTATTACTGGCTATTGATATCTTTTCCTAAGGGTTATAAAGATTAAATGAGATATACATTACTTTAAACAGTGTCTGGTAAATGCTCAGTAAAAACCATTATGGTTCTCAGCATCTACATAGGATTTCCAAATTCCATGGCCTGGTTTTCAATCTTTGCTGTTTCCCAGATACATTTTCTTTTCTTGGTCTCTTCTGCTGCCATGTTCCTGGAACCCTGTATGGAACTCTGTCTCTGTAATAGGCTTATAACTCTTCACTTCTTTTAATTCACTTATAGAATCACAAAGAAATATTAAAGAATAAAGTAGAGTTTGCTGAAGATGTCCTACCATAGGGAAGAGGTGGTACTGGTGTACCCTGTATCAAACAGTCTTTAAAGTGGCTGTTAGTCTCTTAGACATGTTTGTACATCACAATGCTTATTTGGCCCTTTTCTCTTCCTCTTTAATCTCTTGACCAAAGCAATTTGAAATTCCTCTCCTTTTATCATGCAGAGTAATTTAGTTATTTTTGCATGCAATCCTTTTCATGACTTCCTTTGGTATATTTTAAAATCCTTAACATGACCAACAAGACCCCGTAAGAATTGGCCCTGCCCACCTCTCCAGTTGTATTTTCTGCTGCTCTCTGCTGCTTGCTTTGCCCAACTCTAGCCCTAGTATCCTTTCTGTGTTCTTGGAATAAGCACAGCACTGTCCTGTCACACTGCCTTAGCATATGCTACAAACATGAATTCCTCCTTCCCAATCTATCCTCTAGGCATCTTTCTCCTTCTCCTCCTTCGGGCTTCAGGGTATTTCATTTATCAGGTCCCTCAACACTGTGCTGTCTTTGTACTCCAGTCATCACTTCTACAAACTATCCTAATTTTAACTGTTTTTGTTCAGTATCTCATTCCCCTACTAGGGTGAAAAGAGCAGGAGCCGTACCTGTCTTGTTCATTGCTGTATTCCCGTTATTTAGCACAACACATGCCACAAAAGAGGAGTTCACTGTACATTCTCGGGCCACATGAAGTTTTCAAGTTATTCATGATAAATAGTTTTTGGTTACTATAAGGGAGGAAGAACTTAATAAATTAAAAAGTTACCTTCTCACTTATCTTAAGATCCATAAACAATTGAAAAATAATTCCTGGTCTTTACAAATTGAAAAAAAGGAAAAAGATGCATTACATAGATGATTAATAGGATGAACAAAAAATTCTCTATAGATTTGAGGCTCTGTCTTTACTGAACTTGGACTTCTAAAGTTCAAAATGAGGAACTGTTTGCTGAAATGTGTCATCTGATTTCAATTGCTGTGGAAAGGGAGAGATGATCTCTAATATAGCCAGCTCCAATCTGTGTAGGGTGTTTGGGTCAAAATCAACATCTTGAGTTTCATTAGGGAGCACTTGCAGTGAGCCTTGCAGATGTAATTTGCTATATCCAGCCAACACCTCTGAGCAGATGGATTTCTACACTATGCTTAACAGAGGTTTGTTTTTTCTTCTTTGAATGAATTGCCTGTGACTTTTGTAAAATATTTTGACAGAAATGGAATATTGAGATCATTTATAAATTAAAACTTTGCTGTTGTTGGATTTAGTGAGTTTTAATAGAAACTGATGTGAAATTATTTAGCATTTATGAAAAACACAGGGGCTGCTTTTTCATGTAATTCTTGATCACCTTAGTGGTTTATATATATTGTTCCATTCTAGGTTTTTTAAGTCATAGTTTTATAATCATAATTTCCACTTGTTCTGAAAGATGATGATGTACTGTTAAAATTATTTTCTTTCCAATTTCACTTAGTGTGTTTGACTTTAATCCTCAAACTGTGTATGCAAATAGGATTCCTTGGGGAGAAAAGGAAGCTCAGAAACTAACTTCTAATTTGTTTTTGATGATGATGTTTTTAAATGAATTTCTTGGGAACAATCATGTATGTATTAGTAGTAAAATTAAGCTGTTGTACTACCTAAATATACTTAATATAATTGCTGTAGACATTATTCTTCTCTAAGTAGCTCACATTCAGCCTTCTTTGTCATTTATTTTGTTATGGGTTCTATAGCTTTTAAAGGCTGAAAAGGAACATTACCCTATTTATTCCTTGCTTATCAATTTTGCATTTCCCAATCTCCTCCCTCTCCCCACCACACGTATTTTAAAAACCAAACCAATATGGCAGACCTAACATGCTGTCATATTTTTCCTGATCACATTTTTAGACTTTATTTTTTAAAGCAGTTTGAGGTTCATAGCAAAATTGAGAGGAGGGGACAGAAATAACTCATATATCCCCGCTCCTAAACCTGCACAGCCTCTCCAATTCAGTACTGATGAACCTACAGGGATACATAATTGTCACCCAAAATCTGTAGTTTACTAGAGGACTCACTGTGGGTGTTGTACATTCTATGGACTTGGAGAAATATATAATGACATATATTTGTCGTCATAGTATCATGCATAATATTTTTACTGCCTCCAAAACCACCTGTGCTCAACATACTCATTTCTTAGCCCCTACAAACACTGATATTTTCCCTGTCTCCATAGCTTTGCCTTTTTAAGAATGTCATATAATTGGCATCAAACAATATATAACTTTTTCGTATAGGATTCTTTGACATAGTAATTTACATTTTTGCTTCTTCCATGTATTTCCATGGCTTGATAGCTTTTAATTTTTTGAGACAGGGTCTCACTCTGTCACCCAGGCTAGAGTGCAGTGGTACAATCATAGCTCACTGCAGCCTTAACTCCTGTACTCAAGTAATTATCCTGAGAAGGACTATTTGCCACCTCACCTGGCTAAATTTTTTTGTTTTTAAATTTTTGTAGAGACAGGGTCTTGCTATGTTGCATAGGGTGATCTCTAACTCCTGGTCTCTGGTGATCCTCCATCTTGGCCTCCTAAAACACTGGGATTACAGGTGTGAGCAGCGGCACCTGGCCAATAGCTCATTTCTGTTGTGCTAATATTTAATTGTCTGGATGTACTACAGTTTATCCATTCATGTGTGAATAGACATCTTGGTTGCTTCCAAGTGTTGGCAATTTTAAATAAAGCTACTATATTCCTCCATCTGCAGGTTTTTGTGTGAACCTATGTTTCCAGCTTCTTTCGACAAATACTAGGGTACATACATGATTGCCAGATCGTATGGTAAAAATGTTTAGTTTGGTAATATACCACCAAACTGTCTTCATTTTGCATTCCCACCAACAGTGAGTGGGAATCCCTGTTGTTGCACATACTCACTAGCATTTGGTGTTCTGAATTTTGGCTATTCTGATAGGTATGTAGTGGTATCTAAATGCTGTTTAAATTTAGTTTCCTGATGACATGCTCTGTGAAGCATTTTTTCATATGCTTATTTGCCATCTGTATATCTTTGATTGATGGGTCTGTTAAGGTCTTTGGCCCATTTTTAAAAATAGGCTTTGCTTATTGTTGAGTTTTAAGAGTTCTTTGTATATTTTGAGTAATAGTCCCCTATCAGATGTTTTGGCAAATATTTTCTCCCAAATTTGCTTTTCTTTTTGTTCTCTTGAGTGTTTTTGTTTGCAGAAAGTTTTAATTTTAGTAAAGTCCAGATTATCAGTTCTTTCTTTAATGGATCAAGCATTTGGTGTTACATGTAAAAAGTCATCAAAAAGTCAAGGTTATCTAGATTTCCTCCTGTTATCTTCTAGGTGTTTTACATTAGGTCTTGGACTAGTTTGTTCTTGCATTGCTATAAAGAAATACCTGAGACTGGGTAATTTATAAAGAAAAGAGGTTTAATTGGCTCACAGTTCTGCTGGCTGTACAGGAAGCATGGTGGCATCTGCTTTGCTTCTGGGAAGGCCTCAGGAAACTTACAATTATGGCAGAAGACAAAGCAATAGCCAGCACTTCACATGGCTGGAGCAGGAGGAAGAGAGGGAGGGTGGGGGGCGGTTTCACATACTTTTAAACAGCCAGCTCTTACTGAAGTATAATTTATATAATGTAACATTAACACTTGTAAGTATACAATTCTGTTATTTTTATTAAATTTATTAAGATGTATAACCATGATCATAATACAGTTTTAGAACATTTCCATTATCCCAAAAGTTTTCTTGTGTCCTTTGTAGTTGATCCCTGCTCCTACCTACAGCCCTAGGCAACCCTGATCTTCTTTCTGTCCCTATAAATTTGCCTTTTCTGGACATTTTAATACACTGGAATCATACAATATGTAGTCTTTTGCATCTGGCTTCTTTCACTTAGTGTAACATTTTGGTATTCTTCCATGACGTAACATGTATCAGTAGTTTGTTCCTTTTTATTGCTGAGGAGCATTCTGTTGTATGATAATGCTACATTTTATTTATCAATTCACCAGTTGATATATATTCTACTTTTTGCCTATAGTGAATAATGCTGTTACATATATTTGGGTACATGTGTTTGTATGGACAAATGTTGTAACTGATCATTGATAGAGTCTTTATGGTGGAATTATTGGGTTGAATGGTAAATTTATGTTGAACAGTTAAAGAAACTCCCAAATCACTTTCTAAGTGGTTACACTGTTTTACATTCTTATGATCGATTTGTTAGGGTTTTACTGTCTACACATCCTTACCAACACTTGGTATTTTAGCCATTCTGATGGAGATACATATAGTGATATCTTATTGTGGTGTCAATTTGCATTTTGTAATGACTTATAATGTTTCATGTTTTTCATGTATGTAATAATTTATACACCTTCTTTAATGAAATGTCTATTCAAATCATTTTCCCATTTTAAAGTTTTCTTCTTATTTTTGAGTTCTAAGAGTTTTTTCTTATATATTCCAACTGTCTTTTTTTCTGATATATGCTTTGCTAGTGTTTTCTTCCTGGATGTGTGGCTGTGTGGCTGTGGCTTTTCTTTTCTTTTTTTTTATTTTTTGAGATGGAGTCTCACTCTGTTGCCTCAGCTGGAATGCAGTGGCACAATCTTGGCTTACTTCAACCTCCGCCTCCCGGGTTCAAGCGATTCTCCTGCCTCAGCCTTTCAAATAGCTGGAATTATAGGCATGAGCCACCATGCACGGCTAAATTTTGTATTTTTAGTAGAGACGGGGTTTTACCATGTTGATCTGTCTGGTCTCAAATTCCTGGCTTCAAGAGATCTGCCCGCCTCGGCCTCCCAAAGTGCTAGAATTACAGGCATGAGCCATCACGCCCAGCGTGATGAGAATCTGGTTATGAGAATCTAATCTTTTCATTTTCTTAATAGTTACTTTTGAAGCATAAACATTTAAAATTCGTTGAAATCTATTTTGTCGATTTTTCTTTCTTTTATGAATTGTGCTTTTGGTATCATTGTCTTAGCTCTTACATTTAGATCTATGATACATTTCAAGATAATTTTGCTTATAATGTGAAAGAGTCTAAGTTCATTTTATTGCATGTGGGTATTATAATTGTCACATTACTATTTGTTTAAAAGACTATCCTTTCTCCATTGAATTGTCTTGGCATCTTTGTTGTAAATCAGTTTATCATTAATATAATTTATTCCCCCTGGACTCTCACTTCTGATCCATTGATATAAATGCTTGTCCTGGTGTCTGTATTATATTCTTGATTACTGAAATGTCAAAGTAAGTTTGGAAATTAGGTCATGTAAGTCAGAGATCCCCAACCCATGGGACATGGACTGGTGAGTGGTGGGTGAGTAGGCATTACTACCTAAGCTCTGCCTCCTGTGAGATCAGTGACAGCATTAGATTCTCATAGGAGTGTGAACCGTGCATACGAGGGATCTAGGTTGCGTGCTACTTATAAGAATCTAACTAATGCCTGATGATCTGAGGTGGAACAGTTTCATCCCCAAACCACCCCCTAACCCCAGATCATGGAAAAATTTTCTCCAGAAAACCAATCCCTGGTGTCAAAAATGTGGGGGCCGCTGATATAGTCATCCAACTTTCTTCTGTTTTGAAATTGTTTTGTCTGTGTTTTTCACATTTTATAAAAATGTTGACATCTGTTTATCAATTTCTGTAAAAAGAGACTGCTAGAATTTTGGTAGGAATTGATTTTAATTTGTAGATCAAGTGGGAAAATTTGCCATCTTGACATTATTGAGTCTTTGGATCTGTGAACACAGCATGTTTATTTAGATCTTCAGAAATGTTTTGCAGATTTCAGTATACTAGTCTTATACTTCTTTTGTTAAATTTATTCATATGTATTTTACTTATTTGATGCTATTGTGATGGAATTATTTTCTTATTTTTCCTTTTGTATTCTTTATTCCTGGTATATAAAAATACAGTTGAATTTTTTTTTTTTTTCTTCTATCCTGAGACCTTGCTGAAGTATGGTTTACTAGTTCTAGTTGTCTTTACTTTTTGTTCTCTGGGATTTTCAATATATTAAATCATGCCATATGTGAATAAAGACAGTTTTACTTTTTTCTTCAGAATCTTTTGTGTAATTTTGCATAGAAATAGTGAAAGCAGACATCCTTGCCTTATTCCCAATCCTAGAGGGAAAGCATTCAGAATGATGGTAGCTGTGAGTTTTTCAGAGATGCCCATCATCATTTTGAGAATGATCCCTTTTATTCCTAGTTTAATTGAGACCTTTTATTTATTTCTTTTTTTGAGACAGAGTCTCACCCTGTCTCCTAGACTGGAGTGCAGTGGCGCAATCTTGGTTCACAGCAACCTCTGCCTCCTGGGTTCAAGTGATTCTCGTGCACCATCATGCCCAGCTGTTTCTTGTATTTTTAGTAGAGACGGAGTTTTGGCATCTTGACCAGGTTTATTTTGAACTCCTGACCTCAAGTGATCTTCCCACCTTGGCCTCCCGAAGTGCTGGGATTATAGGTGTGAGTCATCACACGAGCCATTTTATTGAAACCTTTTTAAAAATCATGAATTGCTTGTTGATTTTATCAAAATTTTTTTGAATTTGTTGATATCATGTGGTTTCTATGCTTTTTGCTGTTACTATTGTGTATTACATTAACCAATTCTATATAATTAATTTTTATATATAATTAACAATCAATCATGTGAACCTAGTATTTCTCAACTATATCTCATTTGGTCATAGGGTGTTACCCTCTTTATATGGTGCTGGATATGATTTGCTATATTTTTAAAGGATTTCTGTATCCATGTTTATTAAGGGGTTTTAGTCTGTAAATTTCTTGTAGTGACTTTGTCTGCTTTTCATGTCAACTTAATGCTAGCCTCAAAGAATGAGTTTGGAAGTCTTTCATTCTGTCCTGCTTTTTTCTTTCCCTAAATGTTTGATACAGTTTACCAGTGAAGCCATGTGGAACTGGTAGAACTTTTTTCGATGAAAAGTTTTTAAATGAATAATTTAATTTCTTTGTTATAGGTCCATACAGATTTTCTTCCTTCTTTAGTCAGTTATGGTAAGTTGTATCTTTCTTTTTTTTTTTTTTTCTTTTGAGATGGAATCTTGCTCTGTCGCCCAGGCTGGAGTGCAGTGGCGTGATCTCAGCTCACTACAGTCTCTGCCTCCTGGGTTCAAGCCATTCTCCTGCGTCAGGCTCCTGAGTAGCCAGGATTACAGGCACTCACCAACACGCCTAGCTAATTATTTTTAGTAGAGTTGGGGTTTCACCATGTTGGCCAGGCTAGTCTCAAACTCCTGACTTAGATGATTTGCCCGCTTTGGCCTCCTGAAGTGCTGGGATTACAGGCATGAGCCACTGTGCCCAGCCGGTAATTTGTATCTTTCTAGAAAGTTATATATTCATCTTGAGTTATCTAATTTGTTGGTATAAAGCTGTTCTTAACATTCCCTTTTAATCTCTTTTACTTTTGAAGAGTTAATAATGATATTCTTTCATTCCTCATTCTGGTAATTTTGACTTATCCCTTTTTTCTGCGTTAATTAAGCTAAAGGATTGTCAGTTTGATAATCCATTAGAAATAACTTAATTTCATTGATTTTTTTTCCTATCATTTTTCGTTTTCATTTCATTGGTTTCAGCTCTAATCTTTATTATTTTCTGTTTTAATAGCTTTGTTTTTAGTTTTATTATTTCTCATCTTAAGGCTAAAGCTTTGATTATTGATTTGAGAAATTTATTCCCATATGATGTGGGCATTTAATGCTATAAATATCTCTTTAATCACTACTTAAGCTGCATCCCAGAAATTGTGATATATTTACATTTTTTATTTGCTTATTTTTTTTTTTTAGACGGAGTCTCGCTCTGTCGCCCAGGCTGGAGTGCAGTGGCCAGATCTCAGCTTACTGCAAGCTCCGCCTCCTGGGTTTATGCCATTCTCCTGCCTCAGCCTCCCGCATTTTTTATTTTCTTTAAAGTATTTTATTATTTTCCTTACGATTTCTTCTTTGGCCCCTGGGTTATTTAGAAATGTGTTGTTTAACTTCCAAATATTTCACAATTTCACAGATTTCTTTTTGTTGCTGATTTCTAATCTAATTCCATTGTGGTCAGATAATATACTTTATATGATGTTCATTCTTTTACATTTATTAATACTTGTTTTAAGGTCTAGCATATGGTCTGTTTGGGAGATTGTTGCATAGGCACTTGAATGTGTATTCTGCAGTTCTTAGCTGCAGCATTTTATTAATATATATGCCAGTTACGTTGAGTTGGTTGATAAACCTGTTCATTTCTTCTGTCACCTTATTGAGTTTCTAATTATTCTATCAATTATGGAGAGTGGGATATTTAAATCTTCAAGTGTCATTTTTTAGTTGTCTATTTTATCATTTAAATTCTGTCAGTTTTTGATTCATGTACAGTCATGAGTCACTTAACAATATGTTCTTAGAAATGCATCATTATGCAATTTCGTCATTGTGCAAACATTATAGCATATGCATATACAAACCTAGATAACATAGCCTCCTCTACATTTAGGCTATAGCCCATCTATGGTAAAACATATTGCTGTTAGGCTGCAAACCTGTACAGAATGGAACTGTACTGAATACTGTAGACAATTGTAAGTTTTGATAAGTATTAATTGTTAATAATAGCAAGTATTTTTTTTATCTCAAATGTATCTAAACATAGAAAAGGTACAATAGAAGTATGGTATTGGAATCATATGGGACCACCATTGTATATGCAGTCTGTCACTAAGTGAAACATTGTTATGTAGCACATAATGTATTTTGAGATTCTGTTGTTAGATGTGTATGTACCTATAATTGTTAGATTTTACTAAAAAGTTGGCCCCGTTTATTATTATGAAATATCTGTCTCTGTAATACTTCTTGTCTTAAATCAGTTTCTATCTGTTATTAATTATAGCTACTTCAACTTTCTTATGGTTGTGGTTCAATAGTATACCTCTTTCCATCTTCTTACTTTAAACCTAGTTTTGGTTTTGAATGAAAGTGTTTCTAGTTTAAACAGTATTTTGTTAATCTTGCTATTTAATGCAGTCTGACAATCTCTGATTTTTAAATGTGGCTTTTAACATTTTCATTTAGTGTAATAATAATATATTTGAACTCACTTGGTAATTTGCTATTCATTGTCTGTTTTTCCTGCCTTTTTTGTTACTCTGTTCCCCTTTTACTACTTTATGTGCTTTGTATCTGTACTTTAGTGTACCATTTCATTTTCTCTATTCATTTTTTTCCTATGTATATTTTTAATGGTGGCTCTGGGAACTGTATTATGACTTGAATTTATATTCTACCTCAGTTAAACTCCTAAATTAATTCTGGTGAATTATGGAAAATTTGTTCTAATTTATATCTAATCTTTATCCCCCTGTATTGACACATTTATTATATCTACATGTAACATAACCCAATATTACAGTGTTATAAATGTTGTTGTATATATTCAGTAGCATTTTCAAGTACTTAAGAGGAGAAATGACGAATACTGTATCTGTAGAGTCTTCATATAACCCAAATATTTGTTATATCCAGTGCTTTTCGTTTCTTTCTGTACATTGGAGTTAACACCTGAAAGATTGAAGGACAAGGTATTTCTGGTAAGGAAGATCTGACACCATTAAATAATCTGAGTTCTTGTTTATGAGAGAACATCTTTGTTTCACTTTTAGTTTTGAAGGATAATTTCACTGGATATAAAATTATTGGTTGACAGTTTTTTTTTCTTTCCCCCTTCCTTGGTAGTGTTACCAGTTTCCACTGATAGTATTGCTGAGTGTGGACATTGTTCACCACTTCAAATCAAGTGACCTCTCTTTGATCATGGCAGCAATGCCACCAATCCTCATAGCTTCCCTTATAGAACCTCCTCTGTGGTAGAGATAGAAATGGCCTCATGCAAGAACATCACAGATTCTCACTCTTCTTATCCAAAGTTCAACAGTTCTTCAAGCATAAATGCTTTTCTCATTATTTTCATCCCAAAGTGCTGAAATGGTTGTGTTTTTTGTTAAATGTTGTATCAACTATGTCTAGCTTTGCAGTTTATTTTTGGAAAGATGATTTTTAAAAAACTGCTTATTTGGCCATAACTGCAAGTCTAACCCAAATTCTCTTCTTTTCTCAAGCTACTTCATATATTACTAGTTGTTGTTGTTGTTGTTGTTTTTTTAATATTTAGCCTGGAAATGACTGCATTTCACTGTCTCCTTAGATTGGCCCCATTACAAGTAAGGAAATGCAATGCATTGTGACCTATGCAGAAAGAGTTACTGGTGACTGCTTTATACTGAAGACAACTGTGAGTGTGGTAGGCAGAGTGTGTGCAATGAATAGCACAAATGTATAATTACATACTCTCTCAGATTTTCATTTTCATGAAATGAAGTCCAGCTTTGGATCATTCCAACTCTGTGACATCTGAGGTTTTCTTCTTACATTCCTGACAATATTTAGGAAAAATTACTTCTGACTTTCATTAATGATTTTGCAAGCTTTTCTAACTTATTTAATGTCTTTCCATTCCTTATAGTAGCTATGATAATTTTTTTTTACCAATTTCTTTAAGATTATCTAATTGTTTTCCCTACTCAACAGGCAACCTTCATATTACTTCAGTGGAAGTGAGTGAAAGCATTGACAGTTTCTCACCCAGACCCATCAAATTCCTAATAAAGAGCCTTTGCAATTCTCGTAGAATATTTCTCTTCCAAATAGTTCCACAGTTCACTCTTCGAAGAATTCCACTTTCTCATAGAGACCTTACTAGAGTATGGTATCTTAAAATGACACCACCATCAACTGGTGTCCCATTACCCTGCTAATTGTTCTCCAGAGCTTTTATCAACATTGAAATACTAAATATCAGTTGATTAATAGTTGATTATCTTTCCACCACTAGAATGCAAGCCCTATGAAAACAATGAGTGTGCATTGCTCAGTACTGTGTCCCTAGATCCTAGAATGAGGTCACATAATTTTAACTCAGAATATTATTTCTTTTTTTTTTTTTTAAATTTATTTATTATTATTAGACTTCAAGTTGTAGGGTACATGTGCACAACGTGCAGGTTTGCTACATATGTATACTTGTGCCATGTTGCTGTGCTGCACCCATCAACTCGTCATTTACATCAGGTATAACTCCCAATGCAATCCCTCCCCCCTCCCCCCTCCCCATGATAGGCCCCGGTGTGTGATGTTCCCCTTCCCGAGTCCAAGTGATCTCATTGTTCAGTTCCCACCTACGAGTGAGAACATGCGGTGTTTGGTTTTCTGTTCTTGTGATAGTTTGCTAAGAATGATGGTTTCCAGCTGCATCCATGTCCCTACAAAGGACACAAACTCATCCTTTTTTATGGCTGCATAGTATTCCATGGTGTATATGTGCCACATTTTCTTAATCCAATCTGTCACTGATGGACATTTGGGTTGATTCCAAGTCTTTGCTATTGTGAATTGTGCTGCAATAAACATACGTGTGCATGTGTCCTTATAGCAGCATAATTTATAATCCTTTGGGTATATACCCAGTAATGGGATGGCTGGGTCATATGGTACATCTAGTTCTAGATCCTTGAGGAATCGCCATACTGTTTTCCATAATGGTTGAACTAGTTTACACTCCCACCAACAGTGTAAAAGTGTTCCTATTTCTCCACATCCTCTCCAGCACCTGTTGTTTCCTGACTTTTGAATGATCGCCATTCTAACTGGTGTGAGATGGTATCTCATTGTGGTTTTGATTTGCATTTCTCTGATGGCCAGTGATGATGAGCATTTTTTCATGTGTCTGTTGGCTGTATGAATGTCTTCTTTTGAGAAATGTCTGTTCATATCCTTTGCCCACTTTTGGATGGGGTTGTTTGTTTTTTTCTTGTAAATTTGTTTGAGTTCTTTGTAGGTTCTGGATATTAGCCCTTTGTCAGATGAGTAGATTGCAAAAATTTTCTCCCATTCTGTAGGTTGCCTGCTCACTCTGATGGTAGTTTCTTTTGCTGTGCAGAAGCTCTTTAGTTTAATGAGATCCCATTTGTCAATTTTGGCTTTTGCTGCCGTTGCTTTTGGTGTTTTAGACATGAAGTCTTTGCCCATGCCTATGTCCTGAATGGTACTACCTAGGTTTTCCTCTAGGATTTTTATGGTATTAGGTCTAACATTTAAGTCTCTAATCCATCTTGAATTAATTTTCGTATAAGGAGTAAGGAAAGGATCCAGTTTCAGCTTTCTACTTATGGCTAGCCAGTTTTCCCAGCACCATTTATTAAATAGGGAATCCTTTCCCCATTTCTTGTTTCTCTCAGGTTTGTCAAAGATCAGATGGCTGTAGATGTGTGGTATTATTTCTGAGGACTCTGTTCTGTTCCATTGGTCTATATCTCTGTTTTGGTACCAGTACCATGCTGTTTTGGTTACTGTAGCCTTGTAGTATAGTTTGAAGTCAGGTAGCATGATGCCTCCAGCTTTGTTCTTTTGACTTAGGATTGTCTTGGAGATGCGGGCTCTTTTTTGGTTCCATATGAACTTTAAAGCAGTTTTTTCCAATTCTGTGAAGAAGCTCATTGGTAGCTTGATGGGGATGGCATTGAATCTATAAATTACCTTGGGCAGTATGGCCATTTTCACGATATTGATTCTTCCTATCCATGAGCATGGTATGTTCTTCCATTTGTTTGTGTCCTCTTTGATTTCACTGAGCAGTGGTTTGTAGTTCTCCTTGAAGAGGTCCTTTACATCCCTTGTAAGTTGGATTCCTAGGTATTTTATTCTCTTTGAAGCAATTGTGAATGGAAGTTCATTCCTGATTTGGCTCTCTGTTTGACTGTCACTGGTGTATAAGAATGCTTGTGATTTTTGCACATTAATTTTGTATCCTGAGACTTTGCTGAAGTTGCTGATCAGCTTAAGGAGATTTTGGGCTGAGACAATGGGGTTTTCTAAATATACAATCATGTCGTCTGCAAACAGGGACAATTTGACTTCTTCTTTTCCTAACTGAATCCCCTTGATTTCTTTCTCTTGCCTGATTGCCCTAGCTAGAACTTCCAACACTATGTTGAATAGGAGTGGTGAGAGAGGGCATCCCTGTCTTGTGCCAGTTTTCAAAGGGAATTTTTCCAGTTTTTGCCCATTCAGTATGATATTGGCTGTGGGTTTGTCATAAATAGCTCTTATTATTTTGAGGTACGTTCCATCAATACCGAATTTATTGAGCGTTTTTAGCATGAAGGGCTGTTGAATTTTGTCAAAAGCCTTTTCTGCATCTATTGAGATAATGATGTGGTTCTTGTCTTTGGTTCTGTTTATATGCTGGATTATGTTTATTGATTTGCGAATGTTGAACCAGCCTTGCATCCCAGGGATGAAGCCCACTTGATCATGGTGGATAAGCTTTTTGATGTGTTGCTGAATCCGGTTTGCCAGTATTTTATTGAGGATTTTTGCATCGATGTTCATCAGGGATATTGGTCTAAAATTCTCTTTTTTTGTTGTGTCTCTGCCAGGCTTTGGTATCAGGATGATGTTGGCCTCATAAAATGAGTTAGGGAGGATTCCCTCTTTTTCTATTGATTGGAATAGTTTCAGAAGGAATGGTACCAGCTCCTCCTTGTACCTCTGGTAGAATTCAGCTGTGAATCCATCTGGTCCTGGACTTTTTTTGGTTGGTAGGCTATTAATTATTGCCTCAATTTCAGAGCCTACTATTGGTCTATTCAGGGATTCAACTTCTTCCTGGTTTAGTCTTGGAAGAGTGTAAGTGTCCAGGAAATTATCCATTTCTTCTAGATTTTCCAGTTTATTTGCGTAGAGGTGTTTATAGTATTCTCTGATGGTAGTTTGTATTTCTGTGGGGTCGGTGGTGATATCCCCTTTATCATTTTTAATTGCGTCGATTTGATTCTTCTCTCTTTTCTTCTTTATTAGTCTTGCTAGTGGTCTGTCAATTTTGTTGATCTTTTCAAAAAACCAACTCCTGGATTCATTGATTTTTTGGAGGGTTTTTTGTGTCTCTATCTCCTTCAGTTCTGCTCTGATCTTAGTTATTTCTTGCCTTCTGCTAGCTTTCGAATGTGTTTGCTCTTGCTTCTCTAGTTCTTTTAATTGCGATGTTAGAGTGTCAATTTTAGATCTTTCCTGCTTTCTCTTGTGGGCATTTAGTGCTATAAATTTCCCTCTACACACTGCTTTAAATGTGTCCCAGAGATTCTGGTATGTTGTATCTTTGTTCTCATTGGTTTCAAAGAACATCTTTATTTCTGCCTTCATTTCGTTATGTACCCAGTAGTCATTCAGGAGCAGGTTGTTCAGTTTCCATGTAGTTGAGCGGTTTTGATTGAGTTTGTTAGTCCTGAGTTCTAATTTGATTGCACCTTGGTCTGAGAGACAGTTTGTTATAATTTCTGTTCTTGTACATTTGCTGAGGAGTGCTTTACTTCCGATTACGTGGTCGATTTTGGAGTAAGTACGATGTGGTGCTGAGAAGAATGTATATTCTGTTGATTTGGGGTGGAGAGTTCTATAGATGTCTATTAGGTCTGCTTGCTGCAGAGATGAGTTCAATTCCTGGATATCCTTGTTAACTTTCTGTCTCGTTGATCTGTCTAATGTTGACAGTGGAGTGTTGAAGTCTCCCATTATTATTGTATGGGAGTCTAAGTCTCTTTGTAAGTCTCTAAGGACTTGCTTTATGAATCTGGGTGCTCCTGTATTGGGTGCATATATATTTAGGATAGTTAGCTCTTCCTGTTGAATTGATCCCTTTACCATTATGTAATGGCCTTCTTTGTCTCTTTTGATCTTTGATGGTTTAAAGTCTGTTTTATCAGAGACTAGTATTGCAACCCCCGCTTTTTTGTGTTCTCCATTTGCTTGGTAAATCTTCCTCCATCCCTTTATTTTGAGCCTATGTATGTCTCTGCGTGTGAGATGGGTCTCCTGAATACAGCAGACTGATGGGTCTTGACTCTTTATCCAGTTTGCCAGTCTGTGTCTTTTAATTGGTGCATTTAGTCCATTTACATTTAAGGTTAAGATTGTTATGTGTGAACTTGATCCTGCCATTATGATATTAACTGGTTATTTTGCTCATTAGTTGATGCAGTTTCTTCCTAGCCTTGATGGTCTTTACATTTTGGCATGTTTTTGCAATGGCTGGTACCGGTTGTTCCTTTCCATGTTTAGTGCTTCCTTCAGGGTCTCTTGTAAGGCAGGCCTAGTGGTGACAAAATCTCTAAGCATTTGCTTATCTGTAAAGGATTTTATTTCTCCTTCACTTATGAAACTTAGTTTGGCTGGATATAAAATTCTGGGTTTAAAATTCTTTTCTTTAAGAATGTTGAATATTGGCCCCCACTCTCTTCTGGCTTGAAGAGTTTCTGCCGAGAGATCTGCTGTTAGTCTGATGGGCTTCCCTTTGTGGGTAACCCGACCTTTCTCTCTGGCTGCCCTTAAGATTTTTTCCTTCATTTCAACTTCAGTGAATCTGGCAATTATGTGTCTTGGAGTTGCTCTTCTCGAGGAGTATCTTTGTGGCGTTCTCTGTATTTCCTGGATTTGAATGTCGGCCTGCCCTACTAGGTTGGGGAAGTTCTCCTGGATGATATCCTGAAGAGTGTTTTCCAACTTGGTTCCATTTTCCCCGTCACTTTCAGGCACCCCAATCAGACGTAGATTTGGTCTTTTTACATAATCCCATACTTCTTGCAGGCTTTGTTCATTTCTTTTTCTTCTTTTTTCTTTTGGTTTCTCTTCTCGCTTCATTTCATTCATTTGATCCTCCATCGCTGACATTCTTTCTTCCAGTTGATCGAGTCGGTTACTGAAGCTTGTGCATTTGTCACGTATTTCTCGTGCCATGGTTTTCGTCTCTTTCATTTCGTTTGTGAGCTTCTCTGCATTAATTACTCTAGCCATCAATTCTTCCACTTTTTTTTCAAGATTTTTAGTTTCTTTGCACTGGGTACGTAATTCCTCTTTTAGCTCTGAGAAATTTGATTGACTGAAGCCTTCTCTCATCTCGTCAAAGTCATTCTCCGTCCAGCTTTGATCCATTGCTGGCGATGAGCTGCGCTCCTTTGCCGGGGGAGATGCGCTCTTATTTTTTGAATTTCTAGCTTTTCTGCCCTGCTTTTTCCCCATCTTTGTGGTTTTATCTGCCTCTGGTCTTTGATGATGGTGATGTACTGATGGGGTTTTGGTGTAGGTGTCCTTCCTGTTTGATAGCTTTCCTTCTAACAGTCAGGATCCTCAGCTGTGGGTTGTAGCTGTAGGAGATTGCTTGAGGTCCACTCCAGACCCTGTTTGCCTGGGTATCAGCAGCAGAGGCTGCAGAAGATAGAATATTTCTGAACAGCGAGTGTACCTGTCTGATTCTTGCTTTGGAATCTTCCTCTCAGGGGTGTACTCCACCCTGTGTGGTGTGGGGTGTCAGACTGCCCCTAGTGGGGGATGTCTCCCAGTTAGGCTACTCAGGGGTCAGGGACCCACTTGAGCAGGGAGTCTGTCCCTTCTCAGATCTCAACCTCCGTGTTGGGAGATCCACTGCTCTCTTCAAAGCTGTCAGACAGAGTCGTTTGCGTCTGCAGAGCTGCTGCGTTTGTTATTATTTACTGTGCCCTGTCCCCAGAGGTGGAGTCTACAGAGACAGGCAGGTTTCCTTGAGCTGCTGTGAGCTCCACCCAGTTCGAGCTTCCCAGCAGCTTTGTTTACCTACTTAAGCCTCAGCAATGGCGGGCGCCCCTCCCCCAGCCTCGCTGCTGCCTTGCTGGTAGATCACAGACTGCTGTGCTAGCAATGAGGGAGGCTCCGTGGGTGTGGGACACTCCCGGCCAGGTGTGGGATATGATCTCCTGGTGTGCCTGTCTGCTTAAAGCGCAGTATTGGGGTGGGAGTTACCCGATTTTCCAGGTGTTGTGTGTCTCAGTTCCCCTGGCTAGGAAAAGGGATTCCCTTCCCCCTTGCGCTTTCCAGGTGAGGCAATGCCTCGCCCTGCTTCAGCTCTCGCTGGTCGGGCTGCAGCAGCTGACCAGCACCGATCGTCTGGCACTCCCCAGTGAGATGAACCCAGTACCTCAGTTGAAAATGCAGAAATCGCGGGTGTTCTGTGTCGCTTGCGCTGGGAGTTGGAGACTGGAGCTGTTCCTATTCGGCCATCTTGCTCCGCCCCCCCACCTATCCAGAGTATTTTTTCAACAAAAGAATCTACCTTACTAGAAGCAATCCTTATACTGCTGTCAATGCTTAAGACCTAGCCATTTTTACTCATTCATTCCCCTCCCTCCCTCCTTCCTTCCCTTCCTTCCTTCCTCCTTGCTTCCTTCCTTCCTTCCTTCCTTCCAATTTCCTTTCTTTCAACTTCCTAACTTTCCCCTCCTCCCTCCCTACCTCCCTCACTCCCTCTCTCTATCTCTTCCTTTTGTGTACTGTATGCTATGCACTGTGTTTTTAGAGAACTTGCTTATAAACTCTTTATTTTCCCCATGTTGACATGTAAGAATATCAAGATATCTTTTCACCTTATCCAATCAGGACACCAAACCTTTTAGTTGTCAAATCGAATAGAACTTCTTAAAATTCTTGACATCATTGCTTGATTCCTTCTTGAATACCTTCCTAACTTCTGGATAACCACTCTCTTTTGATTTTTTGTGGATCTTGGCTATTCTTTCTGAATGTTCTTCATGGGCTCTTTTTCCCTTTCCTCTGCCTTTCTCTTAAACACAGGTATTCTTCCTATGTACAGCTTTCCTAAACTTTAGCTATCATCTTTCACTGATAGTTTACAAATCTGTAAGATTTTCACATGCCTGACTTCTTTGTTCTTTTCTTATATGCCCAGATACCCATTTTAGCTATACCTGTACTAATGTTAAGGACTGAATATTTGTGTTCCCTCAAATTCATATGTTGAGTCCTTAACATCCAATGCGATGGTTAGGAGGTGAGGCATTTAGGAGGTATTTAGGTTTCTGTGACATCACGAGATTGGAGCCAGTGGGATTAGTACCTTAAGAAGAAAAGGAAGAAATACCAGAGTTTCCCCTCTCTCTGTCGTGTGAGAACACAGTAAAAAGGTTATCTAATTGTTTTCCAGCTTCAGAGAATGTTCTTACCAGGAACCAAATCTGCCAGTACCTTGATGCTGGAATTCCCAGAACTCTTAGAGATGAATGTCTGTTGTTTAAGTCACTAGTCTATGGTATTTTGTTATACCAGCCTCTGCTCACCACAAGACAGCTATCCATCCCATGGCACTGATGTTACTGATAGGATCTTGTCTTATAGAGTAGTAGGAGTCTTCAATATCAATTTACCCTAAGTTACACGTTGTTATAATATTCACATTTTTAGCAAAACTATAGGGTAACTACTAATACCTTTGTTGTCTGAAGGGCAGTGCTATTCTTTTCAGTCCCTTCTTCTTTTAAAAGCAGTGATTATTCTAGTTTTGCATCGTTTACTATTGAAATAATGTTTTAGACAATCTTAGAGGGTTGTATTTCTTTATGAATAATGAAATGTTGACGAACAAGTCATGATTAAACCAGTAATGACTTTCAGAAGTAAGTAATAGTTTTATTAGTAACATGGATTTCTATATGTAAAAGATTTTTCACAAATTTGAAATCAGTTATCTCTTATTACTATCATTATTATTATATTTTGTACATGCAATACATTTCATATTTCCTACAAAACAGTATTCCAAATGTAGAATCTTAGTTACAGCACAAATAAAACTGTAGGTTGCTCATTTTCATTTCCTTTCTTTCTATGCCTTTCAACTGTCTTCCTCTTCTATGAAGATGGGCTAGATATCATTTATAATGTCTTGATTTTTTTTTGAAGTACCAATTACTTAAATTAACATCACTTAGAATTAACAAACACTTTATCTTAACTGTCTATTGTATTTTATTTTACTTTTTTTTATTTTTATTTTTTTTTTTTTTAATTTATTTATTATTATTAAACTTCAAGTTGTAGGGTACATGTGCACAACGTGCAGGTTTGCTACATATGTATACTTGTGCCATGTTGGTGTGCTGCACCCATCAACTCGTCATTTACATCAGGTATAACTCCCAATGCAATCCCTCCCCCCTCCCCCCTTCCCATGATAGGCCCCGGTGTGTGATGTTCCCCTTCCCGAGTCCAAGTGATCTCATTGTTCAGTTCCCACCTACGAGTGAGAACATGCGGTGTTTGGTTTTCTGTTCTTGTGATAGTTTGCTAAGAATGATGGTTTCCAGCTGCATCCATGTCCCTACAAAGGACACAAACTCATCCTTTTTTATGGCTGCATAGTATTCCATGGTGTATATGTGCCACATTTTCTTAATCCAATCTGTCACTGATGGACATTTGGGTTGATTCCAAGTCTTTGCTATTGTGAATAGTGCTGCAATAAACATACGTGTGCATGTGTCCTTATAGCAGCATAATTTATAATCCTTTGGGTATATACCCAGTAATGGGATGGCTGGGTCATATGGTACATCTAGTTCTAGATCCTTGAGGAATTGCCATACTGTTTTCCATAATGGTTGAACTAGTTTACACTCCCACCAACAGTGTAAAAGTGTTCCTATTTCTCCACATCCTCTCCAGCACCTGTTGTTTCCTGACTTTTGAATGATCGCCATTCTAACTGGTGTGAGATGGTATCTCATTGTGGTTTTGATTTGCATTTCTCTGATGGCCAGTGATGATGAGCATTTTTTCATGTGTCTGTTGGCTGTATGAATGTCTTCTTTTGAGAAATGTCTGTTCATATCCTTTGCCCACTTTTGGATGGGGTTGTTTGTTTTTTTCTTGTAAATTTGTTTGAGTTCTTTGTAGGTTCTGGATATTAGCCCTTTGTCAGATGAGTAGATTGCAAAAATTTTCTCCCATTGTGTAGGCTGCCTGCTCACTCTGATGGTAGTTTCTTTTGCTGTGCAGAAGCTCTTTAGTTTGATGAGATCCCATTTGTCAATTTTGGCTTTTGCTGCCGTTGCGCAAACCGGATTCAGCAGCACATCAAAAAGCTTATCCACCATGATCAAGTGGGCTTCATCCCTGGGATGCAAGGCTGGTTCAACATTCGCAAATCAATAAACATAATCCAGCATATAAACAGAATCAAAGACAAGAACCACATCATTATCTCAATAGATGCAGAAAAGGCTTTTGACAAAATTCAACAGCCCTTCATGCTAAAAACGCTCAATAAATTCGGTATTGATGGAACGTACCTCAAAATAATAAGAGCTATTTATGACAAACCCACAGCCAATATCATACTGAATGGGCAAAAACTGGAAAAATTCCCTTTGAAAACTGGCACAAGACAGGGATGCCCTCTCTCACCACTCCTATTCAACATAGTGTTGGAAGTTCTGGCTAGGGCAATCAGGCAAGAGAAGGAAATCAAGGGGATTCAGTTAGGAAAAGAAGAAGTCAAATTGTCCCTGTTTGCAGATGACATGATTGTATATTTAGAAAACCCCATTGTCTCAGCCCAAAATCTCCTTAAGCTGATCAGCAACTTCAGCAAAGTCTCAGGATACAAAATTAATGTGCAAAAATCACAAGCATTCTTGTTTTATTTTAAGATGGAGTTTCGCCCTTGTTGCTCAGGCTGGAGTGCAATGGCACGATCTTGGCTCACTGGAGCCTCTGCCTCCCATATTCAATAGATTCTCCTGCCTTAGCCTCCTAAGTAGCTGGGATTACAGGCATGCGCCACCACGCCTGGCTAGTCTTTTTGTATTTTTAGTAGAGACAGGTTTTCTCCATGTTGGTCAGGCTGGTCTTGAACTCCTGACCTCAGGTAATCTGCCTACCTTGACCTCTTAAAGTGCTGGGATTACCGGTGTCAACCACAGCTCCCGGCCTTAACTGTCTTTAAATAAGTTAAGTGCTAACTAGTTTGGGCTAACACTCTCAGCAATTTTGGCCTATTTAAATTTGTAGTACATATTTCTCTCAAGTGTTACCCTCACAATAGGTGGTAGAATGTTCCTGGTTATACTAGTTCATATTTGAAATACAAACCTGCCTGGGTCATACTGGTTTGTTGACTGTAAGAGAAAAAACTGGGAGAAGAGGAAGGCATTTTGTTGTTGTTGTTGCTTTTGACAAACATTCAGTGACTAAGGTAATGAAAACAAGGAAAACTGAGGAAAGTGTCTCCAACATTGACCAACATTCTTTCCACATTTGCTAAATGGATATTTGTAAGGTGACTCAAACTGGCCTCAAGTACATACACTTTTTTTCTGTAGTATAGTAGAGTGTTTTTTGAAAGGGAAAGACTGATTATCTTTCCAGAATATTGATTCCTACCAAAAATATTGGGATCATAAATTATGTTTCTGTGATCAGGATTTGTATAAATAGTCACTGTTCAATAACCGCAACATTGACAAAAACGTTTTTTTTTTTTTAATATCTATATTATTAAAATTATTTTTGTGTCATGTAAACTATAATCTTCTGATTATAGCATGGTGTAAAATCGGTAACATGTGATACAATATAAAGAAATCCACTGTAATTTTCTTTTTAAGTTTCACTCAATTGTAAGTTAATATGTTCCTTTGGGGACCTCCTTCCTGCTCCACCCCTTGGCGTTGACACATGTAACGCGTAGTCTCACTGATTGTTCTTTATTTATTCAATTTGTCCCAAAGCTTTCTGTCATATTCACTTTCTTTCACATTATTTGTTCCGAATTACATCAGTGTTTGGTCATCATTTTCTTGAGAATTGTTTTTTTTGTATTCTTTTCTCTAATGATAATATAGAGGGGTAACAAATTCACATACAAATGGGATTCTCAATGTTCCTGCTTTGTTCTTTTTTTATTATTCTTTAGACATTTTGTTTGAAAATGTTTAAATTCTGCCAGCAATATTTTCTCTGAAAAAAGACTTAGATTATAGCATTACAGCTTTCCAAGTACAATAAAAATCTTAATCTCGAAGGTCAGCCCAGATTGATAGAAAACTATGTGAAGTTCTCAGAATAGTATGTGGTTCTGGCCAGTCATGGATGTCTGAACATATTTTATGGAGTACCCAGAACATTATTTTGCCAGTATTATAAGTCGATAAGGTATTTTTATTCTGGTGTGTGTGTATGAAAGGAGTACTTGTGCAATTAATGTGTTTTGTGAATTTTCTCACAGTGGGAAATTGTGGAATTTTTATCATTGTATGTTAACATCTCATCTTCTAGGTATAGTGTGCTTTTAAAAACAATCTGTATGCTAAATAAATGGACATTAAGTAGTACCTTAAAAGGTGTATTTTTTTTTTTTTTAGGAGTTAGAGTATGATATGCCCAATTTGAATTTCTTAATCTGATTCCAAAGAAGAAGCAGAAATATAACTGTGATAGTACCAGTGTTATTTGGGATTTTTAAAAATTTAACAAATTTAAATTTGGTGCTCTTCCATCCAACATAACCACCATTTAGCATTTCTTGGATAAAATAAGGTTTCAAAAAATATATATAGCTCACTACCAGCTTTAAAGTATGTAATCTGAAATCATTCCAAAATATTTTAAGACAAATTTGGCAGAGCCTTTATTTTTTAAATAGCATGGAATTTGATGGAGGTTTTAAAATAATTTTAGAATTAGTTACAGATGATTTAGTTTGTCGTTCTTCCTAGGGGGAAAAATATTTTAAATCTTAAGACAGGCAAAGTACCATAGTGCTGACCACATATTATGCAGTTATCATTGTTTCCAGTCAAGTTATTGTGAACTATGTTGCTAGGTTTATTTTATTATGCAAGTCTCAATTTCAAAGTTTCTAATTTTATGACAATTTTATTAACTATATTTGGTCAAGACATTTTTAATATTCAGACTTACGAGAATGTATCTTCTGGTACCTACTGAGTATTAAATATATATTTAGACTCCTCTAACATATTTATAGTATGATCTACCTAGTAATTCACTTGGTATTTTTTCTTCAGTGAAAAAACAAGGTAAGACTACAAGTGCAGTGTGATCTCTGATTTAATCTCTGCCTGGGCACATGCATCCCCCATAGGGGGAAAAATATATATGAAGGAAATATAACTAAGTGTTAATAGTATTTATTATTGGGAGTGGCAAGATAGAAGGTAAATTATGAATGGTTTTGATATTTTCTTCTTATATAATTTCCAAAATTATCTGCAGTATGGTGTCTATTACCTCTCTAATTAGAAAATAAATGTCCTCAATTTGTTCTAACTTAATTGAATTACTAAAAATGATGTTCGTGTTATACTCTCTGTACTGACAAACACTAGTAAATTGTAAAGTCCAAAATACAAATGATATCAAATTGATATCACCATAATAAATGTTTAAAAATATTCTAATGCTAAATGGACTTTTAAAAAGTTCAAAATTACTTTCCTATATTTACAAGAAATAAATGGCTTTATCTCAAAAGTTTATATTAATAAATTAATCTTACCTGAGATAAGTTAGTAAAAGCTCAAAGTATAGAAGGGGAATTTTGCTTTTAATCCTGAAATTTATGAATGCCAATTTTTTATCAAGTGCATTTTATTTAAAAATAACTCAAATGTAAGAATAATCTAGGGAACATATCAAAATTCATGCTGGTTTGTACCATCAGAGGTTTTGATTAAGAAAGTCTAAAGTCCAAGGAACCTCTATTTTAAACCAGCATCCCACATGATTCTGATGCAGGTGATCCAACAGACCATATTAGATTGTTTATTCTCTTCCTATCTCATTCCATGGCAAGATCTACGGTCATTTTCAGTACCGTAGATACAATCTTGCATTTACGTAATTTTATCTGTTTTCTCTGGCCTCCAAGGTATGGCGCATTCGTCCCCAACAGTTTCACAATACAACAAACTAGGGTAAGGGAAGAATAAGTTAGAACTTTTATTTTAAATTTTATCCCATATATTTAATTTCTATTAATGTATGGTTCATAGTGTATATAATTACTGAAAGAATTTTAAGTAGCTTCTATATTGTTTAGCACTTTGGTCTCAGGAATACTATTTTCACTTTTTATGATGGAATATTAGTCATAAATGTTAAATGTTTTACATTTTACTGTCAAGTGAAAATTAATTGTGTTTTTGTTTGTGTGCTTCCCTATTCCCTTTTGTCCCCTATATCAGGTGATGCTTTTCCTTGGACGATCAGCTTACATCATTTCAGCATATATACCCTTCTTGGAAAACAAGTGACACTTTGCCTAGTGGAACCTATGGGTTGCACCTCCACTCTAGCTGTGACGTCTCAAAAACTACTTGCTACGGGACCTGATACACGACATTCATTTGTTGTCTGTCTCCATGTTGACCTAGAGTCACTAGAGATAAAATGCTCTAATCCTCAGGTTGGTACATTTGATTTATGAAAGGAAATTTAAAGTAATGTGATTTAAAAGCAATTGTTATCCTTTTTGTTGAAGGGTTTCTCTTCTCTTAAGTATCCTAAATTATTTTTAACTTGGCCATCAAGATCAGGGTGGTTAGATTAAGAATTGCTTTGAAGCTCTCTCAAGTTGTGTAATTTAAACTCTTCTGAAAATGTAATGGTGGCAGCACAAATGTATCTTTTGGCTGATGACATGAAATCAGTTGCAGATGTAATGTTCTTAAACACTGAAGAACTATTTTACTGTCAAACTGGAAGAGTCTGTTGAACTGATCAAATGTAATTTTCATTCAGATTCTCACTCAGAACTTCTTTGCTTATGATACAATATTTTTAAAAAGAAAAAGATTTCAGTTGTCATAGATGAATCATGCTGTATCTTGTAATTTGACAGTTTAATGTGAATTCAGATCACCTGTGTTTACACAAATAATTAGTTGCATACAATTTAGCACTTGTTTATTTAACTTCAAATAGACTGTGTTATATTTTCTCTGTAGATTGTCAAAGCTGAATACCGTTTAGAATTATATTTTAAAATAATCCTTTTTAGAAGATTATTGGACACTCTAGGTCAATAGTGATAAATTTATATTTATTGTAGCATTAATTGTTATAAGCCAGTTTTTAAAGAGTGTTTTTTTAAGTAGGTTCAAGTTAGTTGAGCTTGATGGCACATGCCTGTAGTCCCAGCTACTCAGCAGGCCGAGGCAGGAGGATCACTTGAGCCCAGAAGTTAGAGGCTGTAGTGTCCTATGACTGCACCTGGGAATAGCCACTGCACTCCAGCCTGGGCAATAAAGCAAGACTCTTTCTCTCAAAATTTTTTGTTTTGTTTTAATTCACTTTAAAAAAATTTTTTTTTACTTTTTATTTTTTTTATTATTATACTGTAAGTTCTAGGGTACATGTGCACAATGTGCGAGTTTGTTACCTATGTATACTTGTGACATCTTGGTGTGCTGCACCCATCAACTCGTCAGCACCGATCAACTAGTCATTTACAACAGGTATAACTCCCAATGCCATCCCTCCCGCCTCCCTGCTCCCTATAATAGGCCCCGGTGTGTGATGTTCCCCTTCCTGAGTCAAAGTGATCTCATTGTTCGATTCCCACCTATGAGTGAGAACATGCAGTGTTTGGTTTTCTGTTCTTGCGATAGTTTGCTGAGAATGATGGTTTCCAGCTTCATCCATGTCCCTACAAAGGACACAAACTCATCCCTTTTCATGGCTGCATAGTATTCCATGGTGTATATGTGCCACATTTTCTTAATCCAGTCTGTCACTGATGGACATTTGGGTTGATTCCGAGTCTTTGCTATTGTGAATAGTGCTGCAATAAACATACGTGTGCATGTGTCTTTATAGCAGCATGATTTATAATCCTTTGGGTATGTACCCAGTAATGGGATGACTGGGTCATATGGTATTTCTAGTTCTAGATCCTTGAGGAATCGCCATACTGTTTTCCAAAATGGTTGAACTAGTTTACAGTCCCACCAACAGTGTAAAAGTGTTCCTATTTCTCCACATTCTCTCCAGCACCTGTTGTTTCCTGACTTTTGAATGATCGCCATTCTAACTGGTGTGAGATGGTATCTCATTGTGGTTTTGATTTGCATTTCTCTGATGGCCAGTGATGATGAGCATTTTTTCATGTGTCTGTTGGCTGTATGAATGTCTTCTTTTGAGAAATGTCTGTTCATATCTTTTGCCCACTGTTTGATGGGGTTGTTTTTTTCTTTTTTTTTTTTTTTTTTTGAGACGGAGTCTCGCTCTGTCGCCCACGCTGGAGTGCAGTGGCACAATCTCGGCTCACTGCAAGCTCCGCCTCCCGGGTTCACGCCATTCTCCTGCCTCAGCCTCCCGAGTAGCTGGGACTACAGGCGCCCGCCACTGCGCCCGGCTAATTTTTTCTATTTTTAGTAGAGACGGGGTTTCACCATGGTCTCGATCTCCTGACCTTGTGATCCGCCCGCCTCGGCCTCCCAAAGTGCTGGGATTACAGGCGTGAGCCACCGCGCCCGGCCTGTTTTTTTCTTGTACATTTGTTTGAGTTCTTTGTAGGTTCCGGATATTAGCCCTTTGTCTGATGAATAGATTGCAAAAATTTTCTCCCATTCTGTAGGTTGCCTGTTCACTTTGATGGTAGTTTCTTTTGCTGTGCAGAAGCTCTTTAGTTTAATTAAATCCCATTTGTCAATTTTGGCTTTTGTTGCTGTTGCTTTTGGTGTTTTAGACATGAAGTCCTTGCCCATGCCTATGTCCTGAATGGTATTACCTAGGTTTTCTTCTAGGGTTTTTATGGTATTAGGTCTAACATTTAAGTCTCTAATCCATCTTGAATTAATTTTCATATAAGGAGTAAGGAAAGGATCCAGTTTCAGCTTTCTACTTATGGCTAGTCAATTATCCCAGCACCATTTATTAAATAGGGAATCCTTTCCCCATTTCTTGTTTTTCTCAGGTTTATCAAAGATCATATGACTGTAGATGTGTGGTATTATTTCTGAGGACTCTGTTCTGTTCCATTGATCTATATCTCTATTTTGGTACCAGTACCATGCTATTTTGGCTATTGTAGCCTTGTAGTATAGCTTGAAGTCAGGTAGCGTGATGCCTCCAGCTTTGTTCTTTTGACTGAGGATTGTCTTGGCAATGCGGGCTCTTTTTTGGTTCCATATGAACTTTAAAGCAGTTTTTCCCAATTCTGTGAAGAAACTCATTGGTAGCTTGATGGGGATACCATTGAATCTATAAATTACCTTGGGCAGTGTGGCCATTTTCACGATATTGATTCTTCCTATCCATGAGCATGGTATGTTCTTCCATTTGTTTTTATCCTCTTTGATTTCACTGAGCAGTGGTTTGTAGTTCTCCTTGAAGAGGTCCTTTACATGCCTTGTAAGTTGGATTCCTAGGTATTTTATTCTCTTTGAAGCGATTGTGAATGGAAGTTCACTCCTGATTTGGCTCTCTGTTTGTCTGTTACTGGTGTATAAGAATGCTTGTGATTTTTTCACATTAATTTTGTATCCTGAGACTTTGCTGAAGTTGCTTCTCAGCTTAAGGAGATTTTGGGCTGAGATGATGGGGTTTTCTAAATATACAATCATGTCATCTGCAAAGAGGGACAATTTGACTTCTTCTTTTCCTGAGTACCCTTTATTTCTTTCTCTTGCCTGATTGCCCTAGCCAGAACTTCCAACACTATGTTGAATAGGAGTGGTGAGAGAGGGCATCCCTGTCTTGTGCCAGTTTTCAAAGAGAATTTTTCCAGTTTTTGCCCATTCAGTATGATATTGGCTGTGGGTTTGTCATAAATGGCTCTTATTATTTTGAGATACGTTCCATCAATACCGAATTTATTGAGAGTTTTTAGCATGAAGGCTCTTGAATTTTGTCAAAGGCCTTTTCTGCGTCTATTGAGATAATCATGTGGTTTTTGTCTTTGGTTCTGTTTATATGCTGGATTACATTTATTGATTTGTGTATGTTGAACTAGCCTTGCATCCCAGGGATGAAGCCCACTTGATCATGGTGAATAAGCTTTTTGATGTCCTGCTGGATTCGGTTTGCCAGTATTTTATTGAGGATTTTTGCATCGATGTTCATCAGGGATATTGGTCTAAAATTCTCTTTTTTTGTTGTGTCTCTGCCCGGCTTTGGTATCAGGATGATGTTCACCTCCTAAAATGAGTTAGGGAAGATTCCCTCTTTTTCTATTGATTGTAATAGTTTCAGAAGGAATAGTACCAGCTCCTCCTTGTACTTCTGGTAGAATTCAGCTATGAATCCATCTGGTCCTGGACTTCTTTTTGTTGGTAGGCTATTAATTATTGCCTCAATTTCGGAGCCTGCTATTGGTCTATTCAGGGATTCAACTTCCTCCTGGTTTAGTCTTGGGGGAGTGTAAGTGTCCAGGAAATTATCCATTTCTTCTAGATTTTTTAGTTTATTTGCGTAGAGGTGTTTATAGTATTCTCTGATGGTAGTTTGTATTTCTATGGGGTCAGTGGTGATATCCCTTTTATCATTTTTTATTGCGTCAATTTGATTCTTCTCTCTTTTATTCTTTATTAGTCTTGCTAGCAGTCTATCAATTTTGTTGATCTTTTCAAAAAACCAACTCCTGGATTCATTGATTTTTTGGAGGGTTTTTCGTGTCTCTATGTCCTTCAGTTCTGCTCTGATCTTAGTTATTTCTTGCCTTCTGCTAGCTTTTGAATGTATCTGATCTTGCTTCTCTAGTTCTTTCAATTGTGATTTTAGGATGTCAATTGTTGATCTTTCCTGCTTTCTCTTGTGGGCATTTAGTGCTATAAATTTCCCTCTACACACTGCTTTAAATGTGTCCCAGAGATTCTGGTATGTTGTATCTTTGTTCTCATTGGTTTCAAAGAACATCTTTATTTCTGCCTTCATTTCGTTATGTACCCAGTAGTCATTCAGGAGCAGGTTGTTCGGTTTCCATGTAGTTGAGCGGTTTTGATTGAGTTTCCTAGTCCTGAGTTCTAGTTTGATTGCACTGTGGTCTGAGAGACAGTTTGCTATAATTTCTGTTTTTGTATATTTGCTGAAGAATGCTTTACTTCCAATTATGTGGTCAATTTTGGAATAAGTGGGATGTGGTGCTGAGAAGAATGTGTATTCTGTTGATTTGGGGTGGAGAGTTCTGTAGGTGTCTATTAGGTCCGCTTGGTGTAGAGTTGAGTTCAATTCCTGGATATCCTTGTTAACTTTCTGTCTTGTTGATCTGTCTAATGTTGACAGTGGGCTGTTGAAGTCTCCCATTATTATTGTGTGGGAGTCTACGTCTCTAAGGACTTGCTTTATGAATCTGGGTGCTCCTGTATTGGGTTCATATATATTTAGGATAGTTAGCTGTTCCTGATGAATTGATCCCTTTACCATTATGTAATGGCCTTCTTTCTCTCTTTTGATCTTTGTTGATTTAAAGTCTGTTTTATCAGAGACTAGGATTGCAAACCCTGCTTTTTTTGGTTCTCCATTTGCTTGGTAGATATTTCTCCATCACTTTATTTTGAGGCTATGTGTGTGTCTGCATGTGAGATGGGTTTCCGAATACACCAAACTGATGGGTCTTGACTCGTTACCCAATTTGCCAGTCTGTATCTTTTAATTGGACCATTTAGTGCATTTATATTTAAGGTTAATATTGTTATATGTGAAGTTGATCCTGTCGTTGTGATATTAGCTGGTTATTTTGCTCGTTAGTTGATGCAGTTTCTTCCTAGCATCAATGGTCTTTACATTTTGGCATGTTTTTGCAATGGCTGGTACCGGTTGTTCCTTTCTATGTTTAGTGCTTCCTTCAGGATCTTTTGTAGGCCAGGCTTGGTGGTGACAAAATCTCTAAGCATTTGCTTATCTGTAAAGGATTTTATTTCTCCTTCACTGATGATACTTATTTTGGCTGGATATGAAATTCTGGTTTGAAAATTCTTTTCTTTAAGAATGTTGAATATTGGCCCCTACTCTTTTCTGGCTTGTAGAGTTTCTGCCAAGAGATCTGCTGTTAGTCTGATGGGCTTCCCTTTGTGTGTAACCCGACCTTTCTCTCTGGCTGCCCTTAACATTTTTTCCTTCATTTCAACTTCAGTGAATCTGACAATTATGTGTCTTGGAGTTGCTCTTCTCGAGGAGTATCTTTGTGGTGTTCTCTGTATTTCCTGAATTTGAATGTTGACCTGCCTTACTAGGTTGGGGAAGTTCTCCTGGATGATATCCTGAAGAGTGTTTTCCAACTTGTTTCCATTTTGCCCCTCACTTTCACACACCCCAATGAGACGTAGATTTGGTCTTTTCACATAATCCCGGACTTCTTGAAGGCTTTGTTCATTTCTTTTTCCTCTTTTTTCTTTAGACTTCTCTTCTTGTTTCATTTCATTCATTTGATCCTCAATCGCTGATACTCTTTCTTCCAGTTAATCGAGTTGGTTACTGAAGCTTGTGCATTTGTTACGTATTTCTCGTGTGATGGGTTTTATCTCTGTCAGTTCGTTTATGGCCTTCTCTGCATTGATTATTCTAGTTATCCATTCTTCCATTCTTTTTTCAAGATTTTTAGTTTCTTTGCGCTGGGTACGTAATTCCTCCTGTAGCTCTGAGAAGTTCGATGGACTGAAGCCTTCTTCTCTCAACTCGTCAATGTCATTCTTTGTCCAACTTGGATCTGTTGCTGGCCATGAGCTCCGTTCCTTTTGAGGGGGAGATGCGCTCTTAATTTTTGAATTTCCAGCTTTTCTGCCCTCCTTTTTCCCCATCTTTGTGGTTTTATCTGCCTTTGGTCTTTGATGATGGTGACGTACTGATGGGGTTTTGGTGTGGGTGTCCTTTCTGTTTGTTAGTTTTCCTTCTAACAGTCAGGACCCTCAGCTGCAGGTCTGTTGGAGATTGCTTGAGGTCCACTCAAGATGCTGTTTGCCTGGGTATCAGCAGCAGAGACTGCAGAAGATAGAATATTGCTGAACAGCGAGTGTTGCTGTCTGACTCTTGCTCTGGAAGCTTCGTCTCAGAGGTGTACCCCGCCCTGTGAGGTGTGGGATATCGGTCTGAACCTAGTAGAGGATGTCTCCCAGTTACGCTACTCGGGTCAGGGACCCACTTGAGCAGGCAATCTGTCCGTTCTCAGATCTCAACCTCTGTGTTGGGAGAGCCACTGCTCTCTTCAAAGCTGTCAGACAGGGTTATTTGCATCTGAAGAGGTTTCTGCTGCTTTTTGTTTAGCAATGCCCTGTCCCCAGAGGTGGAGTCTACAGAGACAGGCAGGCCTCCTCGAGCTGCTGTGGGCTCCACCCAGTTCGAGCTTCCTGGTGGCTTTGTTTACCTACTTAAGCCTTAGCAATGGTGGGCGCCCCTCCCCCAGCCTTGCTCCTGCCTTGCAGTTAGATCGCAGACTGCTGTGCTAGCAATGAGGGAGGCTCTGTGGGTGTGGGACCCTCCCGGCCAGGTGTGAGATATAATCTCCTGGTATGCCGTTTGCTAAGACCCTTGCTAAAGCGCAGTATTAGGGTGGGAGTTACCCAATTTTCCAGGTGTTGTGTGTCTCAGTTCCCCTGGCTAGGAAAAGGAATTCCCTTCCCCCTTGCGCTTCCCAGGTGAGCTGATGCCTCGCCCTGCTTCAGCTCTTGCTGGTCGAGCTGCACCAGCTGACCAGCACTGATTGTCTGGCACTCCCCAGTGAGATAAACCTGGTACCTCAGTTGAAAATGCAGAAATCACCTGTCTTCTGTGTCGCTCGTGCTGGGAGCTAGAGACTGGAGCTGTTCCTATTTGGCCATCTTGCTCTGGGGGTTTAAATCACTTTGTATTAAGCAGTATTAGTCATAAATGTTAAATGTTTTACGTTTTACTCTCATGTGACAATTAACTGTATTTTTGTTTGTGTGCTTCCCTACTCCGTTTCATCGCCTATATTAGGTGATACTTCTCTTTAGACTATCAGCTTGCGTTCCATAGTTTATAGAGCCTCTTCTTTGAAACCATCCTCATCCTTTCTTCTCTTCTTCTTGCCTCCCTCTCCCTACTATATACTATACTGTTTGATTTAACTTTTATATGTATTTGTGTACTTTGAAAAGATTAAACCCAATAATATGTTGGTAAGAGCCTTATTATAAAAATGCATTTAATTAGAATTATTACAAGGCAGCTGTATTGAAAGAACACTATCATAACAACTTAAGAACTCATCCTCCATTATATTAACTTTCTTTCTTTCTTTCTTTCTTTATCTTTTCTTTCTTTCTTTTTCTTTTCTTTCTTTCTTTCTTTCTTTCTTTCTTTCTTTCTTTCTTTCTTTCTTTCTTTCTTTCTTTCTTCCTTTCTTCCTTTCTTCCTTTCTTCCTTTCTTCCTTTCTTCCTTTCTTCCTTCCTTTTCTTCCTTTCTTCCTTCCTTTTCTTCCTTTTTTCTTTTCTTCCTTTCTTTCCTTTCTTTCCTTTCTCTTTCTTTCTTTGTTTTTCTTTTCTTTTCTTTTCTTTTCTTTTCTTTTCTTTCTTTTCTTTCTTTTCTTTCTTTTGACAGGGTCTTGCTTGGTCCCCCAGGCTAAAGTGCAGTGGTGCAATCACAGCTCATGGAGCCTCAAACTCCTAGATTCAAGCAGTCGTCCCATTTGAACCTCCTAAGTAGCTGTGACTATAGGCACATGCCACCATGACCAGCTAATTTATTTCATTTTTATTTCTTTGTAGAACAGGGTATCGCTTTGTTGTCTGGGATGATCTTGAACTCCTAGCTTCAAGTGATCCTTCTGCCTCAGCCTCTCAAAATGCTTGTTCATTTATTGTAGAATCAGTAGTGAATACTTTTGAATGATACTAAATATTTCAGTTTAATGGCCATTTGCCTTTCCATTATACCCATAGTGATATAGAAGAAAATAATTATGAAATGACTTACCTTCTTTGAGAGTACTCTTTGAGTGCTACTGCTAACGGTTGCTTCAAAGTGTTTTTAAAAGGAAAGGAAACTGTTATGTGTTGAATTGTGTTCCCGCAAAAATATATGTTGAAGTTCTAACCTTGTGTATCTCAGAATATAACCTTATTTGGTTATAGGTTTGTAACAGAAGTAAGTTAAAATGAGGTCATTAGGGTGACCCAATGTGACTGGTATCCTTATAAAATAGAAAAATTTGGTCATAGACTTGTACAAAAGGAAAATGATGTAAAGATACACAGGGAGATTGTCATGTGAACATGGAAGCAAAGATTGAACTAGTGGAGCTGTAAGCCAACGAACACCCAAGATGGCTAGTTCCCACCAGAAGAAGCTAGGCAGAGAGCCAAGGAAGGATTGTACTCAGAATCTCAGAGGGTGCGTGGCCCTACTGATACCGTGATTTTAGACTGTAGCTTCCAATAACTTTGAGACAATATATTTCTGTTGTTTTAAGCCACCCAGTTTATGGTACTTTGTTATGGCAGCTCTGCTAGATAGAATGTAGAGGAACAGATTCAACTTCTTTAGACCCTTTATCACGGAAGTTGTTAAAAACATAAAAATAAGAGATAAGAGATCTCTTAAAAATAAGAGATCTCTTAGCATGGCAGTATAAGTTCCCTCAGCCTATCTTTCCCACTGATTATTCCTATACACGCTAGGAAAAATTCAAAAACAAGCAATTGACTACCCCCACATAAATGCATGTTCTCAGCTTGTTTTAAAATAATTGAATTGCAAAACGACTTTAAGGCAGCTTTTAGAAATTTTTATGAGGTGTAAACAAAAGCATACTGAATGAAAAGGTAATAAATCTCAATTGAGGAATAAAAAGTATAAAAAGAATCAAATGGAATTTTAGAACTAAAAAATACAGTACCTGAAGGAAGAAAACCATATTGTGTGGGCTTAAAGGTAGCCTGGAGATGATAGAAGAAAGAGTTACTAAACTTGAACATAGATCAGTAGAAATTACTGAATTTGAAAAAGAAAGGAAAAAGGTTTTTTTTAAAAAATGAACAGCACTCCAATAGTTGTAGAATAGAAAAGTCCAATGTTGTTTTCTACTTGGAGTTTCAGAAGGAGAGGAGATCAAGGATTGGGATAGGAAAAAAAAGAGGAAATAATTACAGAAAACTTTGCAAATTTGGGGAAAAAGATAGTCTTTTACACGTCCAAGAAGTTCACCTAATCCCAAACAGGATAAACCCAAAGTGACAAACATTTGGACACATTGTGATTAAAATATTGAAAATCAAAGATAAATTTTAAAAAATTTTGATAGCAGTTACAGGAAAAGACACATTTCATATAAGCAAACAATCATTTGAATGAGAATAGATTTCTTATTAAAAATCATAAGAGACGGAAGACATTGGAACAATATTTTGGAAGTGCTAACATAAAAGAACTGTTAACCTAGTGAAGATACACCACAGAAATGAAAGAGAAATAAACCCATCTTTAGATGAAGGAAAGCTAAGAAAGTTTGTCACCAGCTGCTCTATTCTACAAGAAATGCTAAAGGAAATTCTTCAGGGTAAAGGAAAATGATACTAGATGTAAAATTAGATCTTCAGGAGTGAAGGAAAACCAACAGAAAGGGTAAATGGCTGGGTAAATAATTTTAAAAACCTGTTTAAAAATATGTATGACGCTTGAAAGCGAAAAGCATAACATTGTCTGCTGGTTTTTTCAGTGTATGTAGATGTAACATATAAGACAACTATAGCATTAAGGCTAGAGGAAGATGGAGTAAAAGGATCTATGGTTGCCAAGTTTCTACATATCATATGAAGTGGTACAATATAAACTCTTAAGTAGACGGAAAGATTAGGTGCATATGTTTTACTCTCTTAGCCCAAGTAATAAGAAAATGCAAAAATACAAAAGGATAAAGCCAAAAAGCCAATGAGGAATTAAAATTAAGTACTAAAAAATATTCAAAGAAGCCAAAAGAAGTTGGGAAAAAGTAACAAAGGAACAAAAAATGGAGGGTAAAACAGTACAAAAAATAAAATAATAGAGCTAAGCCAAATACATTAATAATTACATGAAATATTTATGGTCTCAATTAGGAATCTGCAAACTAATACCCATAAGCCAAATTTGGCCACACTCATTTTTTACATATTGTCTATGGTTTCTGCCATGCTATACCTGCAGAATTGAATAAAAGAGCAGTATGGCCCACAAAGCCTAGAATATTTACTCTCTGGCCCTTTACAGAGAAAGTTAACAAATTATCACTCAAAACACTCCAAGTAAAAGGCAAAGATCTGTAGTTGGAAGTAAAGCAAGATGCTACTGTATAATTCCTAAGATTATATTTTACTTGAATATAAAGAAACAGATTATAAATAGATGCATAGTAAAAGATACACCATACAAACAGTCAGCGTAAGAAGACTGGACTTACTTATTTTAATCTTAGATAAAATAAATAAAAAGCGTGTTACCATAGATAGAGTGAAATGAAACAAAAATTAACAGAATGAAGGGAAAAGATAATTCTGGAATCATAGTAAGAAATTTTTATAACACCTGTTTCAGCAGTGGATAAAACAACTGGATTAAAAATAAATAATTGAAGATCTAGAAGATATGAAAATACTATGAACTCACCTTGATCTAATTGGCATTTATAAAACTGTATATCCAATAATCGTAGGATGCACTTTTTTACAGGTGTACATGGTCTCATTTTTAAGAGGATTAAAATCACATGAAAGTATTATTTGACCTCAGTCAAATTAGAAATTAATAATAATAAAATAGCTAGAAAAACTTTAAATATGTGGACATTAAACAACATGCTTCTAAATAATTTGTGGAACAAAGACAAAATTATTTGGGAAATTAGAAAATATTGAATGACACTAAAAAACCTGGATAAGCTAAGGCAGTGTTTAGAGGGAAATATAACTTTAAAGACATAATTAGAAAGGAAGGAAGATCTTAAATCAGCCATTTAAGGTTCAACTTTAGAAAGCTAAGAAAAGAACAAGAGATACCTCAAGTAAGTTAAAAGAAGAAAATAACAAAGATATGAGCAGAGATGAATGGAACAGTTAACAAAAATGAGCAAGAAATAGAAAATTAAAACTGTGAACTGGTTCTTTTAAAAGATCAACAAAATTGACAGTTCCGTAGCTGTACTGAAATAATAGAGAGGGAGGAAAAAATGCAAACTACTAATATCATGAATAAAGGAGAATTGATAACATTAAAAGCGTAATAAAAGAATAATGGACAACTTTATGCCAACAAATGCAACAACTTACATGAAATGGAAATTTTCATTGGAAAAGAATTCTGTCAAAGTTGACACAAGAAGAAAAGAGCAAATCCAAATAGCTCTATATCTTTTAACAAAATTGAATGTGATGTCAAAAACTTTCCCATGGAGAAAACTTCCAATCTAGATGGATGAATTCTATAAAATATTGTGGAAAAAATAACATAAATGTTACACAAATGTTTTCCCCGAAATAAAGGCTGAAGCATCCCTGCCCAACTGGTTTTATGGAGGTAGCATAACTCTAATAACAAAACTTCAAAAAGATTTTACAACAGAAGGAAATTAGGTATTAATATCCCTCATGAAATTGATATATAAATTCTTAACCAAATGTTAACAAATCAAAGATAACAATATCTAAAAAGCATAATATATAACGGCCAACTAGGAGTTATCTTAAAAATGCAAGTTTGGTTTAACATTCAGAAGTCATTCAATATAATTTACCATAATAACAAAACAAAGGAGAAAAATCATACGATCATCTCAATAAATTCAGGTGAGACGTTTGACAGAATTCAACATGCATTCATGATGAAAAGTCTCAGCAAATTACAAGTAGGAGGTAACATTCTCAAACTTATAGAGATCATATAAGGGAAAACAATGGTAAATATCATACATAATAGTAAAATATTGAATTGTTTCCCACTGAGATCAGGAAAAAACCCAGGATTTCTGCTTTCACCTCTATTCTGTATCATATTAGAGTTCCTAACCATTACAATAAACCAAGAAAAATTAATAAAAGATATAAAGATAAGAAATGAAGAAGTAAAACTGTTTACATATAACATATTTTGTAGAAAACCCCAAAGGAGTCTAATAAACTGTTACTAAAACTAACAAAACTCACCAAGCTTTCATGAGGCAAAGTTAATGTATTAAAACTGATTGTATTTTTATGTACTAGCAGCAAACAACTGGAAAATGGAATGAAATCAATTTCACTCTTTACTAAATCCAAGAAACATAAATGTATAAATCTAACAAAAGATATCTAAGACCTCTATCCTGAAAACCATAAAGCATTGCTGAGAAAACTTAACGCCTAAAAGAAGTAAATAGACATATCTGCTTATAGTTTGGAAGACTCAAATCGTTGATGGCTTATTCATCTTGATATTGGGCATAATCAAGTTTAAAAACAATAATTTTTGAAGGACACATTGAGATAGCAGAAAGCCAGGCATTTGGAGAAGGTATTTACAAGACATTTTTCAAACAATGGACTGTTATCCAAAATATTTAAATATTCTTTTTCTTTTTGTTTTTCTCTTCTCTTCTCTTCTCTTCTCTTCTCTTCTCTTCTCTTTTTTTCTTTTTCTTTTTCTTTTCTTTCTGACAGAGTCTCCCTCTGTTGCCCAGGGTGGAGTGCAGTGATGCGATCTCAGCTCACTGCAACCTCCTCCTCCCGGGTTCAAGTGATTCTCCTGCCTTAGCCTCCTGAGTAGCTGGGATCACAGGTGTGTGCCACCAGGCCTGGCTAATTTTTGTATTTTTGTAGAGACAGGGTTTCACCATGTTGACCAGGCTGGTATCAAACTCCCGACTTCAAGCGATCCACCTGCTTCGGCTTCCCAAAGTGCTGGGATTACAGGCGTGAGCCGCTGCGCCTGGCCTAAAAATTCTACTCAATAACATGAAGATGAACAATAAATGATAAACATAAAGACAGATAATAGGGAAAAGACTTGAACACATACTTCACAAAATATTTATTTGAATAGTCAATAAGCATATGAAAACATGCCCAGTATCATTATCAGGGGTAAAAACATCATGAAGAAATAGAAATACACACCTATTAGATTGGCTTAAATAAATGATAGACTCAATATGTGGACCAACTGGAACTCATCATACACTGCTTGTGAGAATGTAAAAATGATGTAACAACATTGGAAACCCCTTGGCAATTTCTGAAAAAGTTCGGCACGCATTTAGCATACAACCCAATCATTTCTCCCTATATATTTCCTCTGAGAAACAAAAATGTATGTCCACAAAAGGTCTTTTACACAGATGTATATAGCAGCTTTATTTGTATAGCCTCAAACGGGGCACAGCTCAGATGTTTATCATCAGGTGAATTAGTAAAAAAATTATGGCCTACTCATACCGAGGTAATACTAGTCAGCCATTAAAGGGCTGAATTATTGATAAAATGCAAGATCATTGATGAATCTTGTAATCATTTTACTGACTGAAGGAAGCCAGGTGGAAAAAGAGTACTTACTGTATAATTCCATTTACATAAAATGTCAAAATATGCAGATTACTATTAATATATAGTGATAAAAAGTAGGTTACTTGTTGCCTGAAAGCAGGACAGGAAGAGAGAAGGAAGAGAGGGTGACAGGAAGAGGACCTATTACAAAGGGATATGATGATATTTTTGGAAGATATAGAAGTGTTGTTTTTCTAAAGTCAGAGTTTATAGTTAGTGGTAGCTCAGTCTCTCTCTAAAGCTACATACAATAGACAGCCCCGTGCTACTTGGAGTTGTCTACCAAAGTCCTTATAACTTAGGAAAAAAGATCATTGTAGCTGTGAGAGGATAGTCCTACTCCACACGTTCTAGTTATCCATAGCTATCCTAGCTAACACACAAAAAATTCTTAGACTCCACTATTATTCATATTTTTAAAATTTACTTTAAGATACTTAATAGTTTTGTGGTTTTTATGGTGTTAGTAAATCTAATACTTTGGCTCAAAACTAGAGTACTGGGTATATTCTCTAGATATCCACTTTGTTTGGAGCTGAGCTCAGATTTTGTTGTTTAAATACAAACCAGCTCTAAGCAAAGTCATCAGCTAGATGGGGCTTGTGTTTGGCCTTGTATTTCCTTCCTATGTCTGCTCCTTCCCTGTTGTTCTTTCTTCAGTTATCTGGCTTCCAGGGCCACCTGGCTCCCAGTGCCTCCTTTCTCCTGTTCTCCTGATACCAAGGACCTTTTTTCTAGAATTACTCCAAGGCTAAATGAACCTTGTGTACTGAGAGTTCATTTTTACCCAAAATGTAATAATTCTTATCTCTTTATGTAATTCTACTTTATAAATCTCATAAAATCCTTGGAGTTACTCAATAAATCCTCATAAACAAAATTGTGTCAAATTGTCACCACGTTATGTAACCAAAGTTGATCACAAGGTTGTTGGGAAGTCTGAAATATTTATGAAAATATTTTGTAAACACTGAAATGTTATATGAATATCATTTTGTTAGTGTAGACTGACTTTGATTAAAACGTGAGACCCTCTTTACAAATTGGTATGAACATCCCTGGTGAAATGTAGCAACATTCCTGAAGAGATGTGAAACCACAAAATAACAGCACTGAAGAATCTATATAAATTAAAAGATTTGGTGAGGGATTAATACTCTTTGATATCTTCAAGTGACAGATTAACCTAAATTTTAATGACAAAACATGAGTCTCTAAATAAACCTCTTTGTTGTGAGTGATTGCTTTAGCTTATGCTTCCAGACTCTCTTTGGATGCTTTCAGAACTCCGAAGGATGGCTTGATTTTTTTTTTTGCCATATGCAGTAAGCAAATTCTTACCGAGCACTACGTGTAAGGCAGACATGAAGATGAATAAAACAAACACGCAAAGAATGTGATATCTACATACCTCATAATCCAGCTGTTGAAAGCCACAAGTAAACAACAAATATTGAAAGTATCACAAGAAATACATGTATAATACCTTACGTTCAGGGGAACCAAGATTTGATTAACTGCTTATTTCTCATAAGAAACCATGAAGGCCAGAAGAACATCTTTAGGGAAATAAAAAAATAAAAGGTCTCAGTCAATTTAGAAGTTATTAATTAAGCAAAAAATAACTTTTATAAATGAAAACTAAAGAAAAACATTTTCAGAGAAAAGACTCACCATTAGGAACTGCATACAGGATGTACTAAAGAACATTTTTCATGCTAAAAGGAAATGACACCAGATGGCTGTGCATCTCTTCAAATGTTTATTGGCCATTGAATTTGCTCATTCGTGAATTGACAGTTTACATTAATTCATATTTTCCTAATTACTAATAAGATTGAGCATTTTTTCACATGTTTATTGTCCAGTGAATTTGCTCTTTTGTGATTTGTTAATTCATATAATTTAGCCAGTCTTCTATTAAATTCATTTTTCTTAGCAATTTGTAAAAGATTTCTTTAGATTCTATAAATACAAACCCTATAACTGTAATGCAGTTGATTTGCCTTTAAACTTTTTGACATCTTTTGCCAGAAATGTTTAATCTTTCATAGTCAAAGATACCTATATATTCCTTTTTATTTTCTGGGTATCCTGTCTTAAAAGGAGTATCATGGACCCCTAAAATGAGCGCAGATATACACATGACCATAGAATCCTAAAATGTCTTACTGTTTTTTCTTTCAAAATTAATGGCTCAAAATTTCTTTCTTGTGCTTTCTCATTAATCCATCTGTTTTTGTTGTTTGCTTTTTGTTTTTAAAATAGATTTGTTGTAAGGATGAAGTGTAAATGAATACTTCTTGTCCTTTTTATACCATTGGGCTAAAAGCTGTGAGTCTATTCTCAGAATATTGTATAGTTTGCATACTGAGGTATATGGTCAGGTTTGTGGGATTTTGATTGTAGCCAGTGTGTATGCTTCTTGATTACATTTTGTGGAAATAATTCCTACTTAAATACCTTTCTTTGGCTTGTGCATTAGGATGACATCAGAATTGTGACCCTTGTACACTATTGAATTTGTTTCATTGTTGCCTAGATACAGAACCCTCATGTAGTTAGTGTACTTTAAAAATAGGGAAGGCTATGTATGTAAGGTAGGCTGAGAGCAAATTTATTATTGTATCAAACATTGCTGTCTGTCTGTTAGTCCTGGAACTTTCATTGCCATTTAGTGTTCTTAGACACTGTATATTTATCTTGGTTGAATATTTGGTGCTTTAGTGACTGGAAGAGATTTCTGTTATCCCTTCCCTTCATCTTAACTATGTGACCAAAGTTACCCTGTTTCCTTTAATCTCTTTAGTCACTAGTATCTCAGACTCTAAATACTATGTTTATTCCAAAGTTAAATGAGCCTATCCTGTAATCCCAGCGACTTGGTAGGCTAAGATGGGAGGATCACTTGAGATCAGGAGTTTGAGACCACTTGAGCAACATAACAAAACCTTGACTTTGTTTAAAAGAAAAAGAAAAAGAAAAAAAAGAAAAAAAAAGCCCGTAGAATCCTTTTTTTTTTTTTTTTTTTAACGTGATAAAACTTCTGTTTACCTTTGGCCAGCAAACTGATACATTGTTTTCTTACAGGCATTCACAGGAATACAACACTGTCTTAGCATTTTGGGGTCTATAAGTATGTGGAACTAGAGAAATAACAGATTTATGCCAGTTTTCTATTCATTTATTTATTGTTTTTATTGCTCTTATGTTGATCAATTTTTACCAAGGGAATGGAATTTGGCATTGCTATATAAGAACATAGGCTTTGAGTTCAGACAAAACTGGGTTTGTATCCTTGCACCACTCATCCATTTTTAATTTCTCTGAGCTCTTGATTTTTTTTTTTTTTTTTTTTTTTTTTTGAGACAGAGTTTCGTTTTTGTTGCCCAGGCTGGCGTTTAATGGTGTGGTCTCGGCTCACTGCAACCTCCACTTTGCGGGTTCAAGCAATTCTCCTGCCTCAGCCTCCCAAGTAGCTAGGATTACAGGCACCCACTACCACACCCAGCTAATGTTTTGAATTTTTAGTACAGACAGGGTTTCACCATGTTGCCCAGGCTGCTCTTGAACTCCTGACCTCAGGTGATCCTCCCGCCTCGGCCTCCCAAAATGCTGGGATTACAGGCATGAGCCACCATGCCTGGCCTGAGCTCTTGATTTTTGTTTTAACTTTTAAACAAAATTAAACTGGACAATTAAACTGTAATCTTTTATGTGAAAAGTTGTTTTTGTGTTAAAAAAAAAAAAAACTTTTTAAAACTGAGTTTTAATGGTAACAACCTACATACCAAATGAAATAGTTTTTCTAAGATTGTATTAACTTAGAGCTCTGCATTGTTCAACACAGATCACTAAATTGATTGGTGAAATTCTGTTTCTCCTTGATTTCCGTTGGCATTGTATATCCATGGTTTTTCTTCTTCCTCTCTGCCTTTAGTGATTCTGTTTTGACACTGTCTCCTGATACTCCTGGTCGTTTCCTCTATAGCCACCTAGGGACTCTTCATCAGCCCTGTATCTTGTCTTGATCATCCCTTGCACTTGGCTTTTGTTCATTCTGTGCTTCTGAGTAGAATGACTTTTTGTACTCATTTAAATCCTGTCTCTCTTTCAGGAATATATCTTCTTGAGGCCTTTCTCAGCCTCTCCAGTGAAATTGAATCTTTTTTTCTGAACAGCTATAGATTAAATGAAAAAATGTGTGTGAATAAATTTTTTAAAAATAACATTACATATTTTTATTCGGTCAGCATTCAATACGCAAGACATTGTTGATATTAAGTCACCTTCATACAGAACTCACATAAAGCCACCTCACATGGTATTTATTTTTTAGAGATTTTTAAAAAATGTTTTATTGAGGTATACTTAGTATACAATAAACTGCATGTTTAAATTATCTAATTTGTTAAGATTTGGCGTACATACACACATGAAACTATGCCCACAATCTAACATCTTCAAAAGTTTCTTTATGTTCTTATGTAGTCCTCTCTCCCATTCCTCCCCATTACAGCTACCACTGATTCTGTCATTATAGACTAATTTTTGTTTTCTAGGATTCTCTATAAATTGATTCATACCATGTTTTTCTTATCCTAGCTTCTTTCATTCTGCATAATTATTTTGAGATTAATTCACGTTGTTGCATGTGTCAATAGTTTCTTTTTATGGCTAAACAGCATCCTGTCATGTGAATGTACTTCAGTTTGTTCACTACCTATCAATGTACATTTGGGATTTTTTCCAATTTTTGCCTATTACAAATAATGCTGCCATGAACATTTGTGTACACAACTTTGTGTGGACATAGGCTTCATTTTTCTTAGGAAACTACTTAGGAGTGAAATTGCTGGATCATATACGGTAGCTATATGCTCTTTTCAAAAACTGTCAAATTGTATTCTAAATTTTACATTCCTACCAACAGAAAACGAGAGCGTTAGTTGCTGTACGTCCTTGCTAATACTTGATATAGTTAGGCTTTTTAATTTTAGACATTCTAAAGATGGGAAGTGGAAGTTCATTGTGGCTCTACTTGGCATAGTGTTTTAGCACAACTTGAAGGATAAAAGTTGAACATTTATCCTAGATGTTTTTGCCTTATTTCTTTAAACCTCCAAATTTGGAAAGTGTGAGTTCTGTTAGCAACTTTCTTCTTTGAAAATAAAAATACATTTAAAGTTTATGTCATGGTTTGCATGGCAGTTTAAACACACAGTGTACTCGTTGCTATTCAGGCACAGTATTTTACTGCTAACACTTAAAGGAATCAGAAGTAGTGACAATAAAAGCAGCATCATTTCTCTTAAATAAATACCCTTAGAAATACTTATAACCTGTTTTGGCTTTTTGTTGTTGTTGTTTGTGCTGTCTTTATCCGTTCTAATTATTTAAGAAAAAGCAAAATAATATTTTTAAAAACTGATTTGCAACAAAGTTGTTTCTCTGTAGAGAGAAACATTCATAATTATGGACAGAAGAATTTGAACAAATATTTTTTAAAGAACTTTTTAATCAGATTTTCAGCTGCTAGATTACTTTTAAACAAAAATAGCTATAACCTGAAATTTGAAACTTCATTACACAAAAAAACAGGAGAAAATTGTACACCCAAGTGCTGTTTTATATCAAATGAGGATTGACAATAGTGTTTTTATGCATCTGTTCTGCCCACATAAGAAGCTAGCTTCATCATCTGGATGTGTCCTGGGGCTGAAACTTTTTATAAATATGAGAATTTCACTTTTTTTAAATGGCAAGCAGAATATGGTGTCCAGCTGTGGATTTGCTTATATATTGTGTTTGCGTTTTTTCTTCCTGGGCTTGTTTTATACAGTATATGGCACTACATTGTCATACAGATTTCATGATTAATGCTTATTTATGAAATCTTGTGTAAATATCTTAGGACTCAGTCAAACAATGTGCAAGTTAAACAGTTTTTTCTCTGAATATTGGAATGACATATCCTTTGGGAATAGTAAGTTGGATATGTTCTTAATCTATAAAAAAAAGTCTCATATGTAACATTTGCCTTTTACTATTTGATGTTATATCATTCTTTTTCAATTGTTTTGTGGGACAAGAAATCCAGTTTCAGATTTATTACTGGGAAACACAGAGAAAATTTAGATGTAGAAATTATTTAGAAATAAGGATGGTAGCTATTTTGTATTACATTAAATAATTACATTTACTAGAATGCCTGTTTTTTAAAATTTTGATTCTGTCCTCTGGTCGAGAGGCATTTATTTATATGTGTTCTATTATTCATATATTGAAATAAGTCTACTGTTTGCTAATCAGCTGTGCTTACATTACTGTGGTTTTAATCCACGGGAATGCTAGGTTGATTATCAAATATCATCATGTGAGTGTGAAGCAAATTTCAAGTGTAAGTTAATAGTGATCGGTGATGCATTGGTAGAGTTTTGTTTTATAAATTTTATTTCTCTGGAATAATTTTCTCATATTATTATTTTAGTGGTTTGAAACTGGAAATTGAAAGACTTGTTTTCTCTTCTTTTTTTCTTATGCTCTCAGGTCCAGCTTTTCTATGAACTAACTGATACCATGAATAAGGTCTGGAATAAGATTCAGAAGAGAGGCAATCTCAACCTATCTACAACCTCTCCAGAGACCATGGCAGGGCCTGTTCCTACTTCTCCAGTTAGAAGCAGTATAGGCACGGCTCCTCCAGATACCAGCACATGCAGCCCATCTGCTGACATTGGGACTACTACTGAGGTAAGTGTTTTTGAAAATCCTGTTACAAAATGAAGGTTAATATATAACACAGATTTCCAGATCATGGTTTAAAATAAAGATAACCTCACTACTTTGAAAACTGATAGATTCTGAAGGTTCAAGAGGAGTTGTGGCAGCAGTGACTGTATATTCCTTTTAGGTACAAGAATTTTTTAAAAAATCACTTTCAGCAGCTTCTGGGGTAGTTCAGAATAGTGCCGGCTCTGTGAAGTGGTGAAAACTGAGACACAGTAAAGGTATGTTTCCTCAGAAGTATGGAAATGTAGAAACTGAGTGAAAAAGAGACTCATGCTTCCCCTCTCCCTACCTCTGTTCCTCTACACCTTTTTTGAACCAGGTGACTATTATTATCTAGTCACCTGGTTTAGATTAGTGGTTTTCGACCCTATCAGACCCAGTGCCCTCTCCTCCTCCTCCCAATCGTAAAAGCTTTTCTTTTTCTTTTTAACATCCTAACCTAGCATGCCAGTACCTCTTTTGTATAAGAAATATTTTATAATGCTTCCTTTACCATCCTGAAATGAAAATAAAAAACATAACCAGAAATGAAAATGAAAATTAATGTAACTTACATATACATATAATTTCAAAAATATATAATGTCTTCAACTGTAAAGCATAAATAAAAGGAAAGTAATTAATATATAGTAATATGTACTTCAATATGTAAATGTCTGGGCATGACTATATTAGAAGACATAATGGAATAGTCACGTGCAATTACTGTGAATATGATGGCTGTAAATAGACTCGTACAAGTGTATATTTAACACCACAAGTGGTATTGCTGTTGGTGACATGATTTTCTAAACTAGTGACAAACTCTTGGTAAAGTTTCAAACAAAACATAGTTCAATCTTTCATTATAGTAGTTGAATTTTGGAATATCTAATGTATATTAAAATCATGCAAAAATGAAGAAAAATATGTTTAGATTTAAAACACTTTATAAACAGGGTTTTCACCTATATGAATATATATGAGACAGCCTTCATTTTTCAGGACTGCCCTATTCTACACAGGATCTCTTGAACCCCTAACTCCTAACCCTTAAATGCCAATAATGATACACAAACATTGAGTCAACGAAAAATACCCCCATTCATTTCCAAAACATTGCTTAGAGGACAGAACTTTCTCCATCGAGAACTACTGTTCTATAGTAGATGGAGGTAGAAGTTATGTTTTTTTGTTTCTGCATAAAGACACCATTTCCTCTGGAAATAAAGCTATTGGCAAAATACAGAATGCGATAAGAATCAAGTAAAGGGGATGTTAATTTCTTTCATCTTACAAATCAGTAAAAGCAAACAAACTCAGTTTAAAGGGCAAATTTCAGCTGCTATAAGGCATTTAACACTTTAGAGTACATCTATTTAACCCCCTGTACAAGCAACTTTGCTATCTTGCCCATTCCAAATCTTAAGAATCACAATAACCCAGGTGATAAGATTATTCTTTCTCTTTTTTCTTTTTTCTTCCCAAATGAGGAAGAGATAGGAAGTCTAGAAATGAGTCCATATCGAGTTAATGGGACGTATCCTTTCTAGAGTAAAAGCAATGAATTCTTTCTTGAAGATTTCCAATGTTATTAGCATACAAAATCTTTTAGAATTCCTTCAGTAAAAAAGCTGTTGAATACAGCAGTTTCCAAACTTATTTAACCAAAAGCTCATCTTTCTCAGTTTGCCTATTAACGCTTTACAAAATACGTTTTGTGAAATCCTTTGCTAGAGTAATCAAAGTTTAAGGTAATCAGTTGCTAGACAAAGATAGTACAAATGAAGCTGATAAATATAGTTAAATCTTAGAGACATTTTAGTGGCTGAAAGGAGAATGTTCCATTAAACAGTTGTTTTCTAAGTACTGTGTTTACAGGAATGTCTAGAGGAACATGACATCCATTTTGGAGTGCTCACTCAACTCTTTTGGAAATGTGTTTTTTTGAAAGAAGCATTTAAAAGATATTTCAAGTCCAGGAAAGATAGGGCTCACATGAAATGGTGACAGCTTTTGGTCATACATCTAGAGACTGCCATTCATACAAGGTATAGTTTGAATCATACACTCTAGGACTGTACAGTGTACAAACAATGCAAAAGGACATGGTGACCCTGATGTGAGATGTAATAAAAATAAACACGCCCTACATTTATAGAGGAAGGATTAATAAATTCATTCTAAGAGGTCTGTGGCTATTTTGTAGAGAAAATAACACTTGAGATGGTTAAAAATGAGTAAGACATGAGTAACAATTTTGTTTTAGTAGATGTATAATAATACATACTAAAAGAATAGTATCTTCACCAACCAAAGTGAAGAAGTTAAGCGGAAAATTTTGCTAAATTGCTTATAAAAAAGTAAATTCTGATTTTAATAATACCCTTATATGACTGAAATTAATTTCAAATTAGAAAGTTGAGGATTTTTTCTGATTGAGTTATAAAGACAAGTAATGAAAATGCTTATAGTAGATTTGTTAGTTTTTTACTATCTATAGATTTAATCTGATCTGTATCAGATTTGAAAGATCTGAAAATGATAAAATTTTAATGCAAAAGATTCATAAATTAATATTCAAAAAAGACCATGTAAAGCAGCTCATAGAAATGGAGTTCTGGGGGAAGGTGGATGGGAAAGTGGCACATGTTTTCAAAATACACCCTCTTCTCTTATTTATATAGTGTGGTCCAGAAAAGAGGTAATTACTACTAGTCCAATATCCATTTGAAATCCACTTGGGAAGATTGTTTGCTGAGAAGTACCTTAAAATAATTTAGCTGATTTGTTTTTCATAAAGGGCAGGACGATTTTTATGAAGATGGTTATTCACTATTATGAAGATGGTTATTCACTATTCGCTACTGAATGAAAACAATGACTATATTTTCTTACGTTATCATTTATTGGCTAATTTTGAAAGAGGTCAATTTAAACCCAGATGCATACATAGTTAATCTCAATCTACCTATAAATATTTTTTGAGAGCAAGAATAGAAATTAAACATGAAATATTCAATAGACAGACACCTCCTTATAGGTTGCAAGGTAAAGTTAGATCAATGCCTTAAAATTGATCATCATATCATAACCATTTGAGTGACAGAGTAAGACTCTGTCCTGTCTCAAAAAAACAAAAAACAAACAAACAAACAAAAAACCCAGAGATAATGCTTGTAAAGTACTTAGTTTAGTGAGTAGTCCAAAAGGGAAAGCTAATACAAATCTCCTTCATAAGATTTTTGCATTAGGCCGTGAGTATAGGCAAATTTCTATATACACGGTACCGTTTAAACATTTTCAATTTAGTGAGTCTTCATTTTATGTTTCCAGCTCTTGTAAAGTCACGAACAACACTAGGATTTACTCACAACAGAGCAGGCAAGTTGTCAGTCCGCAATATGCTTCGTGTAACTCGTTAACAGATTTTTGAAACCCTATTAGGGTTAGCTAATTTTGTCATTTCAATTTAACTTTTAATTTTCTCCTTAGCCCTGGGCAGAAGAAGATTCTGCCACACTAATCAAATGCTGTACCATAGTAGCCCTATGCTGTTATTTGTTATATCATTTTGTTATAACAAGGGAGGAAGGAGCTATAATTATAAAATTATTTCAGTGTAACCATGTTACCTAAATTCACTAACACCGTATTAATAAGGCAATAAAAATATTAAGAACGTATTTATGAAAGAGTAATTACAACTCAGAGCTTGCTAACCAGTGCGCTGAAACACCATGAGATGTGTCACAGCTATGCTGAGACATGGATTACCTTGGCCTTTAGAGTCTTTGGGTGGGTCCAGGGTGAATGAAGCTTTCAATGCTGTGGAGATTTTTCTGCTTACCACAGATACAAATAACATTTCCTACATATGCAATTATATGAAGAAGGTTGGGAAGTACTGCTATAACTATCCACAACACATATATTGTTAATTTAAATCCGTATACAGGTAGTTCTGTTGTTGACATGATCGTGTGGCTAATAGAAAATATTCTTATAATCAAAAGATTATCAGGACAATGGTTACCAGGAGGAGAGAAGGACTTCTAGATCTTTCCAGGAATGCTATGTTCAAAGAGGCATAAAGTCTTTTGAATAGATTAAAACAAACAAACAAAAAAGTATATATATATAGTCTCCCCTTCATATTGTTCATTCTTTTATTTCTTAACATTTAAAAATAATTCCTTTATAGTCTTTTTAGATTTTCTTAACTCCATTTATTGGAGATGCCAAGTTTTTGTTAGTTATATCTGCTGACTCTCCCTTTTTCTGGTTCATTTTCTCATGTGGTTTGTAATATCTTATTGTGAACTCATCTTCAACAGTTTATTTTTTCTGTGTGATTCTTATGTGCCCTTTGTTGTAGAATTGTCCCTACAGAGCATTTTGACATTTGCTTTTGCCAGGGTGCTAGAGATTTCAGGGAACCCTCAGCAGTTTTTAGGTTCTTTTATCAACAAGGGTTTGTCTTATCATATAAGTAGTACATATGACATCCCACACAAGCAAATAATAGCAATTAGTTTCTCATGATTTATTTTTTAATTTATTTATTTATTTTTTTGAGACAGAGTTTCACTCTTGTTGTCCAGGCTGGAGTGCAGTGGTGTGATCTTGGCTCAGTGCAACCTCTGCCTTCCAGTTTCAAGCCTCAGCCTCGTGAGTAGCTGGGATTACAGGTGCCTGCCACCACGCCCGGCTGATTTTTGTATTTTTACTAGAGATGGGGTTTCACCATGTTGGCCAGGCTGATCTGGAACTCCAGACCTGAGGTGTTCGGCCTCCCAAAGTGCTGGGATTACAGACGTGAGCCATCCTGCTCAGCCATGAATGACTTTATCATGCCCCTACTTTTACCTCTCCTCTGTCCTAGGAATCTGAAAAACATCCATGGCATTTCTTAGCCTGCTGAAGCCTAGTGTCTAGTGTATGTTTTGCTTAAAAAACAGCTGTGTTTCCTTCCAGGCTTTATGCAAAGAACTCCCCAGTTCAGGCTCTAGACCACGTCTGCAGTCCCTGAATGAGTGTTGAAACACCATTGCTCAACCCCTCCACCCTTATCTGAGTTTGACACTTCTATATACCACCAAGGACTGTTTCCACTTGTTACCTTGACTTTGTGTTGCCTCTTCATTTCTGACACCATAGTATTTGTCTTTATTTCAAGTTTTGCTATCGTATTAGAAAAAGATGGTAGTCTGAAATTGGACAGTTTAAGAGAATTTAGTAAAAGGACAAAGATGTTAACTGGGAAGGGAAATCTCAGTTAACAGGAGATGATTGAGTATCCTGGAGCAATTGTTGACACCAGTGGGCTTACAGGGCAGGAAAGAGAGTTTATCAGAACAGGGAATAAATACCCGGACTTCATTCTCCACTTCTGTCTCCACTGTTTCTCATTGACTGAAACCAAGAAAAAAACAAAAACAAAAACAAAAAAACCCAAAAAACAGAGGACCAGGAAATCCATTCATATTGTTCATGTAGATTAACTTCCCAAGCACACAGGGTAGTGAAACGTAGAGAGTAGATCTAGAGGGACAAAGAAAAGATATGTAGCACTTTTCGGTATTAAATTCGCCTGACGTTTTATCCAGAATATCTGTGCTGTGGTAGTACAAATGGTAAATGTTCATTTCAGCTTAGTCTCCATATTGCTGGTGTTAAAATTTCTTATTAAGAACTAGTCTTTTTAATCTCACTCTCCTTGTACATATTAACTTCTCAATACTATCAATTAACTTATTTGGGGTTTTTTTTAAACTGTAGTAAAAAATGCACATGGTAAAATTTACCATTTTAACCACTTAAAAATGTACAATTTAGTGGTATTAGGCACATTCACAGTGCGTAGCATAACTACTATCTATTTCTAGAACTTTTTCATCATCCTAGACAAAATCTCTATCCGCATTGAACAACTCCATCTTCTCCTCTCCCTCCATCCCTGGTAACCTCTATTCTACTCTCTGTCTCTATAGATTTGCCTATTCTAGGTACTTTATATAAGAGGAATCGTATGGTATTTGTACTTTTGTATCTGGCTTATTCTACTTTGTGTAATGTATTTAAGGCTCATTCCTTTCTTTGTGTGTATCAGAATTCCATTCCTTTTTATGGCTGAGTAATATTTCATTGTATGCATGTAACACATTAAATTTATCTGTTTCTTTGTTGCGGGAAATCTGGGTTGTTTCTACGTTTTTGGCTGTTGTGGATAATGCTGCTTTGAACATTGGTGCACAGGGGTTGATTAATTTTTAATGAAATAGTTTTCCCTTGAAGAAATTGTATGCATGTTATATGACTTGCACCTGAAAAAGCATTTTAAAACTCATAGAGTACCAGAAATTGTATTTAATTTTTTAACTGTTGAATATGTTGATAACTGATGTATTTGGTTTAAAATGTAGAGGGAGGGGAAAGAAAGTAAATCGAAATGTTTTTAAACATGTTTTATTTGGTACTTATTTTCTGATTTAGAAGAGCACATTTCTGCCATCTTAATATCGTTTGCTTAGTACTAGCCTGAATGGTCTAGAATTATAGTAGCACTTAATATTATCCCTTACTGTGTTAAAGCATATTTCAAAATTTTGGCAGAAAATATGGGTCCCAGAGGGGAAAAAAGGGAAAAATTGAGTAGTATGTTTAGTTTCTATAGTAACCCTTCAAACAAAAAAAGAATGTTAGTAATTGATTTTCTCTAAGGTGTATGGTTTTTTTTTTCCTCCTGGGGAAAACTAGCTAAACTGTCTGCTCCTTTCCTACTCTTTGTTGTTACGAACTCTCTCTTTTCTCCTTTTCTCAGCCGTAAGAATTAGCTTCCTCTGACTTTGATGTAATAGTTTTGTGGAACTTGACAAGTGAGCAAAGATCTTTGTCTTACTTCTGTCAACTTATAGTTATATTTTCATAAAAGATTGTCAGACAGATCCTTTAGACCAGCATTTTAATTTTATAAATAGAAAATTGAAACACAGTGAATTAAAATTAGCGTTACTATGTAGGGACTGGGCTGACTCATATTAGCTTGATTCTAAGTTAGTGGAACCTCTGGAAGAGACTTTGTAAATTTGTTTAAGTTCTTTGTAGCTTCTAGATATAAGCCCTTTGTCAGATGGATAGATTGCAAAAATTTTCTCCCATTCTGTAGGTTGACTGTTCACTCTGATGATAGTTTCTTTTGCTGTGTAAAAGATCATTAGTTTAATTAGATCCCATTTGTGTATTTTGGCTTTTGTTGCTATTGCTTTTGGTGTTTTAGTCATGAAGTCTTTGCCCATGCCTATGTCTTGAATGGTATTGCCTAGGTTTTTCTCTAGGATTTTTATGGTTTTAGGTCTTACATTTAAGTCTTTAATCCATCTTGAGTTAAATTCTATGTAAGGTGCAAGGAAGGGATCTAGTTTCAGCTTTCTACATATGGCTAGCCAGTTTTCCCAACACCATTTGTTAAATAGGGAATCCTTTCCCCATTGCTTGTTTTTGTCAAGTTTGTCGAAGTTCAGATTGTTGTAGATGTGTAATGTTATTTCTGAGACCTCTGTTCTGTTCCATTGGTCTATATCTCTGTTTTGATACCAGTACCGTGCTGTTTTGGTTGCTGTAGTCTTGTAGTATAGTTTGAAGTCAGGTAGCGTGATGCCACCTCCTTTGTTTTTTTTTTTGTTTTTTTTTTTTTTCTTTTTTCTGCATATGATTGTCTTGGATCTGTGGGGTCTTTTTTGGTTCCATATGAACTTTAAAGTAGTTTTTTCCAATTCTGTGAAGAAAGTAATTGGTAGCTTGATGGGGATGGCATTGAATCTATAAATTACTTTGGGCAGTATGGCCATTTTCACAATATTGATTCTTCCTGTCCATGAATATGGAACATTTTTCCATTTGTTTGTGTCTTCTTTTATTTTGTAGAGCAGTGGTTTGTAGTTCTCCTTGAAGAGGTCCTTCACATCCCTTGTAAGCTGGATTCCTAGGTATTTTATTCTCTTTGAAGCAATTGTGAATGGGAGTTCACTCATGATTTGGCTTTCTGTCTGTTATTGGTGTATAAGAATAATGATGATTTTTGCACATTGATTTTGTGTCCTGAGACTTTGCTGAAGTTGCTTATCAGCTTAAGGAGATTTTGGGCTGAGATGATGGGGTTTTCTAAATATACAATCCTGTCATCTGCAAACAGGGACACTTTGACTTCCTCTTTTCCTAATTGAATACGCTTTATATTTTTTCTCTTGCCTGATTGCCCTGGCCAGAACTTCCAACACTATATTGAATAGGAGTGTTGAGAGAGGACATCCTTGTCTTGTGCTGGTTTTAAAAGGGAATGCTTCTAGTTTTTGACTATTTGATATGATATTGTCTATGGTTTTCTCATAAATAGCTCTTATTTTGAGTTAGCTTCCATCAATACCTAGTTTATTTAGTGTTTTTAGCATGAAACACTGTTGAATTTTATCAAAGGCCTTTTCTGCATCTATTGAGATAATCATGTGGTTTTTGTCATTGTTTCTGTTTATGTGATGGAATACGTTTATTGATTTGCATATGTTGAACCAGCCTTGCTTCCCAAGGATGAAGCCCACTTAATCATGGTGGATAAGCTTTTGATGTACTGCTGGATTCGGCTTGCCAGTATTTTATTGAGGATTTTCACATCCATGTTCATCAGGGATATTGGTCTAAAATTCTCTCCTTTTGTTGTGTCTCTGCCAGGCTTTGGTATCAGGATGATGTTGGCGTCATAAAATGAGTTAGGGAGGTTTCCCTCTTTCTCTATTGGTTGGAATAGTTTCAGAAGGGATGGTACCAGCTCCTCTTTGTACCTCTGGTAGAATTCAGCTGTGAATCTCTCTGGCCCTGGACTTTTTTTGGTTGGTAGGCTATTAATTATTGCCTCAGTTTCAGAGCCTGTTACTGGTCTACTCAGAGATTCAACTTCATCCTGGTTTAGTCTTGGGGCAGTGTATATGTCCAGGAATTTATCCATTCCTTCTAGATTTTCTAGTTTATTTGCATAGAGGTGTTTATGGTATTCTTTGATGGTAGTTTGTATTTCTCTGGGATCGCTGATGATAGCCCCTTTATCATTTTTTATTGCATCTATTTGATTCTTCTCCCTTTTCTTCTTTATTTTCTTGCTAGCAGTCTATCTGTTTTGTTGATCTTTTCAAAAAACCAGCTCCTGGATTCATTGATTTTTTTGAAGGGTTTTTTGTATCTCTGTCTTCTTCAGTTCTGCTCTGATCTTAGTTATTTCATGTCTTCTGCTAGGTTTTGAATGTGTTTGCTCTTGCTTCTCTAGTTCTTTTAACTTTGTTGTTAGGGTGTCAATTTTAGATCTTTCCTGCTTTCTCTTGTGGGCATTTAGTGCTATAAATTTTCCTCTACCCACTGCTTTAAATGTGTCCCAGAGATTCTGGTATGTTGTGTCTTTGTTCTCTTTGGTTTCAAAGAACATCTTTATTTCTGCCTTCATTTCGTTATGTAAAGTAGTCATTCAGGAGCAGGTTGTTCAGTTTCCATGTAGTTGTGCTGTTTTGGGGAAGTTTCTTAGTCCTGTGTTCTAATTTGATTGCACTGTGGTCTGAGAGACAGTTTGTTGTGATTTCTGTTCTTTTACATTTGCTAAGGTGTGTTTTACTCCCAATTATGTGGTCAATTTTGGAATAAGTTTGATGTGGTGCTGAGAAGAATGTATATTCTGTTGATTTGGGGTGGAGAGTTCTGTAGATGTCTATTAGGTCTGCTTGGTGAAGAGCTGAGTTCAAGTCCTGAATCTCCTTGTTAACCTTCTGTCTCATTGATCTGTCTAATATTGACAGTGGGGTTAAAGTCCCCTATTATTATTGTGTGGGAGTCTAAGTCTCTTTGTAGGTCTTCAGGATTTGCTTTATGAATCTGGGTGCTCCTTTATTGGGTGTATATATATTTAGGATAGTTAGCTCTTCTTGTTGAATTGATCCCTTTACCATTATGTAATGGCCTTGTCTGTTTTGATCTTTGTTGGTTTGAAGTCTGTTTTATCAGAGACTAGGATTGCAACCCCTATTTTTTTTGCTTTCCATTTGTTTGGTAGATCTTCCTCCATCTCTTTATTTTGAGCCTATGTGTGTCTCTGCATGCAAGATGGGTCTCCTGAATACAGCACGCTGATGGGTCTTGGCTCTTTATTCAGTTGCTAGTCTGTGTCTTTTAATTGGAGCATTTAGCCCATTTACATTTAAGGTTCGTATTGTTGTGTGTATTCGATCCTGTCATTATGATGTTGCCTGATTATTTTGCCCGTGAATTGATGCAATTTCTTCATAGCATCAGTGCTTTTTACAATTTGGCATGTTTTTGCAGTGGCTGGTACTGGTTGTTCCTTTCCATGTTTAGTGCTTCCTTCAGGAGCTCTTGTAAGGCAGGCCTGGTGGTGGCAAAATCTCTCAGCGTTTGCTTGTTTGTAAAGGATTTTATTTTTCCTTCACTTAGGAAGCTTATTTTGGCTGTATATAAAATTCTGGGTTGTAAATTGTTTTCTTTAAGAATGTTGAATATTGGCTCCCACTGTCTTCTGGCTTGTAGGGTTTCTGCAGAGGGATCCACTGTTAGTCTGATGGGCTTCCCTTTGTGGGTAACCCGACCTTTCTCTCTGACTGCCCTTAACATTATTTCATTCATTTCAACTTTGGTGAATCTGACAGTTATGTGTCTTGGGGTTGCTCTTCTCTAGGAGTATCTTAGTAGTGGTCTCTGTATTTCCTAAATTTGAATGTTGGCCTGCTTTGCTATGTTGGGGAAGTTCTCCTGGATAATATGCTGAAGAGTTTTTTCTAACTCGGTTCCATTTTCCCTGTTACTTTCAGGTTCACCAATCAAACGTAGATTTGGTCTTTTCACATAGCCCTTATTTCTTGGAGGCTTTGTTTGTTTCTTTTCACTGCTTTTTCTCTTATCTTGTCTTCTTACTTCATTTCATTAATTTGATCTTCAGTCACTGATATCGTTTCTTGCACTTGATTGAATTGACTATTGAAGCTTGTGCATGTGTCATGTAGTTCTTGTGCCATGGTTTTCAGCTCCATCAGGTCATTTAAGGTCTTGTCTACACTGTTTATTTCAGTTAGCCATTCGTCTAACCTTTTTTCAAGGTTTTTAGCTTCCTTGCAATGGGTTCCAACATGCTCCTTTTGCTCAGAGAAGCTTGTTATTACCAACCTTCTGAAGCTTACTTCTGTCAAGTCGTCAAAGTCATTCTCCATCCAGTTTTGTTCCATTGCTGGCAAAGAGTTGCAATCCTTGGAGAAGAAGAGGTGCTCTGGTTTTTGGAATTTTCAGCTTTTCTGCTCTGGTTTCTCCCCATCTTTGCGGTTTTATCTACCTTTGGTCTTTGATGTTGGTGACCTACAGATGGGGTTTTGGTGTGGATGTCCTTTTTGTTGATGTTGATGCTATTCCTTTCTGTTTGTTAGTTTTCCTTCTAACAGTCAGGCTCCTCAGCTGCAGATCTGTTGGAGTTTACTGGAGTTCCACTCCAGACTCTGTTTGCCTGAGTATCAACAGCAAATATTGCAGAACAGCAAATATTGCTGCCTGATTCTTCCTCTGGAAGCTTTGTCTCAGAGGGGCACCTGCCTATATGAGGTGTCAGTTGGCCCCTACTGGGAGGTGTCTGTCAGTCAGGCTACACGGGCATCAGGGACCCACTTAAAGAGGCAGTCTGTCCCTTCTCAGAGCTTGAGTGACATGCTAAGAGAACCACTGCTCTCTTTAGAGCTGTCAGAAAGGGACGTTTAAGCCTGCAGAAGTTGTCTACTGTATTTTATTCAGGTGTGCCCTGCCCACAGAGGTGGAGTCTAGAGAGGCAGTAGGCCTTGCTGAGTTGCAGTGGGCTCTGCCCAGTTCGAGCTTCTGTGCCACTTTGTTTACTTTCTGAAGCCTCAGCAGTGGCAGACACCCCTCTCCCCACCAGGGTCCTGCCTTGCAGGTCAATCTCAGACTGCTGCGCTAGCAGTGAGCAAGGCTCCCTGGGAGTGGGACCTGGGGAGCCAGGCACGGGGTGAAATCCCCTGGTCTGCCAGTTGCTAAGACTGTGGGAGAAGCGTAGTATTTAGGCGAGTGTGTACCCTTCCTCCAGGTACAGTCTGTCATTGCTTCATTTGGCTAGAAAAGGGAAATCTCCCGATCCCTTGTGCTTCCCAGGTGAGGAGACGCCCCACCCTGCTTTGGCTCACCCTCCGTGGGCTGCACCCACTCTCCAACCAGTCCCAATGAGAAGAACCAGGTACCTCAGTTGGAAATGCAAAAATCACCTGTCTTCTGTGTCAATCTCACTGGGAGCTGTAAACTAGAGCTGTTCCTATTTGGTTGTCTTGGAAGTGACTTTATTATATACTTATTATATACTTAATATTATATACTTAATATTATATACTTATATATAACATTATTATATACTTAATTTATCTCCTTTATTCTGTTAATGTGACTAATTATATCAATTGATTTTCAAATGTTCAACTGACCATGAAGTTCTAGAAAAATCCCAACTTGGCTGTGATATATTTTTCTTTTTATATATTGCTAGATTGAGGTTGCTAATTGTTTAAGATTTTGGTATCTATAGTCATGAGTGATACTGACCATTTTTACCATTTTAAGTATATAATTCTGTTGAATTCTATATTTTTTCTTATAGCCTTGTCATCTTTTGGTATTAGATTAGAAGATTGTACTATCTTCATAAATGAGTGAGCAAGTGTTTCCTCTTGTCGTACTCTCTAGAAAACTGTTTTCATGTGAAAATTCTAATCACTATATATTTCCATGTTGAAAAAAGTAATCTTAATTGAAAACGTACTTGGCTATAACACATATCTGATCTAAATTTGAAAGTCTTAATTTAGATGTCATTTAGAAAATTATTTGAAGAGATAGAGAATGGGTTGGGTGTGGTGGCTTACACATGTCATCTGAGCACTTTGGGAGGCCGAGGCAGGCAGATCAGCTGAGACCAGGAGTTTGAGATCAGCCTGGCCAACATGGTGACACCCCCATCTCTACTCCAAATACAAAACTTAGCTGGGTGGCGCATGCCTGTAATCCCGACTTGGGAGGCCACGACAGGAGAATTGCTTGAACCTGGGAGGCAGAGGTTGCAGTGAGTCGAGATTGTGCCACTGCACTGCAGCTTGGGTGACAGAGCAAGACTCTGTCTCAAAAAATAAAGAATAAAAAGAAAAGAAAGGAAAAGAAAAAGAAAAAGAGAGAGAGAGAATGAAATGGTAAGGACCATATGGACAAAGGACCCTAATTTAATAATTTTAAAGAGAACATAGAGAAGTATCTTGATCCTTTTTCCATCTCCAACACTAATACAGCCTTGTTCTTCAAAATTAAATTTTATACTATGTTTTGATAAAATAATACTTAACGATAAGATAAATATTTCTATCCCACTCCAGTGGCCCAATTTATGTCAAGTAAAACTAATGAACATATAGATGCTAAACACATATAATGTTTTTTTGTTACTGTATGATCATGATTTTATATTACTATTAACTTTTTTGGCTTACGTTTTTTGTTGTTGTAAAATATACACAACATAAAATGTACTATTTTTACCATTTTAAGTATACAATTCTGTGGTGTTAAATAGATTCATATTGTTGCACAACCTTCACAACAGTCTCCAGTATTTTTTCATCTTCCCCAACTGAAACTCTGTATCCATTAAACAATAACTCACCATCTTAATATTAAATCTTCCAATGTATGAACACTGAATGTCTTTCCATTTACTTGTGTTATCTTAATTTCTTTTAAAAATATTTCATAGTCTTCATTATGTCTTTTACTTCCTCAGTTATGTTTATTTTTAAGCATTTTATTATTTTAGATGCTATTGTAAATGGAATTATTCTGTTCATTTTCTTTCTTTCTTTCTTTTTAATGCATAGAAACACAACTGATTTGTGTATGTTGGTGTTGTATCCCACAGCTTTGCAGAATTCATTGATTAGTTCTAAAATTTTTCTTGGAATCTTCAGTTTTATACATATAAAATCATGTCATGTGCTAAAAGACATAATTTTACTTTTTCCTTTCCAATTTGGTTGCCTTTTATTTCATTTTGTTTCCTAATTTCTCTGGTAAGGACTTTAGTAGTTTTTGAATAAATTTTCCAATTTATTTTGAAAATATGAGGCACTATTTTAAAGTTGACCATAATTATCTCTTTTTACAATTTTCTTTATTGTCAAGGGAAACCTCTAACATTCTTTTGGCTGTAATTAAACTCTATACAAATAGCCAAAGACATATTGACAAACTGGCCCTGTATTGCTTTTACTTTTTCCATCTTAGTTATGCTTTCTATGCTGTTTTTTTTTTTCTATCTGAAATATTTGTTAAGTCAAATACTATAGATTACAAGTAAAATGATTCAGACTGGGAGACTTCCACTGACTCAGAAGTAAAGATGTCAAATAGTGATTATATTGTTTTAGTGCCATACTGGATATGAGATATAAACTTTCCATCACCATTCATCACTCATTATCTTTTTATTAAAGGATAACCCCAATTTATTTTAAGCATGGTTCAAAGTAGGTTCTAAACATATCTTCTTCAGAGTGTAGATGTTGAATAATTTTGGAATACTAGCTCACATTATGATTAAATCACATTTATTGTGGTACATAGCATAGAGATGCATATGTTCATTAAGTCACTACACATATGTTTATGTAAATATGTAAAACTATATATACAATATGAGTTTGTTTTTTCAGTTTGTTTTTTGTCCTTAATCATTTTAAACATAATTATTTTCTTTTATTTTTTATCAGATTTGGTATCTGAACTTCTTTAGAGTTGAATCTGACCACTTGTTGTTTTCTTAAATCTTGCCCCTGCTAGATTGTTTTCTTAGGCACTGTGTAATTTAGTGTTGGGTGTTTTTCATCAATGGAACTTCTTCTATGAAGCCCTTACATGGTGGTTGAGGGCCTGTCCCCGATAAAGACATTTTATGTATTTGCTTCTCTAAGGGACTTCACTACCACTAACCTGGGACCCCTATACTGTTAATCTTACAGCTAGAAGTTTTTTTAAACATTTAGGCAGTATGAAATCAAACCCTTAAACCTACATGCACTTTAGAGTTGTTTTTAAAAATTACCTGGGGTAACTTTGTTCCCCTCCTTAGGCTGATACAGATATAGCTTTTTTACTGAGTTTATTCTGTTGTTTTTTGAATTTCTTAAATTTTATTCTTAGCTTATTAATATTCAGTCTTCTCTTTAAATCTAAGTTATTAAGACATAATCCTTTATCCTTTGAGGAATTTATCATATTAGTGATGGGGTATGGATGTGTATATAAACATAATTCCAAGGTGGGCTGGGAAATTTAGCCCATAGTTGGATTATCGTTACTCAGAGACAACTTTGTATTATAGAAGGGAGAGCAAAATTTGGGAATACAGCCACCTGTTCTGCCACACTCACTGTTGCATCGGTTCTAAAGATAAATAAAACTTTATATTTTATGAAGAACATACTGAACTATACTTCAGTTAGATGAAGTTGTCAAATTTTTGTTCAGATAAGTGGTCTAGAAAGTGGAACATTATATATTTAGATTATTCTACAGCTTTGAAATTATTTCCTGTACTACTGCTGTGATTAAGGAATTAGTATAGGAAATAATTATACTCATTAAAATTTTTATGCTGTTTTGTTTACAGAACAGCACAACAATAAAAACTGCCATTAAAAGCACTAACATTTTGATGATTCCTCCTCATGACAAGTAAACAAAGCAAACACATACATACGTACACAAGTACACACACACATCTTCCCTTACAAGATACTTTCATAACCTATATGTCTTTGGGAAACTGTTATAACTACATAAAATCATATTTTGAATCTCTGGGTTTTCAGTAGTTTCAGTAAATGTGATTTTAAAGGATTATATTGTGTTGACAAAATTAAATTCCTCTGAGTTGTGATTTTAGGCAAATTATTTAGTGTTTTTTCCATTTTAACTTTATCTGTATATATAAAATGTTTTTGGTAATGTCTTCCTTAATCACAGCAGTACTATAGGAAATAATTTCAAAGCTGCAGAATAATCTAAAATGCTGAGTGAATACTAGAATATTTATTTACAACTCTACCAAAATAAAAATTGATATATTAACTACTCAATGTTTGGAAGCTTAGGGTCATGGCAAAGTGTGACAATGTGACAAGCATTATTTATTGATTCAAGAATTAAAATTGCGTTATTATAAGCCTAGTTAAAAAAAATTAAGCATGAAGTGGTTCCTTTTTTAATGTCCAGTAACTGTTTAACATACATTGATAATTGAAAAGTGAATACTGGACTAAGAGGTTGTTTGGCATCAACTTCAGAGTTGTTGACAGAGTTTGTTGTAGTAGCAAAACTCTTGTCAGTTTTTCAGTTATTCAAGTGCAGTTAACCTATGCAGTAATCTACCTCAAATTATTATTCAAACAACCATTTACATAGGATATTAAGTTTGAATTTACTCAATTGCTATTTTTAAAATTTCTTGTAATTGTTTTAAAACTCCTGAAAACACTTAACGTCATTTCATATTTTTCTTTGAATGGTTTTATCCTTAACATTTAGAGAGAAACTTTTATTCAAAATGTAGAAATCATAACACTTAGACTATCATCTTATTTGAATAGCTGTGGGAAAAATTAAGATATCAAAACAAGTTAGGAAAATGAAGGTTATTGTTTAGCCATCACATACCATTCAACAAAATATTTTGTGTATAAAGCCGTTCCTATTTCAAAATATTCATATCAAAAATTTCTTTAAATTATTGGCTACTTGATTTTTAAAAACTCAGATAGTTTTATTATGTAATTATAAGCTAATAATCTGAGATTACCTTACATTTCTTACGTTATTTATGTTAATTATGTATCTGCGGAACACTTTGAAATTGCAGGTTTGATTTTTTAAAATTACAATTTGCACTCAGAAACAATCATTAAAATTTTTCAACATTTTACTTTTAAAACATTGTTTTTCTTGCTTAGTTGGGTCAAAACTATTGAATATAGAGAACTTACTGTAAATGAATCTAGTTTAAGAAAACACATTCTAACAATTGTTTGTATTAAATGGAAGTATTTGTTTATATGATCCTTAGATGATTTATACTTTAAGATTACGTACTTCTTTTCATGCTGACATGTTGATAGGCAGCACTGTACTTTTGTGCACATATAGCTCCAGCTTCCTGTGTTTCAGTCTGAGTCATGGTAAAGTGGGAAATATGAGTTTGAAGATTAAGTACTGAGCTTAAAACACTTAATTTTTTCCCACTCTTGCATTGAAATAGTGGGAGCACAGGTAGTTGAGACCACAGCAGGCCACTTGTTACTGTTGACTTAAGTACAACCAGTGGTCGAAGTGTTTAGCCCTTTGGGAAGTTTTGTGGTTGAACAAGAACGCAGGAGTTATTTTGATAAGAGAAAGTAGCAATGGGGCCAAAACTATGGTCATCCTTAAGCTCTGAAGCAGGCCAAGGATGAAGGGCTATAAAGTGTTTGCTCTTCCAAATGAACAAAGATAAATTCACCTAGGAAAATAAACTTAGTATTTGGTCAATTTGCAACAAAATGGTAAAAGAATTGAACTGTTTATTTTAGAACTTGGCCTAAGGACGTATGGGAAAATAGTTCAGCATCTCCATTTCTGGCCTGATTTTCACAACAGATTTGGAAACAGAGCAGAAAATTAATGCACAAACATGTTTAACAATACCAAACAAAATGTAAATCCAAAATGAAAATTGAAACTGCGTGAGGAAGTAGAGCAAAGTTTTTACTGAGGAGTGCTTACTAAATTTGCAGCCAGTTTTCTTAGCATTCTTAGCAAGTATACCAAGTAGTGTTAAAAATTGAAGTCTTGTTGATTTGAGAGGCTATTTTCTCTCAGTTCTCCATTCTTGGAATATGATGTTCTTCTGTCTGTTGGAAGGAGGATTTAATTTAAGCATACTTCTACTCTAAAAACCTATCCATCAAGAAAGGCTATATTATCTTGCCTTTTATTTAATAAGCATCCTTATCTGGAATTAGTTTGTGCTTTTTATTAGATGTGTGTTACATTAGACAGCTAACCAAAAACCTGATTTTTTTATAGCTTCTCAAGTTGTAGGAATTTCTATTGTAGCAGGTTTAGAACTACTTATTTTGTAAAAGCATTTATATGAAAACCCCACAAACAGTGAGCTATTTGCTTTGTTTGATGTATTTGGGACAAAGAGTAACTATACTGTCTTCAGGTTTAACTCTATAATTTTCTCTAGTAGTAAATCCCAGAACACTGTTACTTTGCTATGCTTGGTGCCTAAGTGTTCTTGCAATAAACACTTGCCTGTCATTCTGTGAAAATCCTCCCCATTTGGCCTCCTTCTGAGGTTGCAGGGAAATTGAATTTTCTTCTGACTGAAAGATGTTATAAAACAATGAAGTTAAAGTAAAAGCCTCATGTAGGAGCTGAATATATCTTTGTCTAGGTGGCATGTCTGTGATAATGAGAGCCAGGGCTTTGGTTTGTTTTGTACAGGATTTTAATGATCATTCCTGCTTTTAAGTGTTTAGAGATTAGTAGCTTCTGCTCTGACAACCTGTCTATAGAAAATGGAATACTGATCATATTATATTGTCTTTGTTTAAATTTTAAGGGGTGTTTTGTTTTGACAGTTGACTACTGGTCATGACTCGTTAGCATAGGAAATTAACATTTTTGTTTGAGACATTCAAAGCAACAATAAACTGTTGGAGGTTGAGGATATACAGCAAAAGAAAACGTGTCTGAAGTTAGAAAGATGAGAAAATGAGAAAGGCAATAGAGGGACCAAATTCTGTAAGAATGTGAGTGAACAATTTCTTAAGCATCAGTTTAACTTGATAATGATAATTATACCTATAAATTATGAAATATTTCTATGTGTATATACTTCATTCACATTCATATTGCTATTTAATCTTAACTGTAAGAGATAAATATCATTATAATAACCATTTTACAGAGAAGTAAACAGACTCTGAAAAATTAAACTACTTGCCTAAAATCACATGACTGGCATCTGAATTCCTTAACCCAGTATACCATACTGCCTGACAGACTAAGCTTAACTAAGTATCTATAACTGATATGTAAATACATATACATCTTTTAAACAAATAAGAATGTTATATTGTGTTAGATCAGTTTTCAGAGTATATGGGTTTAAGCTTGCAAGTTTTGTTTGCAAGTTTTAAATGGACAGCAAAGTTTGGGATTTTAGGAACCCCATGCTTATAGCGATTCCTGAAAGAACTCAACATGTCAATGATTGCAGCATCTCTTCCGCATTTGAGACTGAAGCTATTCAACTCCAGTTCAACTTTAAATAAAAGGGTTTATTTTATTCTGGCCTACTAAAAGCTGCTTAAAAGACCAAAAACAAACCAACAAGCCTTTGACAGCAAGTTCGTTAGCACTGAATTTAGGACCTTATACATATTCAGAGTTCGGTATGTGTTTGTTGAATCAGATAAGTTTATGCTGTATTCCGCTAAGAAACATTTAACCATATAAAACATTTTAAAAATTATATTGTCAAATCTACTAATTTTTAATGTCTCCTTAACATGCAAGGCATGATTAATATTTTGCTGTTTCTTAAACTGATAATCACTTTTCTATAGTTATTCTAGGTTCCATTATAAATATAGAAGGGGTAGACAAATATTTTTCTGTAAAGGGCCAGTTAGTAAATACCTTTGACTTTGTAGATCATAGCTTCTCTATAGCAGCTACTCAACTCTGCTGAAAAGAAATCATACGCAGCTAATACGTGAATGGAAGTGGCTGTGATCTAGTAAAACTTTATTCCCCAATACAGACAGATTAGCCCCTTAACTGTAGCTTGCAGACTCTACTCTGTAGGAACATACTCAATGGTTTAATCTTAACCTTTTCTAGATCTTACCTACTTTTAGAGGAAGCTGGAAACATGCATGTGCTTTCTAACAAAAACCATTTGAGAATGTATGTTTACATATAAGCATTATGTATTAGTATTAACGTTTATGTGATTATCATTTGCATATAAGATGTGAAAAAGTTACAAATAATTGCTGATTTTAATTTATAATTTGAATTTTTTATTTTTGTTTGTGTTACAAAATAAGATTTTTTTTTTTTCTCCTCATCCCAGGGAGATTCTATACAAGCAGGTGAGGACTCACCATTCTCAGATTCTGTCACCTTGGAACAAACTACAAGTAATATTGGCGGAACCAGTGGACGTGTTAGTTTATGGATGCAGTGGGTGCTTCCCAAAGTTACTGTAAAGCTCTTTGCTCCAGATCCTGAAAATAAAGGCACAGGTACAGGATTGCTTTTCTTCTTCTTTTCCTTTTTTTTTTTTTTTTTTTTTTTTTTTTTGAGACGGAGTTTTGCTCTTGTTGCCCAGGCTGAAGTTCAGTGGTGTGACCTTGGCTCACTGCAACCTCTGCCACCCGGGTTCAAGCGATTCTCCTGCCTCAACCTCCTGAGTAGCTGAGATTACAGGCATGCGCCACCACGCCAAGCTAATTTTGTATTTTCAGTAGAGACAGGGGTTTCTCCATGTTGGTCAGTCTGGTCTTGAACTCCTGAACTCAGGTGATCCGCCCGCCTCGACCTCCCAAAATGCTGGGATTACAGGCGTGAGCCACTGTGCCCAGCGTGGCTTGCTTTTCTTCTTTACTGAAAAGTGCAAATATTAAACACTATTTTGGAAGACATATTAAACATAATTTATTGTCATTTATAATTAAATAAGTATTATTAAACCTAATTCAAGGAGTTTCTAGTTGCAGTGCTAAAATGTTGAATCTTATTAACATTAAAGGTTTATGTGTATATATTTTCCTTGACTTTGTAATACGTAAATTTTGTCCTGTTTGTATTAAAATTCATCTAAAAGACCATGAGGAATTTTCCTTAGTGGTCATATTGATACATTATACTATTGTCACTAAAATTATTGGGAAAATCCTTGACTGATATCAAATATAACACTTCAGACATTAACTGGGCTTTCCCCTTTCTTGAAATAAATGTCTTATCTTAATTGAAAGACCTGTGCTGATTTGCTTATTATTCTAGAAGCTTTTGTGATCTCAGTGCCTCTATACATATCCAGCATGCATATGTCAACGTGAAATGTAAAATGGAAAGTTTTAATATTAACCATGAAGACTGTATTGATATTACTGTTTGTTTCTTATTGCAGAGGTTTGTATGGTCTGTGAACTAGAAGATCTCAGTGCTTCTATAGATGTCCAGGATGTATATACCAAAGTGAAATGTAAAATAGAGAGTTTCAATATTGATCACTATAGAAGCAGGTAAATAATGAATAATGAATATAAGAAAATCTGTATTTTTCTTTGAACAAAGTTGCTATAAGACTTTTTCTATTTTAATTTGGCTAGCTATTAAAATAAATATTATACAGGCATACCTTGGACATTTTGGGAGTTTGGTTCCAGACTACTCCAATAAAGTGAATATTTCAATAAAGCAAGTGACACAAATTGTTTGGTTTCTCAGTGTATATAAAGTTGTGTTACACTACACTGTAGTCTGTGAAGTGTATAATAGCATTATGTATTTTAAAATGTACATACCTTAATTTAAAAATACTTTATTGCTAAAATGTGCTAATGATCATCTGAGCACTCAATGAGTCATCATCTTGTTGCTAATGGAGGGTCTTGTGTTGATGTTGATGGCTGCTGACAGATCGGGTGGTGGTTGCTGAAGGTTAGGGTAGCTGTGGCAATTTCTTAAAATAAGTTAATAATGTAGTTTGCCACATGGATTGAATCTTTCTTTATGAAGGATTTCTCTGTAGCATGCAATGCTGTTTAGTGGCATTTTACCCACAACAGAATTTCTTTCAAAATTAGAGTCAGTCCTCTCAAACTTTGCTGCTGCTGTAAAAAATGAGATTATGGAATATTCTGAATCGTTTGTTGTCATTTCAACAATGTTCCCAGCATCTTCCCCAGGAGTAGTTTCCATCTCCAGAAACCACTTTCTTTGCTTATTCATAAGAAGCAACTCCTCATCCATTCAAGTTTCATCATGAGATTGTAGCAATTCAGCCCCATCTTTAGACTCCACTCCTATTTCTAGTTCTCACATTGTTTTCACCACATCTACCATTACTTCCTCCAGTGAGGTCTTGAAACCCTCAAAGTCACCAATGAGGACTGGAATCAACTTCTTACAAACATCTGTTAATGTTGATATTTTTACCTCCTCCCATGAATCACGAATGTTCTTAATGGTGTCTACAGTGGAAATCTATTACAGAAGGTGTTTCAATTTAGTTTGCCTGGAACCTTCAGAAGAAGCACTATCTGATACAGTTTGGATATATATCCCTTCCAAATCTCATGTAGAAATGTGATCCCCAGTGTCAGAGGTTGAGTCTGGTGGGAGATATTTGGGTCATAGGGGAGGATCTCTCATGTATGACTTGGTGCCTCCCCACGGTAACAAGTGAAGCTCTCGATTTCTTAGTTCATGCAAGAGCTGGTTGTTTAAAAAGAACATAGCACCTCCCCGCTTTCTCTTGCTCACTCTCTTACCATGTGACACACCTGTTCTGCTTTGCCTTCTTCCATGAGTAAAAGCTTCCTGAGGCCTCACCAGAAGCCAAGTAGATGATAGTGCCATGCTTGTACAGCCTGCAAAACCATGAGCCAAATAAACCTCTTTCCTTTATAAATTACCCAGCCTCAGGAACTCCTTTATAGCAATGCAAAATGGACTAACACATTGTGGCCTTACAGAATGTATTTCTTAAGTAATAAGACTTGTAAGTCAGAATTACTGCTTGATCCATGAGCTGAAGAATGGATGGTAGCAGGCATGAAGACAACATTCATTGTCTGTCTCCATTAGAACTTTTTGGTAACCACAGGTGTATTGTCAATGAACAGTAATATTTTCAAAGGATTTTGTTTTCTAAACAAGCAGCCGTTCTCAACAAAGGGCTTAAAATATTCAGGAGACCATGCTGTAAACAGATGTGCTATCATCCAAGCTTAGTTATTCCCGGGTATAGAGCACAGGAGAAGAGTAGATTTAACATAATTCTTAAGGGCCCTAGGATTTTCAGAATGGTAAATGAGCGTTATCTTCAACTTCACCGGCTGCATTCACCTCTAACAAGAGAGTCAGCCTGTCCTTTGAAGCTTTAAACCCAGGCATTGACTTCTCCTCTCTCTATCAGTCTTAGATGGCATCTTCTTCCAAGAGAAGACTGTTTTGTCTACATTGAAAATCTGTTAGTGTAACCACCTTCATCAGTGAACTGAGCTACATCTTTTGTATAACTTGCTGCCACTTATCCATCAGCATTTGTTGCTTCATGTTGCACATTAATGTTGTAGAGATGGCTTTTTTCCTTAAGCCTCATGAACTAACTTCTGCTAGCTTCAAACTTAACTTCTGCAGTTTTCTTACCTCTCTCAATTTCTAGAATTGACGAGAGTTAGGGTCTTGCTCTGGATTTAACAGAATGGTGTGGCTGGTTTGATCCTCTACCCAGACCACTCAGACTTTCTGCCTATCAGCAATAAGACTGTTTCACTTTCTTATGATTTGCGAGTTCTCTGGAGTAGCACTTTTAATTTTCTTCAAGACTCTTCCTTTGCATTCACAACTTGGCACAAGAAGCTTTGTTTTCTGCCTGTATCGGCTTTTGATATGCCTTCCTCACTAAGCTTAATCATTTTTAGATTTTTATTTAAAGTGAGAGATTTGCAACTCTTCTTTCACTGGAACACTTAAGAGGCCATTGTAGGGTTATTGATTGGCTTCATTTCAATATTGTTATGTTTCAAGGAATAGGCAGACCTGAGGTGAGGGAGAAAGATGGGAAATAGTAGGGTCGGTGGAGCAATCAGAAAACACGCAGCATTGATCAATTAAGTTTTCGTCTTATTTGGGCACTGTTCATGATGTCCTGAAATGATTATGATGATAACGTCAAAAATCACTGATCACAGGTCACCATATATCTGTATAATAATAATGAAAAAGTTTGAAATATTGTAAGAATTACCAATATGTGACGCAGAGACTGGAAGTCAGCATATATTGTTGGAAAAAATGGTGCTGATGGACTTACTCAATGTAAGGCTGCCGTAGACCTTCAATTTGGGTAAAACGTAATATCTGCACTATGCAATAAAGCAAAGCCCATAAAACCGAGGTATGCCTGTACTTATTCTCAAAGAGGGTTCTTAACAGATATATTAGTTAATTTTATTTCGTATTTGTTCATATATGGAGTATAATAAAATTTTGTTTTATAAGATGACAAATCTGTTCATAAATATATACATTGCCATATTAAATGAAATAAGCTACTTTTACTAATAATCTTACATAATTTATTTTCTGTATTTTATATTTGTTTAGATGCCTGCAACATAGTTGATGACTTTGATTTTTGCTGTATAATTCCCATTCATTCTCTATACCAATATAATCATGCACTGAGATGGAGCAATAGCTCATTTCCTAAGCACTTTGATGACTCTCATCTCACAGATGATGATTATGTATATGGTGGATGATCCTAGAACCATTGTTTCTGGCATAATAAATTTCTATCAAAAGTATAATTACATGCAAATATACATGGCTTGTAATAGTAACATTAGTAAAAAAGTTTTCAGATATTTTCACAAAGCTCTGTACAGGTTTTATCATAAATTTTTCTGAAACAAAAATACAAATGCCTTTTTTTTTTTGGCTTTATAGTAGTACAGTGATGCTTCTTTTTGTAATTGAGCTAAAATTCACATGCCATAAAACTTGTTTTGAAAAACAAGTGTTTTTCAAAAATATTTTAAATAGCATCATATTTTCAATTTTGTAGTTTTTGGCTTAGAAACAGCCTTAAAATCCATTTTTTTCTGAATTCATTTATTTATTTAACAATTTTTTATTGTGTGCCACCAGAATCACCTATATGTTTCTGTACATATATTGATGTATTACGTACTCTAAAAAATTAATTTTTAATTTACCAAGTTCCTAATTCTACATTAAAAGTGTTTGAATTTTTATCCATTATTGCATATATCATATTGTCTGTCAATAATTATCAAATCTGTCACAATTATGGGATAAAAATATTTTGCTGGATATGTGTTAGGACTTCTTCTAATAGTATTAACTTACCAATCATATGATAATTATTTTTGTCATATTAAACAGTGAATTATTAATTGGCTTTTGATCATAGAATGTTCAACTTTTTAGTTCCTTTGAAATGGTATGTATCTGTATAAAAATGATCTTTGCAAGTGATAGTACAGTATTTTAGCTGAAATAATTTTTAATGTCATGAATATTACGTATTATGTTGTACTTTATCACTGACTTTACTGCTAAATTTATATAAATTATAAATATTAAGATAATTTATTAATTTATTAAAAACATATGTTTGTTGTGTGTGTGGTATGCACCAAGTGGTATGCTAAATGAGTACTGGGGATGTAGTGTTTAAGAAAAATAGCCTGGCATGGTGGCTCACACCTGTGATCCCAGCACTTTGGGAGGCCAAGGCAGGGGGATTGCTTGAGCCCAGGAGTTTGAGACCAGCTGGGACAAGATAGCGAGACCCCATCGCCATATACACACAAAAAGTAGCTGGGCACGGTGGTGTATGCCTGTAGTTCCAGCTGCTAGGGAGGCTAAGGTGGGTGGATTGCTTGAGCCCAGGAGTTCAAGGTTACAGTGAGCTATGATTGTGCCATTGCACTCCAGCCTGGGCAACAGAGCAAGGCCCCATCTTTAAAAAAGAAAAATAAACATAGATGTTACTCTTGTGGAGGAGATGGAAGTAAATAATCAGCCAAATAAATATATAATTTACCATGAAGCAAATGTTCTTATGCAGAGCTATCAGAGTGTGGTGCTAATGTAAATTGTTCTGTTGATTGCATTGTCAGATTTATGTTTTAGTTCAATGCAGTGTTGTGAACTTTAGATGTATTTGAAATAGTTATATATGTTCAATTTCTTAACTCAGAAAAATTGAAGAGAACAGATAAGGTGAACTTATGTTTTCCAGGCCAGGGGAAGGTTGGCAGTCAGGACATTTTGAAGGAGTATTTCTACAATGCAAAGAAAAATCTGTGGTGAGACCCATTTAGTTATTATGATTTTTGAAAATATACTTTAAACTGTTTATCTTTGTTATTTAATAAAATAGGACTAATGGTTACAAGAATTTGAGTTCAGAATAACTTCTTATTAACCTGTTTCTTCAAAATTATGTATAAATTTAAAGCTATTTATTCTTTGAAGCTGCTCTTGTTTTGTAACCATCTTCCTGTTATAAAAATTAATTTATCAAAAAGGCAAAGGTAGGCTTGCTTTTGTTAATATACTTTATCTTTAATGTACTATTATGTTGACTTTTTGGAATTGTTTCCCAATTCTTATGTGAGTTCATGCTGGATTGTTCTTTACCATAAACTAGAAGTTGTAATTTTATACTAAAAGCAACTATTTTTTGTTTACTTTCATTAACATCGATTTTGCAGAAGATGGTCCAGGCAGAGGCCATACCTAGCAGTTGCTCAAACCGAAATTTATGCAAACTTGAGGAGAATTTAAAACTATCCAGATTTTTTTTTTGCTTATGGCTTTTATTGCTTTTTGTCTTTTCACCTTCTTTGCTCCTGTCCATCACCTCAAGCCTTGGGGAAGAGTGTTGGTCTCTGGGGCAATGTGGAGGTGTCTTCCTTTCCTGTACTGACAAGCTGAACAGACGCACCTTGTTGGTTCGACCCATCAGCAAGCAGGATCCTTTCAGTAATTGCTCTGGCTTCTTTCCTTCTGTAAGAAATTACTTTTAAATTATGCTACACGACTCCCATTAACAGGAACCCAGAGAAGGAATGGAATGATTCATAGAGTCAACTCTTGATTTGTGTTTTCCTCTATATCATAAACTTTATAAATGAAGTATAATTTAATTTAAAATCGTAGAACTGCTTTTCCACTATAACCTGTTTCTGGGTCACTTGCATGAGTACAGACTAATTTTATCATCAATATAAGGAAATCAAAGTAGTACATTCAATATATTTTTTAAAATTGTGCATGTATTGAATGATCAAGAGTTGACCAATACCGCTTTTGTCATTCCTCTAATGATTCTTAATAAGATTGCTTTTTAAATTTTTTTTCTATTATTATGACATTGTTTTCTTACAACTAATTCAAAGTAACTTGTGTGGGACCTTCTTGAATCTGAACAAGATTGCATTTCTGTCATTGACTAGGTAGATGAACACAAGGCTATATCAGTGACTTTTAGAAGTTTAGAACCTTGCCTTTTCTAATGGCACAACGTATCTGGATATGTTCTTAAGCTAATTATTTTAACTGATATTCTTAAAGTTAACTTTGTTCTTAAATTTAATGTTTAATAGTGTATTTGCATAGCAAGTGATATGTTCTGATTTTATTTTGAGCTTTTACTAGCAATAGTCTCTAATCGTTAGTGCAGTGAAAAAAATGTGGCTTTTGTGTTAGAGGAAGTGTTTAGATTTATTTTCCTCTCTTTGAATGTTCATTAGAGTCTATGAAACATTCTTAATAATTTTAACAAATATTCATAAAGAAACCCTAAATTTATCATTAATGTTCTTCAGAAATTCTTTCTAAATTTATAAATTAAATGCCATTTAAAAAGTTTCTTTACTTAGTGTTTTTTAACATTTAAATAGTATAAAGTATTATTACTGTATGAAAAGTGATATTTCTATTACCTCAACTAATGTTCATTTTTTCCCTTATGGTAAGGGAGTTAGGAATGCAGCAGTTAAAAAAAAAGCAACACCTTTCTTCATGTAACTTACCTTTCAAATATGCTTACATTCCACGTGTTTAAAATATTTTTCCCAATTAAAACATTTATACATTGAAATACCTTTTATACTCTTTCCAGGATTCAAATGTTGCTATTAATAAAGATTTATTATGAATTAGATTTTTTAGATTAGTGGTCAGTACTAACCCTCTCCCCAGTTTAGACACTTAGAACAAACAACATCACTGTGATCACTGTGGCCTCTTCCACTGGGGATATACCTTAACAATTCGTCTCCATCCATTATTGCTCATTGTCCAGCAACATGGTAATAAAACTGGTAGCACTTTTCCTGCTATACTATACATCTTTTTGTTTTGAGTGCAGAAATAAAAAAGAAGGAGAATCAGAGGAGAAGTAGTGAAAATGTTGAGAACAGTGAAAAATGCTTTGAGAGCAGGCTGTTATGGGGAAAGATGATTATATTGCACAACTATTTAATGCTTACTTTCTGGGGCTTTTTTAATGGTCAATTAAAAAAATACGAAGATAATGTATTTTCTTATCTTCCTTCATTATAAAGTCTAAATTAAAAGCAAAATCAACCGTGGTAACTGAATTGCATATTTTTTCCTCTCACCACGTCAGTGGGTGATAGGCAACAAAATAAGAGGAAGAAAATGGAAGCAAAGGAAATTTAGGAGTGATGGGATAATATAGGCTCAGACTCATTACAGCTTTCCTATTTCTCTTTTTTTTTCTGTTTATGTGCATATATTTTCTTCTTTTTGTTTTTTTCCAGTTCACTTCTCCTCTTAAAAATCCCCTCTTTGGACCCTACTAACTTTTTCAGGTGTTGGAAAGAGGGGCAGGGAATGTGGAATATAACAGTTCTCCTCTAATTCTGTGCTGAGTAATTTCCAAAACAATATTTCATGTCTGTTAATTGGTTGAGGAAGATTTTTTTCAAGTGATATTCTTTTGTATGTTGAGGAATACGAAAGTATACGTTTTACTTTACTTCTTTAAAAGCATGCTGTTTTACTATAACTTGTTTATAGTATGCAATTTGAATAGGAGAGCTAATTGAGATAGTTTAGCAAAAATATTGAAGTTATGATAATTTTTTTACTCTCAGTTAAATGTTATATGTGTACTAATATAGTAGTATATGCAGAGATTATGAGTTACAGGATAGTGATAATTAGATTTTATAAACAATGTGTTAGCTATTGATAATAGGCAAGTTCTGAAAGACAAATGTTATATTGTTGCGTCACATTACTGTTTAAATATGCAGTAACTGTTTAGTTCAGTTATCAAAGCATGGTATCAATGAGGCTTCTTTTATAGGCTCTATCTTTGTATAAATGAGCCAAATTATTGAAGGAAAAACTCCATTTTCACAACTGTTATATCCTATCTAGTGAAGGTAATCATCTGGCCTGTTTAGATTTGGTCTCAAATAAAAATATATAATGTGGTTATTTCAGTTTCACCTGAGTAAACAACCTTTCTGTGACCTGTGATACTTTTTATTACAGCCTCTTAGTACTCATAATGAAAAATTTTCATGAAATGAAAAGATAAAATCAAGATAGTCTTTTCCAACCTAGTTTTTTTGTTTGAGACAGAGTGTCACTTTGTTGCCCAGGCTAGAGTTCAGTGGCTCAATCTCAGCTCACTGCAGCCTCTGCCTCCCAGGTTGAAGCGATTCTTGTGCCTCAGCCTCCCGAGCAACTGGGATTACAGGCATGTACTACCACACCACCACATCTGGCTAATTTTTTGTATTTTTAGTAGAGACGGGATTTCACCATGTTGGCCAGGCTGCTCTCGAACTCCTGGCCTCAAGTTATCTGCCCACCTTAGCCTCCCAAAGTGTTGGGATTACAGACATGAGCTACTACACCCTAGCCCCAAATTCTTAATGTTACAGAAAATGCAGAAGTCACAGAAATAGCCACAAAAAGATTAATTACCTTCCTCAAGATCTAGAACTGGAACTCAGGATTCCAATCTTTAGTTCAGTCATTCAAACCATCTTAGAAGTTTTTTGTCCCCATCTGCAGAATTGATCAGTCATGTGTTTATTAAGAAGTGTAGGGTAAGACCAACAGGTAAAAATACTCACTGAGATCATTTTCTTCTTTCCAATTTTTTATAAAATGTTTTTAATGAACTGTGTATTTTGATTTCCTTTTTCTGGAACAGACAACTACAAAACTTCTAGATGGCACTCATCAGCAGCATGGATTCCTCTCTCTGACATACACAAAAGCTGTAACAAAAAATGTCCGCCACAAGTTAACATCAAGAAATGAGCGAAGAAGTTTTCATAAGTTATCTGAAGGCTTAATGGATGGTTCTCCTCATTTTCTTCATGAAATTCTTCTTTCAGCACAAGCTTTTGATATTGTTCTTTATTTTCCTTTACTTAATGCCATTGCAAGTATATTTCAAGCAAAACTACCAAAGACCCAAAAAGAGAAAACAAAATCTCCTGGTCAGCCCATGAGGACCCATACACTGACATCCCGCAATTTACCTTTGATTTATATCAACACAAGTGTAATCAGAATTTTTATTCCAAAAACAGAAGAAATGCAGCCAACTGTTGAAGGTATTGTCTTCTGATTTTTTTTTTTTTTTTGGTCTGATTTTAAATAATTTTCTTCTAGAGACCTTAGTTTTCTGGGGTTTTTTGTTTCTTTTAAAAAATATGAGCAGTTGGTTGTGCTTTGCGGTTTGGTATACTTTATAGAGAAGAAATATAGATATTCTATAAATCATTAGGAAATACATCAGAATACTATGTAAGTATCTGACTTTGTTAGTAGGATAAGAAATATGAGGATTTTTTTTCTTCAAGGCTTTTGCCAGTAAAGCATATATATACTTCGTGTCATTTGTTTTACTAAACTCAAATGTTGAGTTCTATATATCTAATAGAACTAAAATTTTGTTTAAAAATTTTACAGTGGCTCATGCCTATAATCCTAACACTTTGAGAAGCCAAGGTAGAAGGATCACTGGAGCCCAGGAGTTTCCGACCAGCCTGGGCAACATAGTGAGACCCCATATGCACAAAAATAAGATATTAGCCCAATATGGTGGTGCACACCTGTAGCCCCAGCTACTTGGCATATCATTTTTGTAATAAAATATTTGTAGAACCTTATAGTCCTTAATTACCAAGGTGTCTAGAACTAAATTCAATGTATTATACTCACAGATTCTTAATACAAGCCAGTTTCTACTTTTTATGTCTAATTTTTCTTAGAAGCGATCTTCAAATTGATTACTTTGAGATGTGAAATTACTATTCTCTGAATATCCTATATTCTGACAGTAGTATACAATTGCTTTCATCTGTTCAGATAGTTTGTAGAAACACATGGATGGTTATGAATAAAGAGTTAGTCTTTACCGACTAATTACAAGTGATAAACAACTCGCTAACCAGAAAAGTAAGAAGCTGTATATTCATTGCAAAGGTAATGACGTTTATGCTTTTTCCTTGTTATATAGGAGCACCTAATGAAATTTTAGATAGTGTAATTTATATTAAGGTTACATAGGTTAGAAAACAGAAATCTACATTTTTACACAGGTAATTCCCTGAGGATCATAGTTTCAGTTATAACAACATTTGTTCTCAACCTTGGAAGAGACACAGACACAAAAGATCGGGGAGATTATCAAACTATTTTTGGCATTACAACTGAGAATGGGATGAAAACAGTAGATTGTCTTTATTACACCAAATTTATCAGTGTTTTGGGAGAAGAATTTGGGGTAGTTCATTACATTTAATAAAGACCATGGGCTGGGTGCAGTGGCTCATGCCTGTAATCACAACACTTTGGAAGGCCGAAGCGGCCAGATCACGAGGTCAGGAGTTCGAGACCAGCCTCGCCAACATGGTGAAACCCCGTCTCTACTAAAAATACAAAAAATTAGCCAGGCGTGGTGGCATGCACCTGTAATCCCAGCTACTTGGGAGGCTGAGGTGGGATAATTGCTTGAACCCAGGAGGTGGAGGTTGCAGTGAGCCGAGATACTGCCACTGCACTCTAGCCTGGTGATGGAGCAAGACTGCATCTCGCGGGAAAAAAAAAACAAAAACCATAATGTTACAGTATCTATTTTATTAAAATAAAATTACAGAAGTTTTATCTCTAGATAAAAATAAGAAAGTTTTATACTATATAATATAACAAATTCTAAGTATAGTTTTTATACAAGGATATTGTTTTCCACAAATACATCTTTGATTGGTATAAAATATTCATTTTTCTAACTTAAGTGAGTTCCTGTATTTCATTTAAAATATGTTAGTAGGCTTTTATGATTTTCTGAATATTTCTTGAAGTGTTTGTTTTATGTTCCCCGTTCCTTAATTGTAAAATTATTTTCAGTTTAATGTAAACATTTGGGAAGGCCAAAATTTCATTGAAACATAAGAAATAATATGGTGTTAGAGGTGAGAGGTTGGTATGAGGTATACAAAAATACAGGGAGAATCTCTGTGAAAAAAGCTGAGGAAATAGTGAGAGGCTATAGAGACAGAAAAGGAAGTAAAGCAACTTACCTGATTGGTAGACTTTTTTAGTAATAAAGAAATGTTCATGATTTATAAATGATAATCAAATTTTATGATGTAATGGTATCTGAATAATAATTGTATAATGGACACTAAATTTAGTCATTTATCCCATATTATTCCCTACACTGTTTTAATTTAGGGTTTCCTTCTTGAAAACCCATTTTACACCATAAAATATCAATTTCAGTAACAAGTTTAAATTTTTAAAAACAAACCAAATGTGTATGATTCATTGCCTACTTATTAAGTTTTAAAACTTGACCAAGAATATGATACAATATCAGTGTGCTGTTTTTCTGCATCTTTGACCAGCCGAGCTGAGATTTTTTAAATGGGTATCTAATAATGTATATACTGGTAAATCTTTCTGAATCAGACATAGCGGCTCCTCAATGTGGGCATTTGATCTGTATTCAAAATTTGCTCATTTGTCTTATAATATCTTATCTATCTGATGTCCTGAAAGCATCTGAAAGTCTTTGGTATTTGTTAGTGAGGAGATATTTTTACAGTAAATTGCTCTTTCATTGCAATTAGATCTTCATTGCAGAGCTCCTTTGACTCAAATTTTTGTGGCAATATCCGTGAGAGAAACCTACATGACTGACTTATTTTCATCATCCATGTCAGTGTTCGTCATAGCCTTTAGGTGCTCTTCACTAGAGGGGTCTTATTTATAGTAATAAATATTTCCTCCTAAGGCAAAATTTGCCTATAAATGTAAATAGTTTTCATTGTTAATTTGGAAACCTTTTTTTTTTCTCTTTTTTATTGTGGTAAAATATATATAACAAATTTTCTACTTTAATCATTTTAAGCATATAATTCAGTGGCAATAATTACACTCACAATGTTGTGAAACCATCACCACTATTTCCAAATGTATTTGTCACCCCAAACTAAAGCTCTGTATCCATTAAGTAATAGCTACCCTCATCCTCTGGTAACCTCTAATCTATTTTCTGTCTCTATAAATTTTCCTAGTCTAGAAATTTCATGTAAGTGGAATTATATAATGTTTATCCTTTTGTGTATGACTCACTTCACTTAGCATAATGTTTTCAAGGCTCATCCAAGTTGCTGCACGTATCAGAACTTCATTCCTTGCTATAACTGAATAATATTGTTTTGTATGGATATACCACATTTTGTTTATTAATTAATCTATTGGGCAGTTGGATCATTTCCACCCTTTTTTTGGTTAATGTGAGTAATGCTGCTATGAACACTGGCATGGAAGTTTCTATTGGAGGCCCTGTTTTCACTTCTTTTGGGGTGTACACCTAAGAGTGGAATTTTTAGGTCCCATGGTAATTCTGTTTGGAATTCTGTTTTTGAGGAACAACCAAATTTCTTGAAAGCCCTTGTGGATTAGAGTACGATTTGTGGTATTTTCCGAACAATGCCAATGTGCAGGCATAGTTTAGTCAACAAGAAGAGCAAACGGAGCTCACGCTTAGCATAGCAACAGCTGTGTGCTGAGCACCCGAGCAGCTCTGTGGTGAGGCAGAAGTTTGAAGTTCATTGTTTAACTCTAGCTTTATTTTCTGTTACACTTACCAAAGGTTTATTGAAACAGGTTCTGTTTCACTGATATATTTGTGACAAAAAGATTACAATTCATTCTATTTAAGAAAGGTGAGGGAAAAAAAGAACAACTTTATTTTCTGTGGGGCTTTTTTTGTTTATGTTTTTGTTTTGGGCTTATTGTGTTATAAACATTAATACCACATATCACACAGTTTTGTTGTTTCCCATTGAGTTGCTTCAACTGGGAAAATCCTTCAACTAATTTTAATTGCAGAAATATTTCCAGACTTCTGCCTTCTTATTTTTAAAGCTGCTACTGCTACTGCTTCCGCTTCCGCTTCCTTTTCTGCTGCTGCTGTTTCTTTTTTTGGTGGTGGCTATGGTGGGGTTTTAACATATAATTTCAGAATTCAGGTGCCTAGGTACTTCCTAAGGTCACCTTGAATAAGAGTATATGAGATGGGGGAAGGTTGTTATAGTTGTCTTTGGAAAACATAATTTCTTTTGTCTTTCTCTGGACTTTCAAGTTAAGTGTAATCCTTTGCAAATATGCATATTTTTAGCAACAAACAACTTTTTAGTGGTATTTTTTTGTGTGGCTTGGATGTATGTACCTGTAGAATAAATTACCAGCAAAAGGATTGCTAGATCAAAGGATTCCATACCTTTAAAATAGTAAGAGATGTCAAATTACCTTCCTAAATGGCTGCTATTTCTTACTCTTACCGTAGCAGAGGTTATTTTTAGCCTTTTGTAGGTCTCATTAGTGAAAAGTACACTGTTTTTTAAGGAGTTGCATATCTTTTCCTTGTTAATACTTTTTTGTGTATTAATCCTTTTGTCTGGCATATTTGTTGCTCATATCTTTACTTTTCTGTGTTCTGCCTTTGCGTCTCTATATCTGTGCATATATCTGTATCTTTATTTATAATTGTACCTGCATCTCTATCTATCTGAGGTGTTATAAATAGCCAGACTGTGTGCCTAAGCTAAGAATACAAATACAAAATGCATGCCAAAGTTTCAGATTGTGACACATTATATTAGTTTTTTTTATACTTTATCTTTCTTCTTTGCTACTCTTAATTTAAATAATCGTAATTCACCCATGAAAAGGTCAGAGAAAAAATTTTTATTGTGGTAAAATTCATATAACAAATTCACCATTTTAAAGTATAGATAATTCTTACATTATGTTTTATATGGGAGATTGGATGTGTCCATTTAATACATGTTAAAAGCTATAATGCAGACTGTGGAAATCATGATTGAATGAAGAATTTCATTAGAAATAAATATCATCAATGACTCTAGTAAGTTGGAGTCAAGAGTATACTATTCATTTTATTCTAGAAAACCTTTACAAGAAAGTTTGAATAAGATGATTATCAGATTAATTAAATTAAAAATGTAGGCCAGGCATGGTGGCTCATGCCTGTAATACCAGCACTTTGGGAGGCCAAAGCAGGCATATAGCTTGAACCCAGGAGTTTGAGACTAGCCTGGGCTACATGGCGAAACTCCATCCTACAAAAAATACAAAAATTAGCTGGGCATAGTGGCCTGTGCCTGTAGTCCCAGCTCCTGAGGTGGAAGAATAAATTGAGTCCAGGAGGTCAAGGTTTCAGTGAGTTGTGATCACACCACCAAACTCCAGCCTGGGTGACAGGAGGAGACCATGTCTCAAAAAAAAAAAAAAAAGTATATGCAAGTTGTTTTGATGAGTGTGAAAGAATAACTAAATCTTGCTACAGCATTCTTTTCAGCAGAAACTTTATTATAAAAATATCACAGAGCAGTCGTGCCTGTCACTGAGTAAGTAATCTGTGTCAAAGATGAGTGTAAACTAAATACAACTAAACTTTCTATTAATATGCATAGTGGTCATTGGTTACATATTTATTGAAACTTTTGTCTTCAACTGCCAGTATGGCAATAACTAATTAAAAACTTTTATTGAAAGCTGTCACAGCAGTTTTGACTTTATAAAAGCATAATATTACACAGTGGCAATTTCAAATACTTTTGAGACTTCAAATGTTTTACTAAATTGAGTTTATATTGAGAATCTTAAATGAAAGTTGAAGTATCCAAAACACTTTTATTCAGGTTGGAATTAAGAAAAGTTCGTTGTAAGCAACATTCTTATGTTATCTGACAATTGTATGAAGATTCTGGTCTTTATTCAAGCTTTTGGTTACTGTACAAACTCCTGATTTCAGAGTTGTTTATAGCCTTTCCATATGCCACATACAGATGTACATTCATACATCTGTACACACACGTATATACACTCTCTTGCCCCAAGAAAAGATGAAATCTTTCAGACTTATAATATATGCTACATTAATGTAAGACTCTTTAATCATGTCTACATTGCAGTTTATGATAAAAAATATATTTAACATTCCAATATTTTATTTAGAAAAATAATAGTGAAAGTCTGCTTTTAAACCTGGATATTGTTTACGTTATGTGCAGTTACTATCAGGATTCTAAATCTACAGGTGTTTGACTTCCAGCTTAATCTTTTTATTTCACAATAGAGAACTTCTTAAAATCTAGCATGTCCAGAATGAGTAGTTCCTCATGACGCTCAATTTTAAAAAATAGAGTTAAAGCAAGGAAGGAAGGCATTAATTTTCATTTTGAAAATATTTCTAGAAGGAACGTTTCCTCATATGGTCCGACTATTAAATACAGGTGAAATAAGCCAAAAAAGAGAAGCTGATTTTTTTGCGGCAATAAAGTAGTTGAAGAAATGACTCAAAGCACTTTCATGTATAAATACATTTTTTTGTTTTTTCTTACATCTCAATGATATATTTTGATAAGCTGAATAATTTCTATAATAAAATTATTTATTTTAATCTAGTTTATGAATGATCTGTATTACGTGTTCATTTTTTTATTATAACAGTCAGTATAATCTAATGAGAACACTTTTGGCCCTAACAGAAACAGAATTCTGTTCTTGGATCTGGCTTTGTATGTAACACCAAGTACGTCATTTCTCCTCCATATGTACCTCATTTACTGCAATGTTTCTGTTACATTTCAGACTTTCATATGGTAGGTAGTATCTGTAGCCTGGAAGAACAGTTAGCAAATACACTAATTGCACTTTTGTGGTATGGTCTATTCTCCAGGCTTACTATTTATTGATTTAATTGATGCCTGCTGCTTAATCAGAGGTTTTACCCACATGGAACTATTTGATAAGCTTGGCATAAAATGCAAGATCTGTAAAATGTAAACAATGTTCATATTATAAGGACCTATAATCAAACCAACCCTCTAAGTTATTTGAAAATAGTGCAGCTGCATGAGAAGTAGTTTTCTATTTGATCTTTTGCTATGGAATTGTAAAAATACTGTCTTTACTGTGACATCCACATGCTAATATTTGTTTTGATAGATCATCTCTTTTTTTTCTCCTTTTGCTGTCACTTCTCCCACCTTCCTACTATTTTGCCTTACCCTGCTCCCTTCATGGTTATCTTATTCTGGTTCCTTATTTCTCTCACTGAATATCTTATTCTTGTAACTTTTTTCTGATTTTCTTAATTCTGCCTGTCTTTCCTTGGACTGATCTGAATCAGACCATACCAAGTATACTGAAATAATATACTGAAAATATACTGAAATATACTGAATATACTGAAAATAATACACTGAAATAATATACTGGAAATACAGCTGGAAATAATCTTGTAGCTTTTGCATTCTTTGGGCACCACAGTTTGGGAAATATGGATTGTATGCCTTTGTAGGCAGGTTCTGTTCAGGATATTTCTTAGGTCTTGCAGCCAGTCATTTTCTGTTCTATTTTTGGCAGATGGTAGTTCCTTGAGAGAAATTATAAGTTTTAATATACGTTTGCTTCAAGACCTAGAAAGTTGTATATTGTTAGCACTTTTTAAACAGTGTTTATACAGCTACTATAGTAGAATCATCTGTTGGAGAATAGAGAGTAAAATGTAAGTGTAATGAATGGGGCCGTTAATTTCTCCTATTCATGCCAAATAGTCCTTAGAAAAGATGTTGAATTTACTGGCGAGTTGTGGAAAAGGTGCTGAACTTCAGCCCTAAATCAGAGCGTATAGTCAAATATCATTTTATTTAGTACAAAGAAAAGAATTAGAATGGATACGTCCTTTTACCTTTTTTTTGTTTTCTGGGATTATCTATCATAGTTTTAGATGTCATTAGGAGGTAGAACTTTTAAAGGGGTCTGGGATTCCAACATCTAAAGCAATTTTACAGTAGAAGTTGTTAAAATTAAAAAGTATCTGGAATAACAGGTTGATACGTTCTCCCATATTAAATAGTTGGTGTTCCATCTTCAACGTGGCAGTCATCATGTTTCTTTTGGATTTTCTGACATTTTGGAGCTTAAAGTGATATACTTTATGTTTGTGTGTGTGTGTTGTATTTAACTGTTATTTGCATGTAAATTTAAATGGCTTTGAGAATTTGTCACTGACTTTGTAATATCCTTCAATATATTTGTAGACAACAATGAAGTATTAAGAACTCAAAGCTGAAAATCATTTAGGAGAAAGACACAGATTGTGAAGTTAGATAAACATTTGACTTCAATATTACTTATATATATTTAATATTATAATTTTTAAGTTGGGAGTGGAGTTGTTTTTTCTTTGCTATTTTAATTGTGTATTTTAACAGGAAACCACTTAATAGGTATGAACAGAGTTAAAAGCATCAAATATTTTTATTTTAAACATGATTTTTTCATTTTACTTTTTCTTATATATTGCTCTTATCTTAAAGTGTCTGTATTCCATTCCCTCAAAGATTTCTCCTTATGCATAAAGTTATGTACAGATCCACAGTGTATTCATGAATCTCCTTCTTTTGTTACAGTTAATCAGGCAGCAAAAGAAGACACCGTGGTTTTGAAGATTGGCTCTGTTGCCATGGCTCCCCAGGCTGACAATCCCCTTGGCAGATCTGTCCTTAGGAAAGATATTTACCAGTAAGTTTATTTTCTTATGTCCAATCTTGCAACAATTTTCATCCTGCAAAGATGTACAGTGATCAATAACTTACTTACTGTGGCCTGTAGAAATATTTCTCATTCAGGATCTTTTGATATTTAAAACCAGGTTTTTCTGATTTTCTTCAGTTGTGGGTTTTTTAATTCATTCAGACAAATCAAGTATTTCTGTGAAGTGTTGATGAATAACAGAATGTAAGTACTAAGTCACCATAAAACTGAAGAAACATAGTTTGGAAAATTTTAACAGATGTCAAATTTGACCAAATCTCTAATCACATAAGAAAACGGGGTCCTCTGTAGAACCACCACATCCTACCGTAGTCATGTTGTATCAAAGTGAAACATTTTATTAATTTAAGTGAAAGCTATTATTTGAAATGTAGGAATGTGGATGTCATATGGATCAAAGCTGTAAAGAAAAGCAAACTTCTAAAGAGAAATTTCATAGTAAACACTTTCTGTGAAAACGCTATGCTCTGGATTTTGTCACTGAATATTTGCAAACCACACCAAGCATATATGGACAACTAAACTGGTGAACATATGTAATCAACATGATAAAAATAATATATGATTCATACTGAAGTTGGCACTGCTGCCAGACAGAAAAGTAGAGTTGCAAATAATACCAAGTGAGAAAAGTCACAGAAATACAGATGAACAAGTGTCTTATTCTTCTTGCTGGTCTGTTTTTCAGATGTTGTTGTCTCTTCTAAAAAACAAATTCCTACTGCTCTCCAGTAAATGTTACTGCTAAGAAAAGATTCTAATTTGGTGATACGTTTACCCTTTAGAGGGTGATGGCTATTTTTTATTTAAATAGATCTAGGAACTTCATTTCTCAGATTTCTCTGATATTTGAGTTATAATTTTTTCCTTTGACTTATGTATGTATGATCTCTTCCTTGTATTAATTTTTTGCGGTATTTAATAGTATTCATCCCTTAAATAAGTTTTCGTGTAGCTAACTTATATATAATCTTAGGATTCCAGAGCTGAAAGGGGCTTTAGGAATTATCTAACTCAACTTCCCTATTTTACAGATTAGGAAACTGAATAACCAAAAGAATACTGTAGTTGTCCCTGGTGAAACAGTCATAGAGCCAAGGTTACAATTCGTATCTTTCGACTCCCTTAGGATCTAGGGAAATGATTTAATAGAACATAAATTATAGATGAGAATACTTTAATTTTCTAACATTTGGAAATTCTTCCAGATGCCTTTATCTTTTCTACTTCAGAAGTAAGTGGTCCTAAAATAGAGACCTACTTTACTTTTGGTGAAAGAAATCTAGGTTATATTAAGAGATCCTATTACTATCAGTAAAGTGAACCACTGGGATAATTCCTTTCCTCCTGTACCCTTTCCACTTTCTGGCTTTTGCATGAGTTGTATTTTTACTTGCTGGGAACAATTGTGTCAAATTGTTTTTTTAGGGTTTCCTTCTGTGTGCCTTGCAGCTTCTTTTCAGTCATTTTTACTGGTCTTCCTCTTAAACAATCTCTTTGATATTAGTATTTCTTAAGGTCTTCCTTTTATTCTTTTTTATGCCCAACTCTTCTTGGGTGAGGCTGTCTGCTCCTTTGGCTCAGGACAACTTGAATTCCAAGCATGTGGGGTAACTTGGGTTGCCTCTGTAGACCAAGGTTAGCAATATGTGTTAGAATGTCAAACGTAAAATTCTAGATGCTGGATGGCAAACTCAACCTAATAATTTTTCTTTGAAAGCTCACATTCAAGTCATTTCTAAATAAACAAACTAACAAAAGGTGTTCACATAAGAGTTTATCAAAAATGTTTCAAGATCTCAGTGAAATGCTGTATCATCAATATCAAAGGAGTAACAGCAGAATTAGAAACCACTTTTGAGTGAGGTAATCAGAGTGGAAGTAGCTCAGTTAGAATAAAAGTGTATACACAAAGCAAAAGACCCTGCATACTAGGGCTGATTTTATTATTCCTATGATTTTGTTAACCATAAAATCTCAGTGAACTAGATGCAAAAGTCCACATATTATATGATTCCATTTATATGAAATGTCCAGAATAGACAAACTCAGAGACAGAAAGGTTGCCAGGGCCTGCTTGTGAAAGGGGAGGGAAGAGTGGGAAAGGACTTTGTCTTGTGGCTTGGGTGCCAGCTCATCCTCAGTAGAACAGAGCACTGAGTAGGTTCCTAAGGTTTCTGACTCCAGGCCCTGGCTCCTGGACAGCATCTCTTGATGCACTTCGGAGCAGGGGAACTCACCACTCTGAAGGGAAGGACTCAAGTCTGGTTGGCTTTTCTGTCTGCTAATTGCAGAGCCCTAGGGCCTTGAATGAACACAGGCCATAGCTAGGCAGTGGTTACCACGGGTGTTGGGTGAGACCCAGTGCTGTGCTGGCTTCAAGTCTGACCCAGCGCAGTCCCAGTGGTGGTGGCAGCCACAGTGCTTGTGTCACGCACACACACACATCCCTTCCACAGCCCCAGGCAGCTCAGCACAGAGAGGCTGTGTTTGTTTGGGAGAAAGTAAGGGAAGAGAGCAAGAGTCTTTGCCTGGTAATTCAGATAATTCTCTGGATCTTATCCAAGACTACCAAGGTGGCACCTCTACAAGTCTGCAAGAGCCACAGTGTTACTGGGCTTGGGTTACTCCCTAATGCAGGTATGGCTGCAATGACCAAAAACTTAGATCACAACACCCAAGCTTCTTCAAATAACTGGAATTCTTTCCCTAGAAATATGGGTACAAACAAGCCCAGACCACAAAGACTACAGTAAATACTTAACTCTTAAATGCCCAGACACCGATAAACATTTGTAAGCATCAAAACCATTGAGGAATATATGAGCTCACCAAACAAACTAAATTAGGCACCAGGGACCAATCCTGGATAGATAGAGATATGTGACCTTTCAGACAGAGAATTCAAAATAGCCATTTTGAGGAAATTGAGAGAAATTCAAAATAATAGAGAAGGAATTCAGAATTATATTAGATAATTTTAACAAAGAGATTGAAATCATTTAAAAGAATCAAGTAGAAATTCAGGAGTTGAAAAATACAATTAACATACAAATGCATCAGAATCTCTTAACAACAAAATTGATCAAGCAGAAGAATTAGTAAGCTTGAAGACAGGCTGTTTGAAAATATACAATCAGAGGAGACAAAAAAAAAGAATGAAGTACACCTACAAGGTCTATAAAATAGCCTCAAAAGGGCATAGCTAAGAGTTACTGGCCTTAAAGACAGGTAGAGAGAGTGATAGGAGTAGAAAGTTCATTCAAAGGGTTATAATAGCAGAGAACTTCTTAAACCTAGAGAAAGATATCAATTCAAGTACAAGGTTGTAGAATACAAAGCAGATATAACCCAAGGAAGACTACCTCAAGGCATTTAATCATCAAACTCCCAAAGGTCAAGGATAAAAAAGGATCCTAAAAGAAGCAAGCAAAAGAAACAAATAACATAGAATGGAGTCAGGTATAGTGGCTTGTGCCTGGGATCCCAACCCTTTGGAAAGCTTTAGGTGGGAGGATTGCTTGAGCCCGGGAGTTCGAGACCAGCATGGGCAACTTGATGAGACTTCGTCTCTGTAAAAAAATTTAAAAATTAGTCGGGTGTGGTGGCATACGCCTGTAGTCCCAGCTGTTCTGTAATCTGAGGTGGGAGAATCACTTGAGCACAGGAGGTTGAGGCTGTAGTGAGCTGTGATTATACCCCCACGCTCCAACCTGGGGGACAGAGAGAGACCCTGTCTCCAAAAACAAACAAAAACCATACAACTGAGCTCCAGTATGTCTGGCAGCAGACTTTTCGATGGAAACCTTACAGTCCAGGAGAGCGTGATATGACATATTTAAAGTGCTGAAGGAAAAAAAGTTGTATCCTAGAATTGTATATGCAGTGAAAATATCCTTCAAACATGTTGTAGCAGAAATTAAGGCTTTCTCAAACAAAAGCTGAAAGATTTCATCAACATGAGACCTGTCCTACAAGAAATGCTAAAGGGATTCCGTTCTTCAATCTGAAAGAAAAGGACATTAATGAGCAATGAGAAGTCATCTGAAGGTACAGAACTCACTGGTAATAGTAAGTACACAGGAAAACTCATAATATTATAATACTGTAATTGTGGTGTGTAAACTACTCATATATTGAGTAGAGAGACTTAAAGATGCAGTGATTAAAAATAATACATAGACAGTACAATAAGATATAAATAGAAACAACAAACAGTTAAAAAGCGGGAGGACAAAGTTAAAGCATAGAGTTTTTATTTTCTCTTTGCCTGTTTGTTTATGCAATAAGTGTTGTTATCAGTTTAAAATAATGGCGTATATTAAATTTGAAAAACAGAAAACTCCTAGGGAACATGGTACTATTCTTTGAATACCTAGCTGATAATGTATCATAGGAAGTAGTTCATTCCTTCCAAAGCTAAGAACAGACCTAGGATCATTCAGTCAGTGGATGTTACAATGACACTAATTGCAGCTCAATAGAATGAAAATCTTTCAAATTATAAAAGTCTAATAATAAATGGGGCTTTTTGTTCTTACTCATTTAACAATTATTTTCGGGGAGCCTATTGTACATCAGGCACTATTCTAGATACTGGGTGTATGTCAGTTTACAAAAGAAAGAAAAATCCCTGTGCTCATAGAACTTACATTCTAATGGGAGAGAGAATTACAAGCTAATAAATAGATCGTAGGGTATACTAGAATTTAATAAGTGACATGGAGACAAAGCTGGGAAGGGAAAAAGAAATGGAGAGTTAGAGGTGGACAGCCTGGCTTAGTCAGAAGACACCTCACTGAGAAATTGCAAGGATCCTGAAGCAGGAAGAAGTAAGAGAAGCCCCTGGTGACTGGAGCATTGTATGCCGGGTGAATTTAGCAGGCTGTCAGGAAAACGACCTTATAGAGGAGCCATATAGGTCATTGTGTGGACTTTGGCTATTAGTTTGAGTGAGACATGGTTGTGGGGGAAGAATTATCCACACTTGCAAAATTTTGAAATGTGTAATGCTTTTGTTATTTACTAAATGTCTGCTTCAGAAAGAAATGGGGGGGATCACCAGAAAGGACTAGAGATACACTTTTAAAAAGAGGTTAAATCTACCTTTGAAAATAAAGGGAGTCACAATTCAGAACAAATGGAAGTGTAACATTCAACCCTAAAAGAATCATGTTAAGAATTATTGATATTTTTGCTACTTGAGGTAACTGAATATATAATATGAATTTCTTTCACTTATTGGGGAGTTGATTTTGTCATCAAATGGAAAGGCTTCAGAGGGTTTGAGCAGAGAAGTGACATGATTCTTTTTATACTTAAGCAGATTACTCAGGCAAGGAAAGGCAAGGGAAAGGGAAAAGCTATTGCTCTAATCTTAGAAGAAGACAGTGGCGGCTTGGGCAAAGTTAGTAGTGTGGAGGTGGTGAGAAGTGGTCAGATTCTGGAGATGTTTGAGAGGTAGAGCCACGAGAATTTGCACATAGGGTTTGAGAAAAAGAATACAAAGATAATTCAGTTATATATGGCCTAAACAACTGGGAGGATGAAAATTAACTGAAGAAGGAAAACTGTAGGAAGATTTGTTTTGGAGAATTGAGTGAGTGGAGATTAGGAGTTTATTTTTGAAAATGTTGACTATCTCAGGAGTTAATGAGCTCCCCATTTCTGATGTAGCAGAGACTAATAAGCTACATACAAGGCTTAAAAGGGAAAATGATTTATGTCAAATTAAACCAGTGATTCCTAAATTTACTGTGTTTCCAAATCACCTGAGGATCTTGATAAAATGCGAATTTTGACTAAAGAGGTATTGTTTGAGGCCTAAAATTTTACATTTCTTCTAGGCTCCTGGGTGACTGGGTGTGATAGCGTTACTGGGTGATACTGATATGCCACTTCAGAGGCTACACCCTTTGTAGGAGATGATTAAATCCATTTTTTTTACAAACCTTTTAAACTGAGATCATTTAAAAAAAATTTTTAAACGAATACTAACAACTTTTAATGCTAAAAATCAAAACACCATGAAAGGTTCTGTGAGAAACATTAAGTATCCTCCATTCTCAGTCTTTCCCACTCCGTATCCGAGGTTGCTCTCAGTGGATTCTTTTTATAACATCAAAATTTTTGTAAACTTTTAGTTGATAGTGGTTAAATTTTGGAATCTGTGACTGAGAAAATGTAAAATAATAAAACACTTCTGTTAACTAACACCTTATATGAATTTGTACTTTACTACTCTCAAAAGCATCTGATCCACTAGAAAACAACAGAACATACGTAACATGTTATTTATTCAGTGACTATGCAATGTGTAGCCCAGGTATGTATTGTCATTGGCCCTCCTGTAACCTTTACCTTCTTTACTTGCCTCCTCCTTACCTGATAATCTACCTGGTTTGTAACTGCCAGCTCCTGGATAGGATGATCTCTGTTTCCTTTAAACTCAATCTGAGATTCTCCTATTCTGTGATGTGTTCAACCATATCCCTGATTCATACCATAGTCCTGAAGCACTGTCTGACCTGAAGTTGTTTTTTTATCTTACACAACCCCTTCTCCTGAGAAATTTTTCAAGTCCTTGTCTCAAGCCAAAAAAGAAGCAGGAAACAGTTAAGTAAGATGTTATAAAGGCAGATTTTTAAAAATTACCCGTGGTGAAAGTGTTTTTTCATAGCCTGATTAGAGATTATAAACAAACAAGGTGAAAATATTTAAATATTATAACTTAAGCATATAAATGATTTAATAAATTGTCTGCTCCGAGTGAAGTGATGTTTACAACTGAGTGATCATGACCAGTTACAGATTTCTTCGTTTCTTCTCCGCTTCCACTGCTTCGCTTGACTAGCCTTAAAAAAAAAAAAAGTTAATAAACTTGATTGATTACGTTTCTCTTATACAAATAACATATATTTCTTAGAAGCTTTATGTTGTGCAGTATGCTGGTGTATCCTCTATACCTTATTAACTATAGTTTGTATGGTTGTTTCTATTAAATATTTCTATGAAATAATGAAAACAAGTCTCAGAACCTTGAGCCATGTTACGCTATAATTGCTCTAGAAGAATTACACTGGATTTATAGTATTTATACTTTCTACGTCTTTCCTGAAAATTTCATTTTCTGTGATTCTGAATACTGTCTGTAAGTAGTTTGACTTGATTTTCATGGTTTTTAATGATTTTCTGAAAATAGTTTTATTATAAGAAATAGAATACTATTACTAATTACTAGTTACTAATACAATAGGGATCTTTGAGACATTTATGCCCTTCCTTTGTATGCATTCATTTATTACTTTAATTCATTTATTTATTAAATACACATTGATTAATATTTGCAGCTATTCAACAGACATCGAGTGTTTATGATGACTAGACACCGATAGTAGATACATATTTTTGACTGGAACGTATGGTACTGTATGACTTCACGGAACTCAAGACTTCAACTACATTATCTTACATTGTAATTTCGATAGGTTCCATATCATAATAATTGCATGCTTTGTCTACAATACCTCCCAAAATGCCTAGGTTGATGAAATAAGTGAAATTAGAAGTTTTGAACTTGCACCCTAAACTTTTTTCACGGTCTCATTTTTATCATTAAGTATCCTTACAGCATTGTATCCTATCTTCCAAAAATTAGTATAAGAAGAAAGAGTGATCCCAGAAGTTCCATCTAGATTCGCAGTTTTCACAGAAAGGAATAGAGGAAAGTGTTCGTAAATTTCATTCAAGTTTTTTTCTTTTTAGAAGTAGTGGAGAGAATAGAAATATTACCATTAATTATTCATGAGTATATTTAAGTAAATACATTACCTTTTCAGTAAATTTTAATGGTCTTTTTTTCAAATTCTGTTTATATCCTGTTTTTTAAAAATATTGATTCTTTAAAAATTTAGCTTATGATTTAGTCTTCTGGTTATGAAATTAAAATAAGAAAAGGTAAAATAACATTTAAAATTTTATAAATTTTCAGAATGATACCTTTTTTGAAAGTACATTTATCTTTATTTTAATAAACCTATATAACTAAAACATTTAAATTTTTTTAAATAAAAAGATAATCTTGTTTATTTTTTAAAAATCAAGTAACGCCAAAGTGTATGCAGCTTTCCTCCTTGCCAGGGCTTATTCTGAATGGTAACCACCTCTTTACTCCGTGGCCACTGTTAGATCAACACTCACAGACCGTTTGTCTCTATGCGTGTGTGTCTGTCTGTCTTAAGTAACGGAATTGTACTCTACATAGTATTCTTTAACTTACTTGTGTTTAAACTCAATAATCTATTGTGGTCATCTTTCAGTGTCACCATATTTAGACTTGCCATCATACTGGTCTGTTTTTGAGCTGTTTTAGATAGCAAAGATAAAAAAACCTCATGTAAACACTGCTTTCTGTTTTAAACCAAGAAAATATGCCTCACTATTAAAGTTCAATTAAAATTAAAAACTCTTATATACTATATTGTGACTGAGACTTCCCTGACCTCAAACTTTATTATACATTATGAAATGTAAAAGGGAAAACTGTTGTTTCCTTCCGTGAAATAGTTACCAGGGCAATTCTTGAAGAACAAGTATATCAGCAAAAATAGGAAATTGAAATTATTATAGCTTATGTGTTCTTTGTTACCATTTGAATCACAAGGGCAAAGTAATTCACAAGTCAACATTGCTATGTGAATTAAAATATCACAGGTGTTTGGGCTTTAACAAACCACTCTGAAACATCGTTTATCAACTCTCCGCTCAACACCTGTCATAGTGTTCAGTTTTTAACATGACAAAATCCCTGTCTTTTAACCCAAAATGCATCTTACTCTCTGATCTGACCTTATCCTATACTTTAAATCTTACCACTAGTTGCTTCTTTACATAAGACACTTGTTCAAGTTAAATATTTTGTCTAATCCAATAATGCTTATTATGTGCCTTTCTGTGGCTCTTGCTTATGTATGCATTTTCAGCTTTCTTGAAATATAGCTATCTTCCCGTTTAGCCTTTCAGGGTTTTTGTTATGAAGAACTTTACATTAATGGGGGTTTGAATCCTTTAAAAATGTTTTCTCTTTGATGTTCAACACTATTTTTAATTTTTAAAAATCCTTAAGAATCACATCTATTTTTTAATGTCTCACTTAAATCTTGCTCTCTTATTGAAATTTTTCATAATATTTTTCTTGAAAGTAATGTCTCCTTTCTTTGGCCTTCTACAGCAATGGCTGACCTACCTTTATGCAATTATAATAAAATAATAGTAATAGTAACAGCAGTAGGCTGAGTGTGGTGGCTGATGCCTGTAATCCCAGCAGTTTGGGAGGCCGAGGTTGGCGGATGGCCTGAGGTCAGGAGTTTGAGACCAGCCTGGCCAACATAGTGAAACCCTATTTCTACTAAAAATACAAAAACTTGCCGGGTATAGTGGCAGGCACCTGTAATTCCAGCTACTTGGGAAGCTGAGGCAGGAGAATCACTTGAACCCAGGAGGTGGAGGTTGCAATGAGCCGAGATCACACCACTGCACTCCAGCCTGGGCAATAGAGTGAGACTCTGTCTCAAAAAAAAAAAAAAAAAAAAAAAAACAGTAGCAACAGTAGTAATAGCTAACATCTACTGAGTGCTTCCTTTGTGTCAAAGATTCTGTGTATTGCTTTCAATGCAATGCCTACATCTCGATTGAGCCTTATAATAATCTCATGAGTCAGGTATTATGATTATCTGTATTTTAGAAATAAAATATTCAGTCTGTAGACATTCAGTAGTTTCTCCTAGGCCACACATAATAAGTGACAGAACCAGGACTGTCAGTTCCATTGCTCATGCACTTTACCACTACATCTCGCTACCTGTATCTGAGTTTCCTGTAAGACATACCAGCTTTAGTTTAACCAGGTTATTTATAATCAGTCTATAGCATGAAGTTTGAAACTTATTTTTGAAGTTTCAAATTTATATTCCATTAAATTTTGTTATTATTTAAATGTTGCAAAAAACTAGTAAGTACCATTTTTAGTGTATTCTCCTTGTGTTCCTTAGAATAGTCTCAGCTAGAATGAACTTATTATAACCTTAAAACCACAATTTATAATAAAATCATTTATAATCCCAGTGTTTGAGCTCTTTGATCCTTGAAGGTACTTGAACATACAATCCATTTTAAGAGAATTTTAATCAGAATGTGCTTAATACTGCATTTATTCTACAAATATAGCTCCCTAGCTAATGATTTTGATTGCCATCAAGGTTTTTCCCACATCTCTTATGAGCTCTGAAATGAGTAATGACCAGATAAATGTTTACGTAGATGTATCTGATTAACAAAGTCAATGTATTTTGTGGCTCTTATTTATAGGAAATATTTAAAAGTCATTATAAAACAGAAGCATTATGAATCATTTCTCTTTTCCCCTAGTAAAATTTAGTTATTAATCTAGTTTCTCAAAATTATGAAAGAAAAAGAGATGTTAAAACTTTTGTTAAACGTCTCTCTTCCTCCCATTGTATACTTACACATCAGTATTTTTATAAATTGTGATGAAAAAATATTGGTTTTATTTTAAAACAATGACTTCACATGCATTTCTTATATACCAAAATTACAGCAAAGTTGACTATGTTATGAAGGCTTCTAGTAACTTAGATTTTTTTCTTTCCACTAATCTTGTGCAATTGAGAAATACTGTATTCAAGCTACATATCTGAATATAGAGTTTATAGAATTAGATATATAAACTTGGAAGTCATCTAACATTATATGTCGACCACCTATTTCATTGCTCTGTCATATTTTATAAAATATTAACAAAAGCTCTTCATACCTACTCAAATAGATTTTTAAAATAGTGATTGTAATATAATTTACCTCATACTTTTTTCAGGAGTATTTCATTTGTTATAACAGAACTTTAAAATATTTAAAGCAGAGCTTTTTACTTTGGAGGTATTTTTAACTAAAAAGTTTTTTAAACTTTCATCTTTAACTTGAGAGAAGTATATTCTTCTTGTATTTGGACATTTGTGAACTTCTGCATACCAGTTTTTGTTCATGCCATAAATATTTGTGGGTTTTCTGAAGTTCCTTCTGGGATTTTATCTTTGACTAATTTATTCCATAGCTCCTTTTTAAACATTGTCAATTGTGAGGTTTTTCAACCTTTTTAAAATTTTTTGCAGACATTTGCTAATCCTTTTTAGTGCATTCAGTATAATAGATTTGATTCTGATATGGGTTTTAGCTTTTCTTCATAGATAATTTCATTCTCTTAAACATATCTACAAGCATTATATGAAAACTGCGTAGTAATTTTGGCAAACTTTTGAAAGACATCTTTTATAAGTGAGACTTCTGACAGGTGTACCCTGTTCTGTAGCAGTTTAATCCATGAAATTTTACCTTTAAAGAATTATAAAAGGTAGTGAGCTGATTTGCGTTTCACCCTTAGAAGACATGCGTTAGTAAAATTCTTCCAGAAATATATACAGAATTTTTTTCCATCTGCTTATTGCTTTTTTTGTGAGCAACTTTTGCAACAGTGTTTGCTCTGTTTCTTACTGTCAGTCTGATAACACACCCTCAGCCACAGAAAGAGTGAGAAAATATGCTTTGTTTTTAACATAGTTGATGAAAAATTAACTTTAATTACAAAAATTCACTTTCTTTCATTGTATTTTATTGTATTTTTGTGTTAAATATGCTATTGGCTAAATTTTAATAGCATAAATATTTAACACAAAAATACATACTTCTTCAGCAGAAATTTACTGTTTTATGTAACTTAGCAGAAATATTTTTTAATTAATATAAAATGTTTTTTAATTTTTTAATGCATAATCAATCTACTGAGGTTTTGTTTGTTTGTTTGTTTGTTTGTTTTTGAGATGGAGTCTCATTCCATCGTCGCCCAGGCTGGAGTGCAGTGGGGCAATCTTGGCTTACTGCAGCCTCCACCTGCCGGGTTCAAGTGATTCTCCTGCCTCAGCCTCCCAGGTAGCTGGGATTACAGGCACACAGAACTACACCTGGCTAATTTTTGTATTTTTAGTAGAGACAGGGTTTTACCATATTGACCAGGCTGACCTCAAACTCCTGACTTCAGGTGATCCGCCCACCTTGGCCTCCTAAAGTGCTAGGATTACAGGCATGAGCTGCCGTGCCTGACCAATTTACAGAGATTTTTAAAATCATAGTTTACAAAACATTAAGTATCTTATTGAAGGTTTTAAATAAATTGACCTTGAGGAACTACCAGGTGATCCAAGATACAGATATTTGCAAGTGACATAATTGTTTCATGCATTGAAATCTTGACAGTATCTTTAAAATAATTTTTGAACTCCAAATTCATTTCTCCTGTTATGTATATACTCTTGACAAATTTTCAAATGGTCATTCTGACTTTTCATAGGGTTAATGTTCCCAATATGAAGGAACATTAGATTAATGTGACCAATGAAATTCATGGTTGAGATTAACTAAATTTTTTATCTTGTTTTACACGTATACTTTAACAGTTGAAAATTGAGGAATATAACCAATAGAAAATCATAGACAAGATTAATATTCTTTTATTGAGCTTAACATCATTAACAATTATGTTTGTATGCTTCAACAAATTATGTTTATTTTACAATAGGAAAACCATTCTTTTTTATGGACATGTTTATAATAGCCTTTCTTTATTCCTGATGAATGTACCTCAAGGTATGGCATCTCTACTTTATATATCTTTGTGGTTTCTCCTAAAACCTAGCTTATCATCTTTAACGCTGAGCTGTATTTTCTAGATGCAGTGTTAAGATAAATTCTACAAATTCTCATAAAACGGTTTCCTCCTTCCTCTTCCCAACTTTTAATTTCTTCCTAATTCTCTTTATATAAAAAGCATTCTCAAAATAATTATTACTTTGGTTTTTGGCAAAGGTATGTTTCATATCTAGTGACATTATGACTCTAATCCTATAATGGTTAGTGTTGGTTTCAAATAATTCCCTTTTAGTAAGTCAGAGAGAGAGAGATTGGGATAGTAGGTATGTAAATTAACTTGCCTAAAAGCTTTGTTTGAAAATATTATTGACAGAGTTTTAGTCCGTTGTGTTATTCAGCTGATCTAGTTGAAGGCTTTGGATTTACATTTGGCCCTCACCAAAATAACTGCATCTTTTGTTGCTTCCTGTAGCAGGATATAGGTTTCCATGGATATGTTTCTATTTACTGCCAAAAGCTACCTCAATAACAGTGTTGAAAATGACTAGAAGTTCTACCATCATAAATTTTGAAATGTTTTTTAAATGTATTTACTTTTTTATTGTCATTTTTATACTTGTTTCTAGAAATTCATGTTAGAAGCTACAGAATAATAGAATGTGTGGGTTCCCATCATAACAGTTTTGTGTTATGAATTTGGAAAATACATTTTATACTTCTTTCAAATACATTTTTGTTATATTAAGTACACTGGATATATAATATCTTACTATAACCATTCCTGATTGTGTACTTTCATTGAGGCACCAACATTATCATGTGAAATTATTATTTAAACATCTCTGAGTTTAAAGACAAGTGAGAGAAACCATAGGGTACCTTTAAAATGCATCTTTGGAACTTCTGGAATATGATGGCTGTTCACCATAACCACCGACATATAAGACAACTGTTTAAAATATAATGAAACATTGTGCTTCTGTCTTAAGTGTCCAATGTAAAGGAAGAATTGCATTTTTCTCATTAATAACAAAGATCAAATATTGTAACAAAAGAGTAACCTGCAAGTTTATTCTATAGCTATTCATATAGTGTAACCTGCACATCATCATAAAAGGCTTGAACAGAATGGATGGATGATAGATTTTTCAAAAAAATCTTTGACCAACTTCAAGTGTGAGAAACCTGTAAATGTGAGAAGCAGTGTTGGCTTTGTAGTTACAATTTCAGAACTATCCATTTTACCCTTTGTTGACTAGTGTCCATTTTCAGCCAGCCCCCTCATATCTCCTAAACCAAAATAGAAGCTAACTAAAAAGAAAATTAAGAAGCAAGCATGTATGAATTCATTTCATGTGTACAATTAATAATAAATTACCTCTACACATTGTATGAGAACACTTACTAAGCCCTGGTAAAACAAAATGCTGTTTCCAAAAAAATTCCTAATAATTTTTACATGAAAGCAAGTAAATAATTATTTACCAAAACACCAATTTAATCAATAACTCTTAAATATATATGCTTACTTTATTTTATATTTTATTCTGTGTTCACGGAGGTCACTGTCCTAGAATAAACACTATAATTTTGCCTGTTTTATGTGCTAGAAATATTTATTGTGTTTGAAGAACTTCCATCCTGTGTGGTGTAGACAGATAGTTCCTCAATCTGAAACATTTTTCTTGCTCATCATTTCTAACATTGAACTTTGAGCAAAAACCAAATCCCTGAAAAGCATTCTACATTGAGAAAGGTAATGAAAAATACAAACATGATCCTAAAAATAGGTAAAAAGTCGGTACATAGCTAATTTTTTTTCTTTTTACTTTTTTCATTTTTTAAATTGAGTTAGAACTTACATATAGGAAAGTATATTTATCATTTGTATACAGTTGAATGAAATTTTACATATATATAGACATGTTACCACAATGCAGCACCCCAGAAACCTTCCTCATTCTTATTCTAGCCTGTATTTGGTAGTGCAAAGATAATCATTATTCTGACCTCTCTAACTATATATTAGGTTTGACATAACTAAATGTTATTATCAATGTTTAGATTGTGAAATCTTTTGTCTCAACATAGGTTGTCATCTGTAAATCTCCTTGACATAATTTCTGAGTCAATGTCAGATCATATAATTCAAAATATAAATGATTTTAATCCGAATTTTTTTTTTTTTTTTTTTGAGAGGGAGGTTTGCTCTTTTTGCCCAGAGTGGGTTGCAATGGTGCGATCTTGGCTCACTGCAACCTCTGCTTCCCGGGTTCAAGCAATTCTCCTGCCTCAGACTCCCATGTAGCTGGGATTACAGGCCCATGTCACCATGCCCAGCTAATTTTGTGTTTTTAGTAGAGACGGGGTTTCACCATGTTGACCACGCTGGTCTTGAACTCCTCACTTCAGGAGATCTGCCTGCCTCGGCCTCCCAAAGGGCTGGGATTACAGGCGTGACCACCGCACCCAGCCTGATTTTAATCAGAATTTAAAGCACGATTTTAAACTTTAATTTTAAACTTTAATATCAAATAATATATTATCCACTCTGGTATTTTCCATGTAAATCTCTGAATGCAACCATAAGGAAAAAAATTAAAAATCCGTATATGAAGATTAAACATTATAATTTATAACATCTTCATTCATTAGATAAATTCCTAGTGTATACCCTAATAACTGGCTGTAGCATGAGCTTTTGAGCCAATTTCTATCAATTTCACTTAATACCATAGTTATTTAGTGAAAAATGTTACATACATATGTGTGTGGCATTTGTACAGCATGGAGTGCATAGCTTCTGTAAAGGAAATAATGTTTTGTATCCTGGGAGCCCATTATCCTTTAACTGAATTGACTGTCATCCAAGTATGGGTTTGATAAACTGACACAACAGTGAAAAGAATCCCTGTCCCATGTCAGCTTATCAAACACACTGTGGACAGCATGTCTTTGGCATTAAACACATTCCCAGTCATTAAGGTTCTGAATAGAAGTCACGAAGCTTGCATTCAGTGAGACACAACCTCAGTATTTCCAGGTGATTTTAAGAACACCTGATAAAACTGAGGTATAGTACCACTAAACTTTAAGAATTTTCCAAAAACTAGGGGAAAAAAAAAACATGCATAGAGTTACAGAATTACAGTGTTATTGTTCAGTTCGATGATAGAACATATATTAATGAGATATACAGAAAACTAATTAATATCTTGTCATTCTGGTAAACCATGTCAAATTGTGCTGTAAATATATTTATACTGTAGAATAAAACAAAATCAAATATGTTTTGATTTTTTTAATCCTTGTTTTCATATAATAACAGATATCTACTTGGGAAAATTATCCATCAGTCTGAATCTCTCGCTATTTTTTTTACAATTTCATTTATTTAATTTGAAAATGTCCATCATCAAAAATTTAGCAGCCTTTTTTGGAATAGTGCACTAAAATCATTTGTAAATTGTCCAAGTTAAAGTATAGGCATGTTTGAAAAAGATTTTTAAAAATTTATTCTAGTGCTATAAATGTATTTGTGTGAAAAGCTAACTTCTAAGGTGATGTAGGTCAAAATGTTTACTTATAATAATACTTCATTTATACATCTCTACAATAAAAATAGTTACATCTATAACATTTATAGGTGAATTTGCCTGATTCTATATCATATACAATGTGAAAACATTTTTCAGGTTTGTTCTTCATAGTTTAACCCTCAAAGAAGACATTACATTATGCAGTTACAGTACCTTATCAGTGGAGCTCCACTTCTACGCTGCAAATGGAAATGTATTGCAACAGTGCTAAACAGAAGTTGCCCTCCTCTTTGGAGAAAATTGCAGTATCCAAGAGCTCTTTTTAACAAGGGACTACTTTTAAATGTGTCTGGTCACCTCAAAGGATATGTAGAGTGTTTCCTGCCAGTAGAATTAGAGGAAGGAAGCACCAGGCCAAAATGTTTGATGTGTGATGTACTGTAATTCTTTTCATGTGTTTGGTGGTGGCTTTTATATGATGATCAGTGTTCTGCTACTATTTGTGACCCTGGTGTGGTCCAGGTCATTAAAGTTCAATCTTCCTTAATGTATAGGGTCATTAACTATACCTAGCAGCATTCTCGTAATTAAGGTACTGTTTTCTTTTAAACAAGTATGTCTCATTTTCATTAAAATATTTCTCATAATTGGAAAATTGACCTAGTGATTGTGATTCTCATGAAAGAGATTATTCAACATTAGAGACCTGCTAGTACTAGCATTACTGTAGACAGATGCTCTTTAAGTTTCCTCACTTTACCTTGTAGTCCTTGTTTTTAAATCAGCGTTTTCTTCCCACAATTACCTATGGGTATATAAAGTTCAAGATGGAAACTAGCTTTACATGGTAGTTTTCCTGGATGTTCTTAGATGCAATAAGAATTGACAAAATTGCTGTCAGAATATAATATACCTTTAATGAAACAAAATGTGATGATTATACATGTTCTTTGTTATTCTGAGATCACATATTCAGATATTACTTTAAATTTTTAGGTTTTTAAATATTTACTCAGTTTAAAATATGTAAAAGTAGGTTCTTTATTCTTTCATATTTATCTTTCTATGCCCTCTAAATTTGCTTTTGGATTTTTTTTAAACTTTGATATCATTTGCTCATCCATGAGTCATTTAGCACTTGACAATTTGACAATGATAGTTCTAAAGGAATATATGCTCTGTTTTGGGATATGTGTGTGTGTCTGTGTCTGAGTGTGTGTGTTTGAGGGTTATTTATTTGAAGAGCCAGTTTCATCTTTTCCCCTCATGTTGAGTATCCAGATATTTTTGGTATTTGCCTTCTGTCTCTTTCAGTTCTGGTACTGGATATATCATTAATACATTAATTTGATAAGGCTAAATGCCTAAAAGGATCTTCATGTGATAAAATAAGCTGTCTTTCCTCCATGCATAATGAATCAATTTTATGATCTCACTTACTGATTTCTTCAGAATAACTTGTGAATGCCTACCATTTGCTAGCTATTTGCTAGATGTAAAGCTGCACTGGTGACAAAATTATTCATAATCTTTACCTTCATGGAACATAGTTTAATTGACTTTATCATTATACTTAAAGTATATTAAATGATTTCTTGTAAACATCATTTTCTCTAGGCAATGAAATATATGACACATTTAGATTATAAAGGAAGAACTCACAGAATTTTTTTATGTCCTCAGTGTAGCAGTGTGGTGCCTGCATTTATTTTATTCCATAAGAAAGTATTTCACCAGTTTTGTAAATTAAGCTATTGTCATCATAGCTTAACTCACTTTTCAAGTCATGGCTTATGATATTAATATTTAAGATCTAAATGATCATGATTACATTGTAAGCATAATGAAGAACAATGTGAAAAATTTTTTTAAATAACTGAGGCCTTTCACCATTAATTTGTAAACAATTACTCATTTGGCCTTTAAAAAACAGGTACAGTAATTTTCTGCACATTATTTTGCATTATCTTACAACATATTAAAATATAGATACACAACATGTATAATTCAGAAACATTAATATTGAATAAGAATGATGTATGATTATAATTTTTGTATTTTATATTGTATTTTAATGTAAATGTGATTTACTAACGTCCATGAAATATGATTTGCAGACAGAGTATTTGGAGAAGGAATTATTGATACATAATAAAAATTAGGACAGTGCCATGGCTCATGCCTATAATTCCAGCATTTTGGGAGGCCAAGGTGGGAGTATTGCTTGAGGCCAGGTGCTTAATACCAGCCTGGTCAGCAAAACAAGACCCTGTCTCTACAAAAAATTGAAACATTAACCAGGCACACACCTGTAGTCCCAGTTACTTGGGAGGCTGAGGCAGGAGGATCACTTGAATCCAGGAGTTCAAGATTGCAATGAGCTGTAATCTTGTGATTACACAAGTGATCATGCCACTGCACTCCAACCTGGGCAACAGACATCGTTTCTGGAAAAAAAAATTAATTTGACATAATGAATAGATGCATTTAAATAAATTGGTAATGGAAAAGATGCCTGCAAATAAGTATTGATGCTGCCTTATTGGAAGTGTATTCTGTTTCTTTTTTTTCTTTTTTGTACCCTAAAACAGAAAAGTACTCATTTCTATAAGCATTTATATATATAGCATTCATATATATAGCATTCATTTATATAGCATTATATATAAATGCTTGTAGAAATAAATGAGTTTTATAAATATATAAATTATATATACATATATATAAAAATATATATATATATATATTTTTTTTTTTTTTTTTTTTTTTGAGAGCAAGTCTAGCTCTGTCGCCCAGGCTGCAGTGCAGTGGTGCGATCTCAGCTCACTGCAAACTCTGTCTCCCGGGTTCACACCATTCTCCTGCCTCAGCCTCCTGAGTATCTGGGACTACAGGCACCCACCACCATGCCCGGCTAATTTTTTGTATTTTTAGTAGAGATGAGGTTTCACCGTGTTTGCCAGGATGGTCTCCATCTCCTGACCTCATGATCCACCCGCCTCAGCCTCCTAAAGTGCTGGGATTACAGGCATGAGCTACCGCGCCCGGCCTGAGCATTTATATTTTCAAGGAATACTTTACAGAATTAATGAAAAAAGAGATCTAAAATTCATCACTAGCTAAATTGGAAGTCATTTTTGTAGCATCTCTTTAACAGCTAGCTGTTTGACCTCATTGTTCTCAGTTCATAAATTTTATAGTGAATGCTTTTGCCTCAGCACATATGCTAAGGCGTGAAGAATATCCTTTTTCACAACACTTTCATGTCTCAATTTTATTCATAGAATATTTCCTAGCTATTTCTTCACTTTTGACCATGTCATTTTTAAAACTAAATTTTTGAAATTGAAGAATTTATCAGTAAAATAATATTCTATATTATCTCAATCAGTTTCCTTTGTATTTTTTTTGAAAGATACAAAAACTTTCTTGTTTTTGCATTTCTTTTGTAACCAAAATCTAGAAACTGTATAATTGTTATGTGGATTTTTATTGTGGTTTTGAGTCCCTATTTCAAATAACTGTACTTTCATGTTTTAAATGTTTGTCTTTGCTGTCGCTCAGTGTTTTCTATTACAGGGTTATTTTCTTAAAATGTAGAGAGTCATGGTGTAGAAGCACAAATACTAAGATTAAATGCTTTTTTAGTCATTATTCTGCTTATAAAAACTGCCAAATGTACATTGTGACTTTTTTATATGTTGCCTCAATTCTCCCTATGCCTTTTCTGTTTTAATTATAGCTTAGAAAATCTCTAGGGGTAATACATTTATACTCTATATACTGTATATTAGTATTACTTATCTGTTTTTAAGATTACCAAAGAATATTGTTCTCTGGTATCAATTAAAACTTATGTAAGAATTTATAAACAGAATAGACAATATAGTTTAAATATTTGCGTGAAATATTTGGTATTTTCTGACTAAAGTCAACCCTATGTGGCTAAAGCTTTTCATATGGTACTAAATTATCTTTTTTATATTCTTAAGAATAAGCATGACACATTTTATTTTTAATTTTATTTTAAGTTCTGGGTTACCTGTGCTGAACATGCAGGTTTGTTGTTACATAGGTATACATATGCCATGGTGGTTTGTTGCACCTATCAACTTGTCATCTAGGTTTTAACCTCCGCATGCATTAGGCATTTGTCCTAATGCTCTCCCTCCCCTTTCCCCCTGCACCCCGACAGGGCCTGGTGTGTGATGTTCTCCTCCCTGTGTCCATATGTTCTCATTATTCAGCTCCCATTTATGAGTGACAGCAAGGCATAGCACATTTATTATTCCAATATTTGTATAACTCTGGCCCAGTTAAAACATTAATGCCCATCGAGATCATCCTGGCTAACACGGTGAAACCCCGTCTCTACTAAAAATACAAAAAAATTAGCTGGGCGTGGTGGCGGGCGCCTGTAGTCCCAGCTACTCAGGAGGCTGAGGCAGGAGAATGGCGTGAACCCAGGAGGCAGAGCTTGCAGTGAGCCGAGATCGGGCCACTGCACTCCAGCCTGGGTGACAGAGCGAGACTCCGTCTCAAAAAAAAAAAAAAAAAAAAAAAATTAATGCCCAAAGTAAATAAATCTATCTCCATATTTTGGTGGAGAAGATGGGGAAAAAGATTTTTACATTCTAATTTTTCCTGAAGAAAAAGTATCTTTATATTAAGAATGCCCTAGTGGTGTTTCATTTCCCAAGTGAAATAGCTGGTGATCTGTTCTTAGCTTTGTTGATTCCTGAATGTGTGGATAAAATATTATACTTGGAGTTCTTATCAGTAATAATATTTAATGTGTTAAACATAAGTATTGCTGGAAATCTGAATGGTGTTTACTCCTCAATGTAATGGAGACCTTTCTAGTACTTCCACTTGCAGGATAAGTTCCTACAGGGAAAAGTTTTGAAAAGAATCAAATTCTAATGCTAGACCTTGGAACATAGCTAGCACATTTCTTCAAAGTATGTACCTTTATTACTGTATTTTTAGTAGAAATGGAGTTTCACCATGTTAGCCAGGATGGTCTTGATCTCCTGACCTCATGATCCACCTGCTTTAGCCTCCCTAAGTGCTGGGATTACAGGCGTGAGCCACCATGCAAGGCTATTGTGCTATTGGGCAGCCTAAGCCCGGCCTTTGTTACTGACACGGACATCCTCAGAATTTCTTTGTCACATCATTGTTCTTTAGAATAATAAAGGGTCCTAATAATATCTGTATATTATCACATCTTGATTATGGATAGTAGATAAGGGAGATTTTCTCAGGGAGGTTTCTTGGTGCTATGGTAGCCACTGCAAAACTCAGTGGAAGAACTGGAAATAGGTGAGACTTTGAATAATATGTTGAGCTATGGCAAATAGGCCAGGTGGAGGAAAAGAAGGTGGTCAGAGAATAGAGGCAGAAATAAAGCATGGTACACTTAGAGACATGAGGATGCTTGTTTTTTGTATCAGAGTATTTGTTATTGGAGCATAATGAGAGAGATAGGAGGACAAGTGATTGAGACCAGATTGTGGAAGCTTTGAATTCCTGGTTAAGGAATTTGTGCTTTATTACATAGGTGGATGAAGAGCCCCTAAGTATTTTTGATCAGGTTTGCACTATTTTGGGAGAAATAAATACCATGCCAAGTGTATAGTAAGTGTTTAAAGAGCACAGCCTTTACAAGTGACCTCGGCCAACATACAGCACTTAAATCCCTCAATTTTATTTGTAAAACAGGGATGATAATACTACCTACCTCATAGGGTTGTTATGAGGATTACATAAATTAATGCATATAAAGCATTTAAAACTTGTCTGGTACTTTGTAAGTATTCAGAAATATTTACTGAATTTTATAATTCAGTCATGATTATTATACTTATTGAATGCTTTTGAAATGATTGCTTAGTGCTTAGTCTAACTATAGTATTTAATATATTGATTGAATTGTGGAAAGAATTCTACCTACCCCTTTTTGCTTATGCAAAATTAAATAAGTAAAATACCACTGATGAACTGAGAAATTGTAATTTTGTATGTGCTGCAAAAAAAAAAAAAAAACCACAACACAACAACAACAACAAAACCCTTACAAGCATCCTTATCGCAGCTACATAAGAGGTTTATATCAATTTAAAATTCCCAGATAATTTTCAATTGTTGTTTCAAGCCCTACCTAATAATAGGCCATATTAGTAGCTAGCATTTGGATAGCATTTTACAGGTTACAGAGTACTGTTTTATATGTTACCTCCTTTAGCTTTCACCACATCCTTAGGCACTACTCAGTGCTATAATTCATTTCACAGTGGAGAAAATGAAGCTCAGGGATGCCTAAGATCACACAGCTAGCTTGTGCTCTTAACCACCACACCATAATTCTGTTTGGCCTTTTTATTGAAACGACTATATCAAAACAATATAGAGTACAAGAAAATGCTTTTTCTATAGCCACCACCTTCCTCTGTTCTATACCTTGCTTTTTAAACTCTACTATGTAAGACTCATCACTTAGACAAACATAATTTCATTCATAGATTTTTACTGTGATATTCTATTGCATGAATATGCCAGGTTATGATGTCATTCCTTCTGTTGATGGAGATTTAAGTTTTTAGTTTTTCTCTATCACTTGTAATGTTAGAATGAATATTATTCAACATTCTCCTTGTACACACATGTAATAGTTTTTCTAGGGCAGTGCCTTCCAGTATAACGTCCTGTGATAGTGGAAATTTCTGTATCTGCATTAATACAGTAGCCATTATCTACTGTAACTACTGTAACTAATACAGTAGCTATTAGCCATGTAACTACTAAACTATGACTCAAGGAATTAAGAAGCTAAATTTTTAAAATTGTATTTAATTTTAATTAACTTAATTTTAAAGAGACATGTATAGCTGGTAGCTATTGGGCAACATAGCTCTGGGTTATGTATCTAGGAGCTTAATTGCTAGGTGATAGGTTACATAGCCTCAGTGCTGATAGATTTCACCAAATTGTGTCAGATTTATATTCCCAATTGCTGAGTATAAGAGTTTCATGGCTCTCTGGCAAACACACTTAGCCTTAATACTGTGCATTAGACACTATACACTTGGGATTATCTTAGTACTAGATATTTGCGGGTGATGTTTAAGGAAAAATATTTTCTGTCTACAACTGGAGGTGATAAATTAATGGATGATACCCTAGTATGATTAGACATGCTTTCTAATGTATGGTAACTGAAGGGCATTGTGCTACTGTCGGGAAAATATATTAAATTTTCTGATCAAATGTTAGATTATGTAGCCTTTGTTGCTGACTAGAAGATTCATGATTGATACTTTTCCTTAAGGAAACCATCTTTATTCTGATTGATTTGCAAATTAAATTATTCATATTTTAACATCATACATTAAGAGATTTTATGGACTGTTGCTGTATTTTTAAAAGTTCATACCTTTCTTTACAAATAGAGAATTGCTTAATGATTATTGTAAGTTTGAGAATACTGACTTCTGTTTCTAGTCTTTCTTCTTGACCAATTTTATAATATTTGTGAGTTGGAAGTAACTACATACATTAAAAACCATGTTAAATAATGTGACATTTTTTTAAAGGAGTTGATCTGTTATATAACAAATCTAAAGGTTTTTTTTTTTTTCTCCTCAAATTTCCTGTTTTAAATCAATTCTAATCTGTTGCCTTGGAATTAGTCTTTATCATGTTTAATTTGAAGTCTTACTGTTTCTCATCCAACTACATAACGTACAAATACATTTAAATAAAGCATAGTTTTACATTTTATTTTGAAGGCTAGTTCTCATATTGTTAGGTTCAGAAAGTAGGCGACAAGAGGGGACTGAATTTGTAGTCAGAAGGTGCGGTTTCCCATTTGGACTATGCTGTTTCTCATCCTCCTTACATAAATCATCAGCATCTGTAAAATGGAGTCTACCTATAGCACCCTGTGAGCTGTGATTTACCTAGATAATATTGAAACCCCTTTGCAAACCATTAAACTGTTATCAAATGTAAAGTGGCATTATTAATATTATTACTATCACTTATATATTTCCGTATTTTGTATTACAAAGCTCTTCATAATTTGGTAGTAGAATTGGAATGATTGGAAACAAAAGAATGTAATTAAAGAGAAAAAAATTTAAGTGATAGGATTAATGACATAGTAATAAAAATGAATTTGGTTAAGAGATAAAGGGAGATGTCTTTGTTAGAATTGTTATTAAAGATTTCCTAAACAGTTTGGCATTAGTACTTGTTTACATACAGTTTAATTCAGCTACGATTTACTTTTCATAAATATTTTTCTATTTTTTTTCTTATGGAAATTATTTAGAAAATTAAGAAGAACTTGACTTTAGAAAGCAATGTACTATGAACATTTCTCTCTCTGTCATTAAGTATTCTTTTAAAACTATTTTTAATGACTCAGCAGTGTGTTTAAATTACCACTATTATTGCTGACCATCTTTAGTTGAGATTATAATAAAAGGGAGTCAATTCTGAATCCTAACTTAAATTATAATCTCTGAAAAGAAGTCTTCTATGTCGACATAATTTTATGAGTAGGAAATGATTGATTAGTAGATAAAGAGGGAACGTTATAAACACGAGGATAATTTCACAGAAATTTTCGGATTTCCAAATTTGATTTGGAAATGAATAGGGAGACTGTTAATGACCAAAATCAGAGATTTTAAGTAAATGAAATGAAAAACTTTGAATAGAGAGAGGAAGAAAATACCTGAATGAGAAACGATGCACACACAGTTGGAATAAAGTCTGAGTGATTCATGGTTTGTAAAATAGAAATTGACTTGCAGCTCTGGTAGAATTTATAGGAGAATCCTAAAACAGGACTGTTGCCAAAGATATATTGTAGAACATTAGAAACAAGTAGGTAGAAGGTCTGACTGTCTTTAATAAGGACACATGATAAATTTGATGTGCTTATTTTATTACCATCTTTAGAAAACTAAAGAATGCAGAATTTAGAGTTTTACTACATTTACAATTAGCCTCTCTAAGTCACCATTGTGGGAATTGCAGTAAACTTCACCGCTAAGAAAGATAATTCTGGACTTCAATATATATGAAGTTAACTTTTATGCCAAGCACTTGCACACTGAAGAAGTCTATGAGGATTTTATGGAAACACACCTGTAATGTATTATTCTAACATTCTCAAAAAATCTCTCTGATCCCAAGTATAATAATGAGTTATTATATATAATTGCTTGAATTAAGTTATGCAAATTAAATGTAATCATTCTAAAATTTAATGTTTGAATATTAATGAAAGAATAGTATTTAAGAATTATACTATTTTATTAGTGCACTAAGGAAGAGATTAGTTAATCTTGTAATGCTTTATGTGTGTTGTATGTGTTATGCTATTTAAAAATCTGGTGTCACACTTGACAATGCTTTTGATATTTCTTTTTTCTCATAAGCCAGCGTAGCTTTCCTAGGCATTCCTTTGCTGTTTTTGTTACTGTCCTTTTAAAAAAAAAATTCAAGTGTTTCCAAGTAAACTTTCACATTCTGTATGTTGGTTATTTGAACCCATATATGGAATTTTACATTTGTTGCTGTTAAATTTCGTCTTACTAGTTTATTAGCTCTTTGTTCCAATATTTTGAGATATTATAGAATCTAGATTTTCTCATTCACCATGTTAGCTATATTTCCCAACTTTTTCATCTGAATATTTGATGACTGATATATATGAATTCAGTAAATTAATGATTAAGAAACCATTTAGTTCATGCAAATCCTCTGGCATGTTACTAGAGACCTCCCTATAGATACTGTTTGGATTTGGTATTAAATCAGCTCTGAATCCATTTTGCTATATTTTCCTCAAGTCAATATTTCTCTATTAATGAAAGTATCTTCATTTTATCATTTACACATCTTTATAACATCGAGTTTCGTAAAATTGGTGCTGTTCTCTCATTCGTTATCCTTGTCTTGTAACCAAAAAAGGAAATGGGTCTGGTTTGGTTTAATGTGTTCTTAGTTGTCTCACAGAACTCCTAATATAGACCACTTTCTATTTTCAATGCTTAAAAGCCTTCTAACAAGTAATCTATTTGGTTGAAGATCAACATCATAATTAAATTTTTAACAAAATTGAAATCATATTCTTATTTTTCTCTATTCTAGCACCTTTCTCTGTAATATCTGAGATCACACATAGGTTCTTTAATAACATCAACAGATTTTTTAGTACAATCATGGTCAGTTAGTGCATTGCAGTTGAACACATTTCTAATGAAATGAACGGTGTTTGGTCTATTTTTATGCCTTTTACATTGACTGTACATTGTATACCATATAGCACCTTAAATCAGCATGCCAGTATAACCCATTTATAACATTAGTGAGCAAATGAGGATTTAGCTCAAATTTATGACTGTTCACTAAAAAAAAAAAAAAAAAAAAAAAAATTCAAAGCTCATGTTTTCCAGAAGAGAGATTGTGAAAATTTAGTTTATTTGCTTAACCAGTGTTAACCAGTGAGACTACTTTGAGAATCTTCAAGTAGAAAGAAATGAATATTTAAATTCTAATGAAGTTGCCTATAATTTAGCCATCAGAAAGAAAAGAGCTGATAAATACTGCTGAGTGTCATGTCATTATTACTTCATACTATGTGTGTTTGTATATATAAATCATTTAATAATGTGTTTAATTGAAAAATGTGTTTTATTATTTCCCCGTCATAAAACCATTTGTTAATATAAAATTGCTGCTTCATTAAAAAGTTTGTAGTAATTACAAATTATTTTTTTCTAGAAGATATGAAATTACTTTCTTAGAAAATAAGTTAATAATTGGATATACTCAATTTTCACTCCTTTCCTCTTATAAGCAAGCATCTTCCTTTTGCAAATGCGAAATGGGTGATGAATGTTTTAGAATTAATTTAGCATGTGGACTAAAGATATAGAGAACAAATTTTCTTACATAATGTTCTCTTTCAGCTCAAGAAATTATTAAGGGATTCTTTTGCTTATTAAACTAGCTCTGTGTCATCAGTGTTCTTTTGGATGTTGTAGCACAGAGTTAGTGAGACTGATTATATGTATTCAGTCCCAAAGCAGGCCAGCCAGCCTCTCTCTTATTCTCTGTAGTAATAACAATAACTAGATGTCATTTATTAGACACTAAGGATGTCAATTAACATTACCACATTTAATCCCAAAAGAAACCTGTGTAAACCTCTGATATTCAGTGAGGTTTAGTTGACCTTCCCAAGGATACAAAGCTTGTTAGGTAGTAGAAGCAGATTTTGAATATAATTGTGACTTTAAGATTCATGCCTTTACTACAGCATTATATTGTACCATCATTGACCATGGAACCTTAACCATAGCCAGCTGTTTTACAGATGTGTGCCATTCATCATAGAATTGTCTGGACCAGAAATTGTAAGCCAATCTCCTTCATTAGAGTTATAATTGACAAGTACATGTACTGGCATCTGTGAATCAGTTGTGCCAGAAATGATTTCACATAAAGCATACAATAAAACTGAAGTTGGAGCCCTGGAGAAACCAGTATTGGCAAACAAAAGAAAGAAGTCTAGTAAAGGAGATTAGTGAGGAATAGTTGACGGAGTATGGTGTTCACGGAGCAAAATTTTAAGAACGAGCAAGCTCATAAAAATAATAACTTCTGGCCGGGCGCCGGTGGCTCACGCCTGTAATCCCTGCACTTTGGGAGGCCGAGGCGGGCGGATCACAAGGTCAGGAGATCGAGACCATCCTGGCTAACACGGTGAAACCCCGTCTCTACTAAAATACAAAAAATTAGCCGGGCACGGTGGCGGGCGCCTGTAGTCCCAGCTACTCGGGAGGCTGAGGCAGGAGAATGGCACGAACCCGGGAGCGGAGCTTGCAGTGAGCCGAGATGGTGCCACTGCACTCCAGCCTGGGCGACAGAGTGAAGACTCTGCCTCAAAAAATAAAAAAAAATAAAAATAAATAAAAATAATAACTTCTAATACATATTAATTACTCTGTGTCAGATATTACTTTTTACTCATTTAAGTCCTCCAGTGACTTTGCTTTTTAGGTGAATATAATGAAGCACTGCAACTTCAATTTGCCCAAAAGTACCCGGTGACAGGTGTCAGAGCTAGAATTATAGACCCAGAAAGGCTGGATTCTCAGTCTTTGCACTTTACCAGCATGCTATACTGCCATTTTGAATTGTCACATACCCAGAAAAGCCTGCTGAGTTAATGACTGAAAATTGCCCATTGGATCCAGTATTTGAATATTTAAGGACGACATCTGATTGTTCTTGGTTAGCAAAGAGAAAATAAATGGTGAGAAAATGGAAATATTGAGAGAAAAAAGAAGTTTCTGGCTAAAAGGGAATGTGAGAGAAAGAATGTAGTAGCTAGGGGAATGCAAGGACTTACGGAGAGAGTGTATCTCTCTGTCTCTTTTATAGAAAGAAGAACTAGAGAGAGGATAACTTGAACGTGTTTTCAGCCAGAACAGTAAAAGATGCAGGAGAGAAAAAGAAAAAGGTGATTGAGTAAAATCCCCATGTGAAGTAAAGGAAATAAAGAAGTAATACATTCGACATTGTAATTCATTCAGCTTTCTAATTCATTCAACTTTCCTGTATTAAAAGCCTGCCATGTGCCAGGCCCTGCACTTGTTGCTGTGTACATGGAGGTGAGAGAAAAGAACATAACCCAGCCTTCGAGGGTGGAGTGAATTAACAGAAACCTTAGCCTTGAAGAAGAAAAGAGATGCTTCCTCTAAGTAGTTCAGTGAAGGAAGCAAATATGAATTCTTCTGTTTTATAAGTGAAACAGCCTTAGATTTTTGGGCACCTTTTCTATGCTCACCTTGGTTCAGATAGCAGAGATATAATGTTCAAAGTTAAAGAGCTATGATGACCCAAGTATCAGAGTGTGGTTTTGAGAACCAATAGGGATGCTAGTTTAGATAAAAAAGGGAAAAGAAGGCATGTTCCTCAGCCTAGTCCAGACCTTCTGAATCATAATTTCTGAAGATGGGAGCTTAACATTGTGAACAAACTCCTTGGGTGATTCTTCTACATTCTGAAGATTAGTACCCCTGCCCTAATCATTGATGATGGAATTCAACACTGGTTTCAGTCTGACAGACAATTATTATATCCCCTGTCCTATTTGCTGTGAAAATTACTGTCACTTATGGAGACTTGATGATAAATATGTAGACATTTAATTTAATCAAGGCATAAAAGTTTTACTTCTTTTTCATTCCTATTTTCTGCTTTATTTCACATTTTGTGGATCTCAATTGAGCTATAAGTGAATGAATTTCACTTCTTTACAGTGAATTCCCGAGATATGCCTGTTCAGCAGTGAGTAGTAAATGGTTCAACATGAACTGTTCCTTATGTAAACATACAAAAGCCCTGACCCAGACTAAATCAATTTAAAAAGAAAAACATTAAAGCTATGTTTCCTGTTATATACTTAAAGTCTTCTTTGGTTCCTTATGATTACATTATTGACCAACTATTGCAGACTTTAGTTTATCCTCCTACACCACCTGCTGAATGGTTCAAATGGTATGGGATAAGAGTTTCGGAAGGGCAAAGCAATTACAATTATAACTCCTACATTTTAGCCAATAAAGCAGCTTTTTGTGCTAAGGGTAAGGAAGTCATGGGCTTCTTGACTCACCCCCTTTCCTGATTTGAATTGCTAAAAGGTTTTAAAGGCTGCAATAAGGAGACGGTGAAGTTCATAGAGCTTTTAGAAGTATGTGAAGTTGAGACCAGAAAATTTGAGTCCTGTTTATGATAGCAAACATTTCTAGGAAACATTTAATTAGTAAATGAAACAACAACATAAGGCTTTTTTATTAGAAGATGTTTACATTGTATTTTTAAGGCAGACATTGTTAACATTAGGCATTCTGGTCCTCACCATAGGGCAAGCTATAGTCCTTTACCTATGATTAGCTACTTAGTCAAGTATCATTCTGTTAGAATTCTTCTCTCTAATTATTCTGCAAGTGTTATTTGTGCTAGGAAAACTTGGTGTACTAAATCAAAGTTCTCTTGAATAAAATATACTTTAATTTTTGGCATTGCAATCAGAATGTTTTTCACTCCTGCCAGTCTTATTTTTAAGTTATAAAGTTATTTGCTTAGGGAAAATAGCATTTTAAAAGTTGTAAAATTGTAAAATGATTTTCAATCTTTGAAAAAATAAAAGTAAATTATTTTTACTTGTGTCTGTAACCATTTACCAAAAACTTAAAAAAACTCTAGTGTGCCATGAGATGTGAAATATCTTTCAGAAGACATCTTGCACTAATAATGCTTAATGAAAGTTAATGTACCCCATAAATGTATACAATTATGATTTTTGATTAAAAATAATAATTTTAAAAAGCTAGCATATGGTATTTGAAAACATTTTGAATATGTTTTCTTAATTTCATATTGAAAAACAAAACAAACATGCTTTTAATATTTCATGATAACTGAAATTGGTTTTAAGTATGTATAGGACAAAACAGGAGTATATCTTACATATTAAAAAATAGAGATTAGTGACTATTTCGAGTTGAGGGGAAAACATCCTCCTATTTTTTGGAAAATAAAGTAAATCAGTACATTACTACTGTATTTTCTTATAATGATAAAGAAAAATAAACTTGGGGATTATGTAATGAGAAAGAAAATTAAATTTTTATCTGCCGGAAAAACTATCCTATATTTGTTTTATTAGAGAAAAATTAAACTAAACTTGTAAATTTTATACATATTAGCTAATTCTTCAAAATATAATATTTTATTAACTAAAACCAATAAGCCAAATGGTCTACTTTTATAATTTGGAATAGAAATTTTCATTTGTACTTGGAAAACTATCTATAGAGGAAATACATTGATGTTTCCTGGTTTTGATAGCTCAGGAGACTAAGACTGTTAAAGAAACTGTGTTTTAAAGATGCAAGAATATTTTTATTTGGCCTAAATTTTCCACAATAAACTTTTTCTTGGCTTAGAAAGTAAGAGGTTTATTGCATACTAACCAGCATACTGTTAAGACATTGTTAAGTTGATGAAACAGGTCAGGTTAGAAAATGTGAGTAGAGTCCGGGCGCGGTGCCTCAAGCCTGTAATCCCAGCACTTTGGGAGGCCAAGACGGGCGGATCACGAGGTCAGGAGATCGAGACCATCCTGGCTAACCTGGTGAAACCCCGTATCTACTAAAAAATAAAAAAAAATAGCCGGGCGAGGTGGCGGGCGCCTGCAGTCCCAGCTACTCAGGAGGCTGAGGCAGGAGAATGGCGTAAACCCGGGAGGCGGAGCTTGCAGTGAACTGAGATCCGGCCACTGCACTCCAGCCTGGGTGGCAGAGCGAGACTCCGTCTCAAAAAAAAAAAAAAAAAAAAAAAAAAAAGTAGAATTCATTGGGTTTGATTTATTAAATTGAGTATCACTGGTGTACTCTGCTCAGCTGACGTTTCTTTTTAGAATCCTAGTATGTGCTTTATCTAGCTAAGTCTGTCTTATTCTCACTCTCCAATCATTTTACTTCTATTTGACGTTTTATACAGAGTCTGAGGAAAGATTTCAAAGTAGGGTTTTTTTTTTTTCCTGACACTTTTTGAAGTTTTTATGATGTGATGACTTCTGTGCCAGGCTTTCTATATATTATCTCACTTAATTTTCATAATTAAGACAGAAACCCAGCTTTTTCTCTCCTCTTGGCTATTGTGCTACTACAGAATTTATGCAAGCTATTTGGCAAGGGAGAAAATGCCAAGTTTACAAGGCAAGCCCATCTTGTGGGCTGCACCTCTTCCTCAAACACTGGGCCTCATAAAGGTCTCTGATACTTGGTACAAAAGGGCCTGTCCTTGGCTGGAAACCTCCATGCCATATGCCATTGCTTTCCCCCCTGCCTCTCTCCAGGCGCACTGTTCAGAGCCTTTTCAGGGTTTCTAGATGTGCTACTGCCTCGTACCTTTCAGCCCTTGAATCTGCTATTTCCTCTGCTGGAGATTCTTTCTTGTATGAAATTAGATAACTGGGCTTTTTTGAACTTGTTTCTACGTTGCCTTCCTCTTTCCTGGGCCTCCCAAGTGTGGGTCAGGTGTCCCTTCTGTGTGCCTCCAATTTTATTTTATAGATAACCTTTTGGAGTATTAAGTGTTGTATAATTGCCTCTAAATCCCCTATTAGACTGTAAGTGTTATGAGGGCAAGGACCATCCAGGGACCTATTATTCTTAGGACCTATCACCATACCTAACATACAGTGCCCAATAAATATCTGTTGAACAAATAATGCAAGTCAGGTCACTGGAGGAAGGGCTGTTTGGTAGGAGAATGTAGTTTTGACAGTCCTGACTAAGGCTATGAGTAGGGAAGAACCTGGTTGCTTTCTACCACTTATTACTTTACTAGTAGTTTTATTTTGTCACAATATGGTTTTAAAATAGAGTCATTTTCATGTAGAAAAAGAGCTGTAGAAGAAGTAATGTTGTATTTTGTAGAAGAAATTAGAGGACACTATATTAATAGAAATATCTTCTAGGGACAGTGACGACTAGGAGAGTTGTTTTTTTTTTTTTTTTTCCCATAGTAAGTCATAAAATCTTTGTCTCTATAAATCTTCTTATTCATTTAACTGTCTATTTAATCTTCACAACATCCTAGTTATTTTCCTTTTTTCTTGCAAATATAGTTTATTTTGCCTTCTAGCTTTATCTTTTTTCCCCTTTAATGCTAGAAATTTGTCTATTTTTAGCTTTGTTCATCTTCCCTCTTTTTTTATTGTGCTCTATATCCTTCCCTCTTTCTTTTAGTTTATTCTACTTTTTATGTTCAGCTTATTGAGCCTTTTTTATTTGCTAAAACTAGTATTTTAGACAATAAATTTTCCTGTAAGTGCCACTTGAACTGCATCCTACAATGTTTAATGCATAACATTTGCTTTTAAGTATTAACTTCTGTTATGATTTTTTGGACCAGTGGATGACTAATTTAGAAGTGTGTTTTAAAATTTCTAAACATAGGCAATTTTGTGAATTCTCCTCTTTAATAAAATATCTAACTGAATTGTATTGTGCTCAGAGGATACAGTCTATATGATACTAATTCACTGAAATGTACTGAGGCTAGCTTAATGGCCTAGCAGGTGGTTGGATTTTAAATGTTCCTGTGTGCTTGAGAAAAATATGTATTCTCCAGTTGTCAGATACTGTGTTCTGTAAATGTTCACCTCATCACATATACTATGTTTTTCAATTTTTCTGTTTTTTTTTTCTTATTTGCTTAGGGGGTTCAAGTATTCCACCATCGATGACAGATTTGTCAGTTTCTCTTTGTAGAGCTATCAGTTTTTCTTTCATATGTTTTGAGGCTCTTTTTACAAATAAATTTAGAATTTTCTTAACCTCCAAATGTACTGAATCTTTTGTCTTCAGGCAGTAACTCTGTTTTTAAATAGAGTTAAAGTATATCTTGTATAATATAATGTAAATATAATTACTTAAGTTTTTTGTCAAATGTTTGCCTAATATATATTTTTCCATTTGTTGACTCTTTCTGTGCCCTGAAGTTTTAGGTGTGTCTCATAAAAAACAGAATATTAACTGTGATTTATTAAATGCCATCTGACAGTTTTTATCTTTTAATGGGAGAGTTTACATTATCTATATTTATGCTGATTATTATGCTGGGATTTTTATTTGTATCTTCTTCTTACGTGCTTTCTACTTGCCCAACTTTGGTTTTTAATTTCTGACACTCTAATTTTTATTTATTTGGAAGTTATGTGTTCCATATCTGTTATTTTAGTGGCTACTCTAGCAGTGTTAACATGTGTACTTAACAAAAGTCTGACGTTAATATTCTTCTTCTTCAACAATATAAGAAAGTTAGAACATTTTATGTCAAATTATCTGGTCCCGTTATTTATATACTATTATTTTCCTGTGTCTTATTTTTGGCCTATTTTCTCATCACAATTTAGACATCATTATTATTAATTTAAACATAATATTTGTTTAGACTTACTCATATATTTACCAATGTCTTCCTAGTGATTATTTGTTGGGATACTTCGGGCTGCCTTGGATTTAGGACTTGGCATTTTCAATAATTGTGGAACAATTCTCAGATATTATCTCTTCAAATATTGCCTCCTCCTTGTTCTGTGTATTACCTCCCTCAAGCTTTAATTAAGCATTTTTTAGACTTTCTCTCTCTATTCTCCATGAATCTTAACCTTCTTTCATTTATAGTATTTCCTTGTCTCTTTGGATTACAATCTGGATTTCATTGGATCTTTCTTTTAATTCACTATCACTCAAGCTGGGCCTGCTTGAGTGTTTTTGTTTTTGTTTTTTTTCATTTGTAGTTCTACATGGTTCTTATTAAAGTCTTGTTCCCTGCTCATATTTTGAAGATGCTTTTTTACTTTTTAAATAATTATTTCATATTTTATATTTGCTAGTCTGTCCATTGCTTCTGCTCTTGTGTGAATTGTGAATTTTGTCTGTGAGTGTCTCATTTCACTTGGAACCTGATCTGTGGAAGAGCTTTGAGTTGAAATTGATGTCATCCCAAGAGATTGTGCTTTTACTTTTGCCTTTGCCTGTCATCTGGAAACACTGTCTACCTGGAGCAAGACTCTCCAGACAGAATTTTTTGTTCATCACATATTTGAGACCCAAACTTCCAAGTGCTAGCTCATGATTGCAAAATCTTGGAGCATTGTTTTTTGGTTTGGGTTTTGTGTTTGTTTGTTTGTTTGTTTTCCTCTTTACCCATTAGTAAGGTAAAGACAGGTAAGTTGATAAATTGCCTTGTCTGTTTCTACATGAGCATGAGGAGGACTGTTGCTTTAAAAATATATTTTGAAATATAGATTCATAAAGAATTACAAAAAATATTTGGAGAAGTCCTGTGTGCACTTTACCCAGTTTCTCTCAATAGAAACGTCTTGTGTAGTACAATATACAATACTACAATATCAAGACCAGGAAGTTGACATCAGTACAATCAATACACAGTTGTATTCAGATTCTGCCAGTTTTACATGCACTTATTTGTGTTAATGTATATAGTGCTCTATGTAATTTTTTCACGTGTAGATTCATGTAATCACCATCACAATCAAGATACAGAACTGTCCTATCACCACAGAGCTCCCTAGAAGTGCTCTTTCTACTTCACCCTTTCACTGCTGGTGACCCGTGGTAGTCTCAGCTTTATGTGAATTGTCCTCTATTAAACAGATTGATCATTTGCATGAGCCCTGAGCTTCCTCTCCTCCTGTGCAGTTAACAGAGCAGAAAATCAGTGTCTTCAGGATTTAGCAGAAAACTGTAGAGTAAAAGTCAGCTTTGGCAGGTGCTTATTTATCATGGTTCCTGGTTTCACATTATTTGGAACTTTCCAGTTTCTGTTATTCTGTTATTGGTGTTGGCTCCAGGATGTGTCTGAAAAAATACTTTAAATTTTTTTTAAAGCAATTTGGTTATTAGAGCTAGGAGGTTCCTTCAGAGTTTCTAATATGCCATATTCAAAAAAAGAGAATTTTAGACCAATATCCCTGATGAACATCGATGCAAAAATCCTCAATAAAATACTGGCAAACTGGATTCAGCAGCACATCAAAAAGCTTATCCACCATGATCAAGTGGGCTTCATCCCTGGGATGCAAGGCTGGTTCAACATTTGCAAATCAATAAACATAATCCAGCATATAAACAGAACCAAAGACAAGAACCACATCATTATCTCAATAGATGCAGAAAAGGCTTTTGACAAAATTCAACAGCCCTTCATGCTAAAAACGCTCAATAAATTCGGTATTGATGGAATGTACCTCAAAATAATAAGAGCTATTTATGACAAACCCACAGCCAATATCATACTGAATGGGCAAAAACTGGAAAAATTCCCTTTGAAAACTGACACAAGACAGGGATGCCCTCTCTCACCACTCCTATTCAACATAGTGTTGGAAGTTCTGGCTAGGGCAATCAGGCAAGAGAAAGAAATCAAAGGTATTCAGTTAGGAAAAGAAGAAGTCAAATTGTCCCTGTTTGCAGATGACATGATTGTATATTTAGAAAACCCCATTGTCTCAGCCCAAAATCTCCTTAAGCTGATCAGCAACTTCAGCAAAGTCTCAGGATACAAAATTAATGTGCAAAAATCACAAGCATTCTTATACACCAGTAACAGACAAACAGAGAGCCAAATCAGGAATGAACTTCCATTCACAATTGCTTCAAAGAGAATAAAATACCTAGGAATCCAACTTACAAGGGATGTAAAGGACCTCTTCAAGGAGAACTACAAACCACTGCTCAGTGAAATAAAAGAGGACACAAACAAATGGAAGAACATACCATGCTCATGGATAGGAAGAATCAATATCGTGAAAATGGCCATACTGCCCAAGGTTATTTATAGATTCAATGCCATCCCCATCAAGCTACCAATGAGTTTCTTCACAGAATTGGGAAAAACTGCTTTAAAGTTCATATGGAACCAAAAAAGAGCCCGCATCTCCAAGACAATCCTAAGTCAAAAGAACAAAGCTGGAGGCATCACGCTACCTGACTTCAAACTATACTACAAGGCTACAGTAACCAAAACAGCATGGTACTGGTACCAAAACAGAGATATAGACCAATGGAACAGAACAGAGTCCTCAGAAATAATACCACACATCTACAGCCATCTGATCTTTGACAAACCTGAGAGAAACAAGAAATGGGGAAAGGATTCCCTATTTAATAAATGGTGCTGGGAAAATTGGCTAGCCATAAGTAGAAAGCTGAAACTGGATCCTTTCCTTACTCCTTATACGAAAATTAATTCCAGATGGATTAGAGACTTAAATGTTAGACCTAATACCATAAAAATCCTAGAGGAACCTAGGTAGTACCATTCAGGACATAGGCATGGGCAAAGACTTCATGTCTAAAACACCAAAAGCAACAGCAGCAAAAGCCAAAATTGACAAATGGGATCTCATTAAACTAAAGAGCTTCTGCACAGCAAAAGAAACTACCATCAGAGTGAACAGGCAACCTACAGAATGGGAGAAAATTTTTGCAATCTACTCATCTGACAAAGGGCTAATATCCAGAACCTACAAAGAACTCAAACAAATTTATGAGAAAAAAACAAACAACCCCATCCAAAAGTGGGCAAAGGATATGAACAGACATTTCTCAAAAGAGGACATTCATACAGCCAACAGACAAATGAAAAAATGCTCATCATCACTGGCCATCAGAGAAATGCAAATCAAAACCACAATGAGATACCATCTCACACCAGTTAGAATGGCGATCATTCAAAAGTCAGGAAACAACAGGTGCTGGAGAGGATGTGGAGAAATAGGAACACTTTTACACTGTTGGTGGGATTGGAAACTAGTTCAACCATTATGGAAAACAGTATGGCGATTCCTCAAGGATCTAGAACTAGATGTATCATATGACCCAGCCATCCCATTGCTGGGTACATACCCAAAGGATTATAAATCATGCTGCTATAAAGACACATGCACACGTATGTTTATTGCAGCACTATTCACAATAGCAAAGACTTGGAATCAACCGAAATGTCCATCAGTGACAGACTGGATTAAGAAAATGTGGCACATATATACCATGGAATACTATGCAGCCATAAAAAAGGATGAGTTTGTGTCCTTTGTAGGGACATGGATGCAGCTGGAAACCATCATTCTTAGCAAACTATCACAAGAACAGAAAACCAAACACCGCATGTTCTCACTCATAGGTGGGAACTGAACAATGAGATCACTTGGACTTGGGAAGGGGAACATCACACACCGGGGCCTATCATGGGGAGGGAGGAGGGGGGAGGGGGGAAGGATGGCATTGGGAGTTACACCTGATGTAAATGACGAGTTGATGGGTTCAGCACACCAACATGGTACAAGTATACATATGTAACAAACCTGCAGGTTATGCACATGTACCCTAAAACTTAAAGTATAATAATAATAAAAAATAAATTAAAAAAAAAAGAAAGAAGTGATAGTTGGAATGTTAAGGAACATTTATCTGTATCGTTTTCTTTGCAGTTCATTCATAGAGAAGTGGATTTGGTTTTATCTTGATACTTGTGCATTTGTGATTAGTTGGTGATTTAAATATGCTATTCATTCAAAATCATATAAGATAATATACTTCCATAATAGTCACAAAACTTATATGGTACTTTATGAATAGTTTTTCAATTACACATATATTTTATTTATCGTTATAATAGTCCTTATACCAAAATAACTAAAGCACAGGGAAGTTAAATAATTTCTGCAAGCTCATTATCATTGGAAAGTCTGAGACTAAAACTCACATAAATCAACTGCTTATCCTACTTTCCCCAGCTGAGATTTGGAAGGTTTTGCAATTAACTTTTAAGTTGGATTTATATCCTCAAATATTATAAATTACTCTGAATTTTTTCAAATCAAATATGTCACATATATGTCAATATATCAAATATATAATTTAATTTTAAAAGCAAGCAATAAGAAAAAATGTAGAAGTACTAATCCTGATCCCTAAAAGTTTTAAATTTGAAAATTACCATTTTTGGAAGTATCTGGCTATCACTCAAAATAGAAAGTATTGCATAGGGAAGAAGAACCTATGGGAAATCATGTTTTCAACAAATGATGACAGGAGAAATATAGCTTAATTTAAGCCCTCTCCTCCCCCCGCAAAAAAATGGGAAATTTCAAGCCTGAATGCAATGAAAAACTCTGATGAAACTCGGTGTTTTTGTGATTATAATCTTGTAATTATACAGTTTTTCCATGTGTCAAGAGAAATAGGAAAATGATTGTTTACATTGGGATTAGGTTGATTTCTCTTTTAATATAGCACTAATTTTGTTTTCATTTTTTTTCCTTCAAAGGTATTCTTAAAGTATTTTAGTTCACCTTAAAAATATGTTTAGGGAGTTTATTTAAAATGTAGAGAGCATTGGCTGTTTTAAAATAAGTAAAAGTAATGTTTATCTGGGGAGTAATAATCTAGGGAAATAGGTTAGGCCATCAACTGCCTCAGATATTTGCTGGCGATCAGAATTTATGTGGCCCTGATTCAAAAGTTTAGCGTTTTCAAGACTATGTGCTCTTATTGCTACGTACAGATATGTTCTCCACCTGAGATTTGTAAAGATTTATGTCAGTTCACATCAGTGAATTAAAACAGCATTTACCTATTGCTAGATAGTATAGATAGTTCCTGACTTCAAGAAATGTTTGGCATGTTTGGGAAGACTGATAAGTCAATGTGGTATTATTGTATTTACAAGTATAGAGAGACCCTAAGAACACAGATTTGGGAAGGAGGGAGTTTGGAGGAAGGGTGATCAGGAAAGGCTTCATTAAAAAAGTGATAGCTGAGCTGGGCCTTTTAAGAATTAACAGAATTACACCAATATTTAAATGAAACTAGAACATTCTTCTACAGAGAGACTCTTAAAATGTCTCTCCTTCCTACCCCCACTGTCATTCATTCCTTTTCTCTTTAAGGCAAATTGAAAGGATTAATGGCCCACTTATGAGCCCTGTTTCTAATGCAGTTCTTGAGTTTGTGTAAAATTTTAGGTCACTTTTCCTGCAATTTTTCTAAGTTAAAAAGGAGAAAAAACAGATCCAGCTCCTACCTTAGGAATCATGAGAATTATCCTCAGTTTCTCTGGCTCCTGCTATGACTCGTTGATCAGTGGCTATTTGTTCCCCTTTCCCCTGTTCATAACTCCCTGTGATGTCTCACTACCTGAGCTGCTTGCTTATTCCACTCATGTCTGCTCCTTGCTTCTCTCTTCACTTGAATTAATTAATGTCAGCCCTTACCTTGCCTGGTACAGTCCTGAGCAGCTGGCCCAGACACCTGCTCTCTTGAGTCTGAGTAGTCATTCACTGTCCATTATCGTTTAACCAGCCTCTGAGAGTGCTTATTCTGACCTCCACACCTTCTTAGTCAACCAAAGCAAAAACCAAATCAGATTTCACCTTTTTCTATACTTTTCACACTAGGACCCAACACTCCCCCCCATCACCTCCGAATAATAAGTTTTATTAGCGTTCAACTGATGTAATTAACTTAATTATATTTTTTCTAATGTCTGTAATTGAAACTTTTAAAAATATTTCTACTAGTAAGGCTATTTTTATTCGCTCTGTTATTTCAGCTTTTCTGCTGATAAAAACTTTTATCGGGACCAAATACTATTTTTCTTTTGATCATCTACTTTAAATCTTTTCTGAACCAACAAAACTTAACATAAGAAAAAAGTCCCAAATTCAGGCACACTTAAGTTTTCTCTGGCTCTCAAACTTTGTGCTTCCCACCCTACCTTACTGCCTTTCTATTTTACTTTAAAACCTTCATGAAAATTTTTATCTATTTACTTCCTTTGATTTAGCTTTACAGATTATTTTATTCATTTACTTAGCAGTGGATCCAGTAAGATCAACGTTGTATGTTCCCACTCTATATGGGGCAGTAAACCTCACTGTTATTCTACGTCAGAAACCTTGTCATTTCTCAACAACTACATTTGGGTTATATAAAGAATGAAGAGCAAGGGTTGAGGGAGTGAAATAGATTAAGAAGGCTCCATTACCTTTCCTAACAAGAAATCAAAGTTCAGAGGAAAGTAGATGATTAGCAAGGGAAAGCATTTTGAGTAAAAAAAAACAAAACAAAAAACCCCCGTATTTGTGTTGTAGTTTTGTCCCATACTAGTTTTGTAACTTTAGCTATCTTTCAAACTCTGTGAATTATTTTTTCATTGGTAAAAATGGACATAAAATAGAACCTCAGAGCATCTCAGGGATTGAAATCATGTATGTGAAAGTACTTAGAAAAAGAGTAACGTGCCAGGAATAATGTAAGAAGTCATTGTAGTGTAGATTACTCTAAGTGATAAGTTTTGGATATGTTTTCAAGTCATAATATGAGCTAACTTTCTGAAACCTTTTTCATAGATGTGCCCCAGTTTATTCATCAGTAATCCACAGTGAAAAAAATGGTATTGACAATATGTTAGTGAACAAAATAAATATAGAATGGTTATTTTATCTGTTTTCTTGTTTTTGTTTTTGTTTTTTTCACTGCCTTTACAGGAGAGCCTTGAACTTAGGAATTCTTCGAGATCCTGGATCAGAAATCGAAGACAGACAATACCAAATAGACCTGCAGTCTATCAATATTGGTACTGCACAATGGGATCAACTAAAACCAGAGAAGGAAAGTGTCTCAGGAGGGGTGCTAACAGAGACTGAAAGGAATTCTCAAAATCCAGCCCTCGAGTGGAATATGGCCAGCAGGTAGGAAATGATTGAGAAATTTTCTACTCTTTCTAATACTTTATTGCCAGAACAGTTGGTGATATAATCTTTAGCATGTCCAACCAACCTAAGTATTTTGGTATTGCTTCTGCTTTTCATTACAAACATAAAAAATATTTTGTAATTGTAGCTGATGATTTTGCATGGAAACCTGCTGGTCCTACCAGTGTCACACTGAAATTATTACAAATTTAGGATTATGTTAGCATAAAAAAAAGCTTACTATTTGTTGAAAGAATCTACTTCAGGCTAAAGGATACACATTTTCTCTTAAAATCTGTTGTATTTGGGGTCAATTGTTTGGTTGAAGTTTAGCCTCTCCTTTTTGCTTATAATAACAAGAAAAAGTTAATGAATACTCTGCAAAGTTACGTTTAAGTTAGAGTGTGGGGGAAAAACAAGAGTTTCTGCCTCTAGGGTTTTCTCCATCCACTTTAAATAAAAGTAACTATGTTCATAGATAATTTTTTAAATTTATTTTTATTTCAACAGTTTTTGGGGTACAGGTAGTTTTGAGGTACATGGATAAGTTATTTAGGGGTGATTTCTGGGATTTTGGTACACCCATCACCTGAGTAGTATACACTGAGCCCAATATGTAGTCTTTTATCCCTCACTCCCCTTCCTCACTACCCCCACCCCCAAATCCCCAAAGTCCATTATATCATTCTTATGACTTTGCATTCTCATAGCTTAGCTCCTACTTATAAGTGAGAATATATGATACTTGGTTTTCCATTCCTGAGTTACCTCTCTTAGAATAATGGCCACCAGTTCCATCCAAGTTGCTGCAAAAGACATTATTTCATTCCTTTTTATGGCTGAGTAGTAGACCATGGTGTATATATACCACATTTTCTTTATCCACTCATTGGTTGATGGGCACTTAGATAGTTTACATCTCTTTGCAGTTGCAAATTGTGCTACTATAAACATGTGTGTTCATGTGTCTTTTTCATATAATGACTTCTTTTCCTTTGGTTTTCTGTTCTTGAGATAGTTTGCTGAGAATGATGGTTGCCAGCTTCTTCCATGCCCCTACAAAGGACACAAACTCATCCTTTTTTATGGCTGCATAGTATTCCATGGTTTATATGTGCTACATTTTCTGAATCCAGTCTGTCAATGAGGGACATTTGGGTTGGTTCCAAGTCTTTGCGATTGTGGATAGTGCTGCAATAAACATACGAGGGCGTGTGTCTTTATAGCAGCATGATTTATAATCCTTTGGGTATGTACCCAGTAATGGGATTTGTGGGTCAAATGGTATTTCTAGTTCTAGATCCTTGAGGAATCGCCACACTGTCTTCCACAATGCTTGAACTAGTTTACACTCCCACCAACAGTGTAAAAGTGTTCCTATTTCTCCACATCCTCTCCAGCACCTGTTGTTTCCTGACTTTTTAATGATTGCCATTCTAACTGGTGTGAGATGGTATCTCATTGTGGTTTTGATTTGCATTTCTCTGATGCCCAGTGATGATGAGCATTTTTTCATGTGTCTGTTGGCTGCATAAATGTCTTCTTTTGAGAAGCGTCTGTTCATATCCTTTGCCCACTTTTTGATAGAGTTATTTGATTTTTTCTTGTAAATTTGTTTCTGTTCTTTGTACATCTGGATATTAGCCCTTTGTCAGATGGGTAGATTGCAAAAATTTTCTTCCATTCTGTAGGTTGCCTGTTCACTCTGATGGTAGTTTCTTTTGCTGTGCAGAAGCTCTTTAGTTTAATTAGATCCCATTTGTCAATGTTGGCTTGTTTTGCCATTGCTTTTGGTGTTTTAGACATGAAGTCCTTGCCCATGACTATGTCCTGAATGGTATTGCCTAGGTTTTCTTCTAGGGATTTTATGGTTTTAGGTCTAACATTTAAGTCTTTAATACATCTTGAATTAATTTTTGTATAAGGTGTAAGGAAGGGATCCAGTTTCAGCTTTCTACATGTGGCTAGGCGGTTTTCCCAACACTATTTATTAAATAGGGAATCCTTTCTCCGTTTCTTGTTTTTGTCAGGTTTGTCAAAGATCAGATGGTTGTAGATGTGTAGTGTTATTTCTGAGGGCTCTGTTCTGTTCCATTGGTCTATCTCTCTGTTTTGGTACCAGTAGCATGCTGTTTTGGTTACTGTAGCCTTGTAGTATAGTTTGAAGTCAGGTAGCATGATGCCTCCAGCTTTGTTCTTTTTGCTTAGGATTGTCTTGGCAATGTGTGCTCTCTTTTGGTTCCATATGAACTTTAAAGTAGTTTTTTCCAATTCTGTGAAGAAAGTCATTGGTAACTTGAATGGGATGGCATTGAATCTATAAATTACTTTGGGCAGTATGGCCATTTTCACAATAGTGATTCTTCCTATCCATGAGCATGGAATGTTCTTTCATTTGTTCGTGTCCTCTTTTATTTCGTTGAACAGTGGTTTGTAGTTCTCTTTGAAGACGTCCTTCACATCCCTTCTAAGTTGGATTCCTAGGTATTTTATTATCTTTGTAGCAATTGTGAATGGGAATTAACTCAAGATTTAGCTCTCTGTTATTGGTGTATAGGAATGCTTGTGATTTTTGCACATTGATTTTGTATCCTGAGACTTTTGCTGAAGTTACTTATCAGCTTAAGGAGATTTTGGGCTGAGATGATGGGGTTTTCTAAATATGCAATCATGGTAGACATCATGTTTTCTAGGAAGCCTTCCCTGAGCCTGTCACAAGACCAAGTTAAGTCACATTTGTGTGTGCTCTTATCACATCACTTAACTTATTTTATTCTAATTACTTATATAACTACCTCTGGGTCCAGAGGACAGAGATTATCACCATCATGTTCATTGATTTATCCCTAGAACATAGCACTGCCATGTATAAAATGTATTATTGTAGTCCTTCACTGACAAGTGATTGAATGTGCCCCTGAGAAGGGGTGTAAATTTGGGTGAAGAAACACACACAGCCAGCCAAGGTAAATTTCAGGAGAGGAATGTAATTATGTAATCATCAGCAGGCAACTTGCATGGCAGCTGGGAAGTGCATATTTTCATCATAAAGGAGGATCTTCTTGGCACACCACAGCATCAACTACACTAATCATAAACTCCAAATATCACACGATAGTAGCCAGCTTCAAGCCTTTCTATTCCTTATCTTTACACAGTTTTCAGATTTAGGAGGTGCGAGCTTATAAAAGTCACAGGTTATTGTGTCTTAAAAATCACAAATTCTGTCATAACAAAGAACATGAGCCTTATTTTCCTAGGAAATTTTATGGCCACCTAGCCTTAGTTGTATCTCTCCTATTTGTTCTTTAATTTATTTAACTTATGGTTTGTGTATGTGTTTTAATAATTTCTAGAGATAAATTCACATAACATAAAATTAAGCATTTAAGGTGAACATTTAGTGGCATTTAATACATTTACAATATTGAGCAACTACCACCTCTGTGTAGTTCCAAAACATTTTCTTCACCCCAAAGTAAAACCCCTTGCCTGGTAGGCACTTTGTCTCTATCCTCCTCCCTCCTTCCATCCCCTAGCAACCACCAATTTGACTCTAAATTCACCAATCTGGATTTATTCTGTCTGTATGAATTTATGTATTCTGGATATTTTATATAAATAGAATCATATAATATGTGACCTTTTATATCTGGCCTCTTTCACTTAGCATACTGTTTTGTATATTCATCCAAATTGTAGCATATATCAGTACTTCATTCTCTTTACAGCCAAATAATATTCCACTGTGTGTATATAAGTGATCACTGATTTATAATGGGTCAACTTAAGATTTTTCAACTTTATGATGATGCAAAAATAATAGTTCAATCAGTAGAAACTGTACTTTGCGTACCTGTACAGCGATTCTGGTTTTCACTTTCAGTATGGTATTCAATAATTACATGAGCTATTCAGTGTTTTAGTATAAGCTAGGCTTTGCGTTAGATGATTTAGCCCAACTGAGGCCAATGTAAGTGTTCTGAGCACATTTAAGATAGGCTAGGCTAAGCTATGATGTTTGATTGGTTAAGTGTATTAAATACATTCTCAACTTAGGATACATTCAACTTACAATGAGTTTATCAGGATATAACCCCAGTATGAGTTGAGGATCATCTGTACACTACATTTATCCATTTATCCATTGATGGACATTTGAGCTGTTTCTGCTTTTTGGCTACTGTGGACAATGTTGCTATGGATATTGCTGTACAAGTACCTGTTTTCACATATTTGGGTATACACCTAGTAGTAGAATTACAGGGTCATATGGCAATTTTATGTTCCACTTTTTGAGAAACTGCCAAATTCTTTCAAACATAAAATGGCTGTACCATTTTATATTCCCATCAGCAATGTTTGAGGGTTCGTTTCTCCACATTCTTACTAATACTTACTTTTCTTTGTTTTTTTATTTGTTTGGTAAGCTAACACATTCTACTGGGTGTGAGGTGGTACATCCTTGTGGTTTTCACTTACATCTCTGTAATGATTAATGACCTTAAGTAGCTTTTTGTGTGCTTATTGTCTGTGTATTTCTTTGGAGAAAAGCTTGTCTTTTCCACCCCCACCCCATGCTTTTTTGAGACAGAGACTTGTTCTGTCACCCAGGTTAGAGTGCAGTGGCATGATAGCCCATCGTAACCTCTGCCTCTTGGATTCAATCGATTCTCCTGCCTCAGCCTCCCAAGTACCTGGGATGACATGCATCTGCCACTGTGCCCTGCTAATTATTGTATTTTTAGTAGAGGTGGGTTTCATCAGGTTGGCTAGGCTGGCCTCCAACTTCTAACCTCAAGTGATCCAGCAACCTTGGCCTCCCAACATGCTGGGATTACCAGTGTGAGCCACCGCACCCGGCCTTTTGGCTATTTTTTAATCGAGTTCCTTGACTTCTTGTTGACGAGTTGTAAGAGTTCTTCATTTATTCTAGATGCTGTACCCTTATTGGATATATGATTTAGAAAATTTTTTTTATAATGGAAATTTTTTGTTGATGGTATTATGTCCAGAATTGGTGAGTTCCTGGTCTCGCTGACTTCAAGAATGAAGTCACGGACCCTCATGGTGAGTGTTACAGTTCTTAAAGATGGTGTGTCTGGAGTTTGTTCCTTCTTCCCAGTGGGTTCATGGTTTTGCTGGCTTCAGGAGTAAAGCTGCAGAACTTCGCTGTCTTACAGCTCTTAAAAGCAGCGTGTCTGGAGTTTTTCATTCTTCCCAGTGGCTTCGTGGTCTCATTGGCTTCAGGAACTAAGCTGCAGACCTTTGCAGTGTTACAGCTCATAAAGACAGCGTGGACCCAGTGAGCAGGAGCAAGATTTATTGCAAAGAGCGAAAGAACAAAGCTTCCACAGTGTGGAAGTGGACGCGAGCACGTGGCTGCTGGCTGGCTCCAGTAGCCCGCTTTTATTCCCTTTTCTGGCCCCACCCACATCCCGCTGATTGGGCCATTTTACAGAGAGCTGATTGGTCCACTTTACAGAGAGCTGATTGGTCCGTTTTGACAGGGTGCTGATTGGTGCATTTACAATCCTCTAGCTGGACAGAAAAGTTCTCCAAGTCCCCCTTAGGTTAGCTAGATAGAGAGTAGGATTGGTGTATTTGCAAACCCTGAGCTAGACACAGCATGCTGATTGGTGTGTTTACAATCCCTTAGCTTGACATTAAAGCTTCTCCAAGTCCCCACTAGGTTAGCTAGATACTAAGTAATCAGAGTACTGATTGGTATACTTGCAAACCCTGGGTTAGAGTGCTGATTGGTGTGTCTACAATCCCTCAGCCAGACATAAAAGCTCTCCAAGTCCCCACCAGACTCAAGAGCCCAGCCAGCTTCACCCAGTGGATCCCGCCCCCAGCGGGGGCAGAGCTACCCGCCAGTACAGCGCCATGCACCCGCATTCCTCAGCCCCTGGGCAGTGGATGGGACAGAGCACCACGGAGCAGGGGGTGGCGCTCCTCACTGCCCTGGGCCAGCAGCACCGGCCATTGGCTGCAAGTGCGGGGCTGCCAGGCCGGTGCCTGCCGGAACTCGTGCTGGCCTGGACGCGGGCCACTGCGCGGCCCCGGTTCCGGACCACGCCTCTCCCTCCACACCTCCCTGCAAGCAGAGGGAGCCGGCTCTGGCCTCAGCCAGCCCAGAGAGGGGCTCCTATAGTGCAGTGGTGGGCTGAAGGGCTCCTCAAGCGCTGCCAGAGTGGACGCCAAGGCTGAGGAGGCATCGAGAGCGAGGGCTGTTAGCACATTGTCACCTCTCAGTATGAGGTAAAGGTCCAACTTCATTTTTTAACATATGGGTTTCCGGTTGTTCTGTCATCATTTACTGAAGATACTAGTCTTTCCCCATTGAATGATCCTGTCACCCTCATCAAAAATTTACAAAGACTTTTGATGGCTGTGTGTGGTCAAAAATTAACAGACTTTTGATGGCTCATGCTTGTAATCCCAACACTTTGAGAGGCCAAAGCGGGAGGATTGCTTGAAGCCAGGAGTTTAAGACCAGCCTAGGCAACATAGTGAGACCTTGTCTCAACAACAACAAAATTTTTTTAGTTAGCAGGGCATGGTGGCATGCACCTATGGCCCTAGCTTATCTTGAGGCTGAAGCAGGAGGATCACTTAAGCCCAGGAGTTCAAGGCTGCATTGAGCTATGATCATGTCACTTCACCTCCATCCTCATCAACAGAACAAAACCCTGTCTCAGATAAATAAATGAATAATAAAAAATAAAGACTTTTGAATGTCTAGTGTATGCCATTGAAGGTCTTTTACACTGGAGAAACAAATGAAATAATTTCTAATATTATTCTAATATATGTCCTGTAAGAAGTTCAGCATCCAATCAAAGAAACAGACTTACTATTTAACTATTATAGTGTGGAGAATGCTATAATAGACAAATATAGAATACTTAGGCTTACAGAAGAAACAAATCCAAATCAAGATAAATATATGCCACATACATAGGAGATCTTAGGCAGAGGCACATAAGCTAAAAGATAAATTAATGCAAAGTTGACACAGGTACAAAATAGTCATTCATTTCTCTTTTTAAAAGAAAAAAAAAGAGAAATGAATGATTGACTCTATGGGTGGGGTTTCAGAGAAGGTTTCACAGAGTGCATGGCTTCTGAACCTGTTTCCACAGAGTTTGGGTGCCTGCAGAGTAGAGGGAGCATTCTGAACAGGGAAACAGCAGATCCAGAGGCCAGAAGTATGAAAGTATGGCATGTTTTACTTGGCACGTAATGTCATGCTCGGCACGTAACAGATACCAAATAAAGGCTAAATTAATTAATGACAGAGTGATGATTAAGTAGAGCCAACTAATCAAGAGACTGAATGTGAATGTTTATGAGAGATATTCATTCAATTAAAATTTTAGATCTGTTGTAGCATAGTTCTGATGCTTAATCTTGACAGACATATAAATAGGACCTTAATATAATTCTGTTTCTGAATAGGTATTGTAGATGAAATTCCAAAGATACATTGAGGAATAATGTGTTTACTTCCCTCATCAATATTAAACGGCAACCTTTAATGATGATTTTCATTCATTCCTCTGGGTACATTACTCAAATTTTGTCTTTAATTGTGATGTGCTTCTATGTGTATGTTGCAGGGAGTGGGGAGTAGGGAAGTTAAGTATAGAGAATCATCAGATTTTAAAACTTGAAGATCTTCTATTCCTAAAACTTTGATTTTTTTTCATCCAAAGGAATATATCACAGTTTAATTAAGGCAGCAGAACCAATAGAGTATTATAGAATAAGAGATTCATTTTAGGTATAAAATCTTACCCAGTTGTGGAAAAAGCTGACAAGTAAGGGTCTGGAAGAGGGAGTTGAAGGATCAAAGTCACAACCAACCCTCCTGAAGCACTTGACCTGGTTAAAAACTTGGGAGCTTTCAAGGGAACCTCGGAAACATCCAGCAGCACATCCAACTGGTGGACTGAAACCACCAGAAGGCTGGTAGACATTAATGGGAGGCTGTGGCCTCTGCATCTGGGGTAAGGCCGGGAGGCTGGAGTTGCTATTGTTCAGCAGGGCCAAGGGTCAGGAAGAAGAAGTGGTCACAGAGCCAGGAAAAGTGAGAACAAGCTAGAATCTGCCAGCACCTTTCCACTGGTCTTTCACTGCATTTAAAACATGAAGACTTGCAGAGAATATTGGCTACTATTTCCCTCCATCTTCCAAATCTTGTTAAGGTTCCTCTTTTGCAAAACTCTAAACTCTGAATTATTCTTGAGAAGTGGTTATAAAACAAAAACTAGTACAGTGAACTAAATTTGAAGTGGTTCTTTGGCTTGTCCAGTGTCACAAAAAATAGAGCTATGTGTAGAACCTTGGTTTCCTTCCTCTTACTAGTCAACTACTTTTCTTCTGCTCAAGACTCAGACCTTGTAGGCTTGTGCTAAAGTCCGTTGTTAGCTAATCACTCTCTTTTTTTTTCTCGTAGCAACCATTTTTGCTACATCTGGGTTTATTTTATAATCTGAGGAAATGTACTGATGTCCACCATGTGTAGTTTGCACATTCAAGTGACTTGCTGCTTTATATGGCCACCAGTGCTTTAGGGGGAGGTGGAAAGTTTATCTTATAATTACCTGAAAGTACCACTAAGTCTTAATTCTCCAAGTTAATATTGATATACTTTTCTCATGTGTAATATTTAAAGATATTCTAATAGACTTTGCAAAAGTACACTTAAAAGTAAATAATTTTGTTTTTATCATAATACTTTTATCTGTTCCTATCTCTGACTTGATTTTGTTAGGTAATTTATCTTTTAAACTTCATTGTCAGAGAAATAGTTACAGCATATTTGTTTGTTAAAATATTTTTATATACACATAACAAATTACAAGTAATACTCTGTGGGCTTTTTTTACACATATAGAATTTTAAAATTGTTGTTACTATGTTTGCTTAGCAAGCTGACTTGGAATCTGACATGACATATTCCTAAAATTCATCGGTCTTATACTTCTCAGGACTGGTAACATTGAATATGGGGAACTATGGCTATGTGTAGGCATTAAAATCCCTAAACCATATATTTCTAGTTTTATTTCTGAGAGATTATGACTATTCTCTGTGTCCTTAGATCTCTTTTATTTTTATTTTTTAGACTATTTCCCAAATGTTCGCATTGCACAGGACCCCCAGCATAGTTTGATTAGTGATTAATAAAAATGAGATTTTTTCCAGAATTGCACCTGAAATTATAGATAGGAATATGGAAAGAAAAAAGTTTTCTTTGTTTTAAATTTTCAACCTGAAAAACATCACTTTTATCTAATTTGTGAGGACGTCATGTTAAGACCTAAGCAAAATCACAGAAGTTAGTCTAATTTTCATACTTTGTAGGTTAATGCCTAGATTGACCTAAACCTACTTGAATGATGTGATTTTATAATTTCCTTAAACCTTACCATGCCTTTACATGAAAAATGTGAATTTTTCTTCTTGCTTAAAAAGTTCCTGGAAAGTGGGTGTGAAGGCTAAACGATTCATGATACAACAGCGGGGAGCAGTTGGTTTTTCATTCTTAGCAGCCAGCAGATATCTTCTTCCTTATATGTTGGCTGAGAGTGTCCTATGGCAGTATAAAAAGATGGTGTAGATATAAGAGGACAGAGATCCTGTCTTGCTTGGTCTTACTCTTTTTTATATCTTAGTGCAGTTACTGACTGATACAGTAGGCACTAAAAAATAAGAAAATGTTTAAATTGTATGTAATCATCATGGTAGCATATATTTTCAATTACTTTACAGTCATCTTACAGCTAAGATGGATGGATAGATAATGCCTTGATTCATTGAAACCCAACTGACCAAAGCCCATAAGTAGCCAGTTTCCCTTCTATGGTGTTTTCTTTTTTCTGTTTGTTTGTTTGTTTTGAGATGGAGTCTCTGTCACCCAGGTTGGAGTGCAGTGGTACAGTCTCGGCTTACTGCAACCTCTGCCTCCTGGGTTCAAGCAATTCTCCTTCCTCTCAGCCTCCTGAGTAGCTGGAATTATAGGCCTGTACCCCCATGCCCAGCTGATTTTTGTATTTTTAGTAGAGATAGGGTTTCACCATGTTGACCAGGCTAGTCTTGAACTCCTGACCTCAGGTGATCCATTGGCCTTGGCCTCCCAAAGTGCCGAGAGGCCACTGTGTCCAGCCATGGTGTTTTCTTTTTAAGAGAAGGGGCCAAACAGGATTATATCAAGAATGTATTTTAAAAGCATGTGTACAACATTTACCTTTTATACATTATCCTGTATAATTCTGTGAGCACTGTAACTGGTACAACAGTACATACTATTAAAGTTTACTGGTTTATTTATGAATGACAGGGCCTCACTGTGTCACTTATAGTTCACTATGTCGTTATCATAGTTCACTGTAACCTCCAACTTCTGGGCTCTAACTGTGCTCCCACCTCATCCTCCCAAAGCACTGGATTATAGGCATGAGCTGCTGTGACCAGCCATATTATTGAAGCTTTAAAAATGAAATTTTGAAAATCTCCTGACTTTCTCTTCCTTAGTGGATTCGTATGTAAATCCTCAACACACAATTTCTAATGTTCTTTTCTCTGAGAAACTTTCAGCAATACCTCTGGTGTCTATGAAGTTGAGTTTTTTTGTTTTTGTTTTTGTTTTGATGCTTTTCCTTTGAAAAGGTCTAACAAGTAAAATTAGATGACCAGGAGTTTCAGGTTATAGATATAAACAACTGGAATCAAAGCTGTTATCTATTGGACATCTCAGTAAGATTGAATTAAGTTAATATTTTAATTTAGTATGCTCATAAAACTGTCTTCTAAATATTGTAATAAATAGACATAGCACTTGTGATCTCCATTACAAATATATTAACCTTTGTTTTGTTCTTTTGTTTTGGCAGGAAAGTTTATGTTGCTGTTTTTTTTTTTTTCAAGAATGAGAATATTTTATTTTAATATTATTTAATTTTGCCAAACTAAATTTATACTGATATTTTCTTTAAATGTATCTTAGGAACCATCCTCATTTCAAGCTGTACTTCTTGTAGCATTGTGCACAAGATGCTTTATATGTCTTTATAGATTAATTCTTTCTGTATATTCAGCACCTTGAGATAAAAGATTAGGTCCCTATTGAGTATTTCCACACTTCCTTGTACTTTCCTTATTACTCTACTTATCATACCTTATGATTACTTTGTTTAGTTATCTTTCCTGCTAAACTGAATTCTGAACATTCAGAAACAGCATTATGTACCCATTTTGCCATTGTTGTCTCAGCACCTAGCATCCCTGGCACCATAGGGAGCCCTCAATCCATGTTTCTCAATTTCAGAGTGATAAATGCTATGAAAATAATATAACTGGGTAACATAATAAGAGTAATTGGGAAATTTCCTTAGATTGGAGCTCAGGGAAGACCCTTTCTAATACCTGAACGAGAAAAATGAGCTATCCGTTCAAACACCCCTAGAGTGTTTCTGCTGAGAGTGTTTCAGGAAGAGCAAAGACACTGGAGTAGGAACAAGTTGAGCACGTTTAAGGGATCTTGCCTGGCTGGAAGGAAAGAAGTAATAGCAGATGAGTTTTAGGGAGAGAAGGGCTAAATAATGAATGGTTTTGTAAGTCAGAGGGAGTTTGAATTTTATTTTAATTGCATTTGAAAGCCATTGGATAGTGCTCCTGTTGAAAAAAAAGCATCTAAATGGATATATACCAATAACTATTTCTTTTTTTCCTTTTTTTTATTTGTTTTTATTTTGAGATGGAGTCTTGCTCTGTCACCCAGGCTGGAGTGCAGTGGTGCAATCTTGGCTTACTGCAGCCTCTGCCTCCCGGGTTCAAGCGATTCTCTTGCCTCAGCCTCCGAAGTAGCTGGGACTACAGGCCCGCGCCACCACGCCTGGCTAATTTTTGTATTTTTTGTAGAGATGGGGTTTTTCCATGTTGGCCAGACTGATCTTGAACTCCAGACCTCGGGTGATCCGCCCACCTCGGCCTCCCAAAGTGCTAGTATTACAGGTGTGAGTCACCGTGCCTTGCCAACTATTTCATTTTTTAAGTTCCTATAGGATTTAAATAGAAGAATATCAAGGAATAGGTTTATGTAACACATAGTTTTCCAGGTAGCAGATTATTTCTCATAAATGTTTGTGAATATTACTGTTTTCATATTTAGGAATAACTACTGTGAGAGATGGTCTCAGGTGATTACCACAAGTTTTAAGTATCTTCTGCTCTAGTGTCTTCCATCTAAAGTTCAGCCATAATGCCATACTAAGAAAATCTTTATGCTGCGTAAGAATTGCTGTGTGCACCAGCCTGGGCAGCATGGCGAAACCCTGTCCCTACAAAAAATACAAAAATTAGCCGGATGTGGAGTCACACACTTGTAGCCCTAGCTACTTAGGAGGCTGAGGTACTGGGATGACTTGAGCCCAGGAGGCAGAGGTTGCAGTGAGCCAAGATCATGCCACTCCACTCTACCCTGGGCGACAGAAGGAGACCCTTTCTCACACACAGGAGGAAGAAAAAAAAAAAAAAAGAATTGCTCTGTGCACACAGACCATCTAGCATTTCTTATTCTGATTTTTTTGGTGGAATATCTTGGGAACCTTGGTACCACTTTTCCTACTTCTGGTCTTTGATAATATGCAGTTTTTGAAGTGTGGTTCTTAAACTCCTTTCATATTTCCCACAAAGGCAGACCAAAATGTATGACAGATGGGCAGAAGAACCTTAGTGTAAATATTCTGAGTCCAAGAAAGATGACCACAGCTTTTCTGACACATGTGTTTTCTTGAGTGCATGTGGCATACACCTGTGCCTTCTTGCTTAGTAACAATTTCAGAGAACTATACTTTTTTTTTTGTTTACAGTCTATACCTCCCAAAGCGTACTAGAAGAACTTTTGCCAACTCACATGATTATTTTTCTGTTATTTGCTTAGAACCTTACAATAGTCAATGTTTTGTTATTTTCAACCAGGGTTTAATAAATTTCTATGGACATAATCCTCTATATTACATGATAGGTACAGATAATTATACCATTTCTTTGTTTATATGGACAATATAGACATATATTAAACCATTGTTATATTGGAGTACATCAGCGAAATATTGATTCCACAGCTCCTCTAACCCTGTGTGCCTTGGAATGGTGTAATCTGTTTTCTCCAGCTGAATTTAGTATCTTTTCGTCATCATGGGTGATCAGCAGTTTCATCAAGATATGTATACTTGTGGATTTCCTTGTATTTGTCTGAACCAGGACACATTGTGCTTCCTGAGTCGATGAATTCTTATGTTTCATAATTTCTGGGAAAATCATCAGCCATGTTTTCTTTAGTATATTCTCTTTTCCTTTCTTTCTGTTCTCTCATTTTGGAATTCTAGTTATATATGTTGGACTCATCTCTCCATGTCTCTTCATTTTCCTTTTAAACTTTTCATTTAAAAATTTAGTAAATTCTGGAATTTTCTCAAATCTATTTCTAGTTTACTAATTATTTCTTAAACTATATCTAAATGCTATTTATCCCACCTGTTATGTCTTTAACTTTAGTAACTGTGTTTTTTATTTTTGGAAATTCTCTTTGGTTGTTTTTTCAAACCTGATTTGCACTTTTTAATAGTGCCTTGCTTTTTTTCTCATGTTTTTTAATTCTATATGTCTTTAGTAATTTTAAGCAAAATTTTTATTGTAATTTATTATCAAATTTTTATTATCAAAAGTTCTTGATAATGCGTTTGAAAATAGGATCTAATTTTCCTCTTGCTAATAAAGTTTTTTTTTTTGTATATAAAATGGTTTGTATTAGGAGCTTATCTTCAATGATCTTTTTCCCTTGAGTATCCTTTTTGTCATTGAGGACATGTTTTCTAGGGAGGTTTTCCATCTGTTTCTGACAGATGCCCCAGGGTTATCAAAGTTCTGATGCTACTGCTATATAAATAACAGAATGGGTATTTGAGGACCACCCAGGTAATATAAGTTAGAGCCACTTAATACAGATGGGATATTTCCCATTATTTTTAATTTTCCAGAGCGATATTTGTTTTTTCAACAAGTTCTCTTGCCAAGACAGGCAAACTTTCTTATTCTTTCCGGTTTCTGATGGTGTGATGTTTTTCTGGACCTTCAGGGGCCCCAGATCTAGGCAGGCAGCTCATTTAAAAATCCTTGTCTTATCTCAAATAGCTGTTAAAACTCTATTCCCTTGATTCATTAAGAGTGCTGACCTTCTCAATTTAATGACCCTAAGGTCATTAACAACCTTAGTTAATACTTTGTGTTTTAGTTCCTTCTTTTGAATTTTGAAACTTAAACTGTTATATAGTAAAATATTGCCAGAATTTAATTCTTCATTGTAGTTATTTAGTATTTCTGTTTTGTTTTTCTTTTGAATTTATTCCTGAAAATATTTGAATCTGTAAAGGTTTTTAATAATTTTTTTAAATATTTACCATTACCTCAAATATTTACCAGAGATATCATAAAAGTTATAGTTTTATAAGACTATTGACATTTATATTTTGTTATTACTTCTAAGGTCACAGGGCTTTCATATTTTGTGTCACTGATTTAATTTATCACATTATGGAGAAAAATGTATAATACGGACAAGTACCTTTTTTTTCATTGCCCTTGGTCATTAATGTTTGCTCTTATTTGGTTCCCTGCCAACTTTTCCATTTTAAGTTATTTTTAATACATCATATATTTTAGCACTCCCCTATGAGAGCACATCAGATGTTACATGTTTCTCACATTGGTCATTTTATGGAATTTGAGCTATTAGGCTATAATTATGGTGTCTCTCAGGATCTCAATCCTTCCTCTATAGTCACAGATTTTAATACTTCCTCCTGTTACTCTCTACTTGCCAGATCTCTTAATTCTTTAAAATTGACTTTCTTGAAATCCAATACTTATGTGTCATAGAACCAGATGATCCAATTTGCTTTTTTGGCAGACACCATATAGAACTCTGCTCATTGCAAGTTTAACAAAAGACCAGAGTGCTCTCTGGACTACTCTGAAAAAAAGAAAAAATGGTGTAGAAAGACTTGAATTTTAACCAGGCTTTTTCATGAGATAATTTATGCCAATTCTCTGATTTCAACTTTATCATTTTATGATATAAGGGACTAATAAGGGCATATTTAAAAGGAATATTAAGTTAATAGCTTGAAGCAAAATTTGAGGTATAGCTTGCTAAAAAAACATAAATGTATATTAGTTGATAGAATAAAAAGTAAGCATATACATAGTGGACTTGAAGATCTGTACCAGCCCACTTTTGCTTTCTCAGTAATGTTTTCCAATTTCATCTTTTACCATGTACTTCCTTTGAAATTATTAATAATTTTAAATGTCAGGTAAAAATATTCTGCTAAATAACTGATCAAAGCTGGGAATACATAAAGAAGAACTAAAATAGAGGCCAAAAGCTGTTTTGGTGTCAACTTGCCCTCCAGGTCCCATTTTGGAACCTTTGTTCTCATTGTGTAGCCTTAGCCCAGTACTTGAACTTCATTTCCTTACAGATAATAATGGGACTATTAACAGTCCCTACTTCACAGACAGCATTGTTTTCAGGAAGCATTTAATATCTCACACAAAAACCTTAAGAACTGGGCATGGTGACTCAACACTTGTAAACCCAGCACTTTGAGGGTCCTAGGCAGGAGAATTGTTTGAGCCTAGGAGTTCAAGACCAGCCTAGGCAACATGAGGAGATTCTGTCTCTACAAAAAACAAAAATAAATTAGCCAGGCATGGTGGTACATTGCTGTGGTCCCAGCTACTCAGGAGGCCAAGGTGGGAGGATCACTTGAGCCCAGGAGATTGAGGCTAAAGTGAGCCATGATCGCACCACTGCACTCCAGCCTAGGTGACAGAGCAAGACCTTGTCTTAAAAAAAAATGAATTAATATTGTTCTTAGACCTTAAAAAGAAAAGAATTAAAAGATTAAAAGGATATGCTCATGACCCTAATGAGGTCAGAAAGGCAGCAGTTATCAAATAGAAGGTCAGATATTAAAAATAGGAAATTAAAAGTTATTCTAAACAATAGTAAGATTGTTGGTAACAAAAGTGATATGAAACTATTTGCAAGAACAAGACGTAAACATTTAAAAATTAATTTGTTAAAAAGCTCTGGGGTGATACTAATATGAAATTGCTTAATTACATCTGAATTTCTCAAGATGTTATCATCTTCTACAAATCTTATGGAATTGAAGTTAAGAAACGATGACTGTAAAATATGCAAATAGGCACTCTCAAAATAATAATGTAATTTTGCCATATATGTTTGTAGTACAAAGACTTGGACAAATTTAATGAAAATTATCTTTGAAAAAAGTGAAATGACTAATAATCTTTCACTCTATCTTTTAGCATACGGCGGCATCAAGAAAGGAGAGCAATTTTGACTCCCATTTTGACAGATTTTTCTGTCCGAATAACTGGAGCACCGGCTATCATTTTCACCAAAATCATTTCTCCAGAAAATCTGCATACTGAGGTTAGAACATAATTTTGATTTTATTTTAGTTTAAAAAATGGAATTGCTCCTCTTTGTATGTTAGGGATTGCCACAGTTTCAGCCCATAGGACTTCAAATTAGCTGATTAATAATAATGGCTCTTATCATAGCTAACATTTATGGATTTTGTAGTACTCTTCAGTTATTGCTTTCTTTATAATAACTCATTTAATCCTCATAATAATCTTATTTGTTATTCCTGGTATCCCTTTTTTTTAGATGACAAAACTGAGGCATAGAGAAGCTAACCAAGCTACCCAGATTTTCACAAATAGTAAGCAGCAGAGCAGGGTGTGAAACCACCTGGTCCGACTCCATCCTCTACACTCCTAAGTACTACAGCCTCTTTTTAGTGAAAATAACAATAATACTGACAGATAATCAGATTACCTTACATAGTGAGTTCTACATAGATTATTTAGTCTTCACAACATTCTTATGAATTAGATACTACTAGTGTACATATTTTAAAGATGAGGAAACTGAGGTGAGGTGAAAACAGATTAAGTAACATACCCAACATTAATTGGTGGATCCAGGTTTCAATTCTGATCACTATGGCTTATTACCTCCAAATCCATAGAATAGAAATGTATTAATAGGGGAGGTTCCAAGATGGCTGAATGGGAACAGCTCCAAGCTACAGCTCCCAGCGTGAATGACACAAGATGGGTGATTTCTGCATTTCCAACTGAGGTACCAGGTTCATCTCCCTGGGGTGTGTTGGACAGTGGGTGCAGGACAGTGGGTGCAGCCCTCGGAGCGAGAGCTAAAGGAGGGCGAGGCATCACTTCACCCAGGAAGCGCAAGGGTTAAGGGAATTCCCTTTCCTAGCCAAGGGAAACCATGACACACAGCACCTGGAAAATTGGGTCACACCTGCCCTAATACTGTGCTTTTCCAAGGATCTTAGCAAATGGCAAACCAGGAGATTATGTCCCACACCTGACTCAGAGGGTCCCGCACCCATGGGCCCTTCCTCATGGCTAGCACAGCAGTCAGATCTAACTGCAAGGCAATATCAAGTCTGGGGGAGGGGCGCCCACCATCGCTGAGGCTTGAGTAGGTAAACAAGACGGCTGAGAAGGTCGAACTGGGTCCACCTCAGCTCAAGGAGGCCTGCCTGCCGCTGTAGACTCCACCTCTGGGGACAGGGCATAGCCAAACAAAAGGCAGCAGAAACCTCTGCAGATTTAAATGTCCCTGTCTGACAGCTTTGAAGAGACCAGTGGTTCTCCCAGCACGGAGTTTGAGATCTGGAAATGGACAGACTGCCTCCTCAAGTGGGTCCCTGACCCCTGAGTAGCCTAACTGGGAGGCACCCCCAATAGGGGCAGACTGACACCTCACGGCGAGGTACCCCTCTGAGACAAAGCTTCCAGAGGAATGATCAGGCAGCAACATTTGCTATTCAGCAATATTCACTCTTCTGCAGCCTCCACTGTTGATACCGGGCAAACAGGGTCTGGAGTGGACCTCGAGCAAACTCCAACAGACCTGCAGCTGAGGGTCCTGACTGTTAGAAAGAAAACTAATGAAAAGAAAGGACATCCACACCAAAACCCCATCTGTACATCACCATCGCCAAAAACCAAAGGTAGATAAAACCACAAGATACGGAAAAAACAGAGCAGAAAAGCTGAAAACTCTAAAAATCAGAGCACCTCTCCCCCTCCAAAGGAACACAGCTCCTCACCAGCCACAGAACACAGCTGAATGGAGAATGACTTTGAGGAGTAGTGAGAAGGCTTCAGACGATCAAACTTCTCCGAGCTAAAGAAGGAAGTTCGAACCCATCGCAAAGAAGCTGAAAATGTTGAAAAAAGATTAGACAAATGGATAACTAGAATAACCAATGTAGACAAGTCCTTAAGTGACCCGATAGAGCAGAAAACCATGGCACGAGAACTACGTGACTACGTGTATGCTTCTTTTGAGAAACATCTGTCCGTGTCTTTGGCCCGCTTTTTAATGGGGTTGTCTTGTAAATTTGGTTAAGTTCCTTATAGATTCTGGATAGTAGACCTTTGTCAGATGGTTAATTTGCAACATTTTTCTCCCATGTTGTAGACTGCCTGTTCACTCTGATGATAGTTTCTTTGGCTGTGCAGAAGCTCCTTAGTTTAATTAGATCCCATTTGTCAATTTTTGCTTTTGTTGCAGTTTCTTTTGGCATCCTCATCATGAAATCTTTGCCCATGCCAATGTCCTGAATGGTATTGCCCAGATTTTCTTCTAGGGTGTTTATAGTTTGGGGTTTTACATTTTAGTCTCTAATCCATCTTGAGTTAACTTCTGCATATGGTGTAAGGAAGGGGTACAGTTTCAATTTTCTGCATACAGCTAGTAAGCACTCCCAGCACCATTTATTAGAGAGTCCTTTCCATATTGCTTGTTGTTGTCAAGTTTGTCAAAGATCAGATGGTTGTAGGTGTGCAGTCTCATTTCTCAGTTCTCTATTCTGTTTCATGGGTCTATGTGTTTGCTTTTGTACCAGTACCATGTTGTTTTGGATACTGTAGCCTTATAGTACAGTTTGAAGTCTGGTAGTGTGATGCCTCCAGCTTTGTTCTTTTTGCTTACAATTATCATGGCTATTCAGGCTCCTTTTTGGTTCCATTTGAATTTTAAAATAGTTTTTTTCTAACAAACAGAAAGGAATAGCATCAGTATCAACAAAAAGGACATCCATACCAAAACCCCATCTGTAGGTCACCAGCATCAAAGACGAAAGTTAGAAAAAAACCACAAAGATGGGGAAAAACCAGGGCAGAAAAGCTGAAAATTCTAAAACACAGAGCGCCTCTTCTACTCCAAAGGATCACAGTTCCTTGGCAGCAACGGAACAAAGCAGGACGGAGAATGACTTTGACAAGCTGACAGAAGTAGGTTTCAGAAAATCGGTAATAAAAAACTTCTCTGAGATAAAAGGAGGATGTTCGAACCCATTGTGAGGAAGCTAAAAACCTTGAAAAAAGATTAGATGAATGGCTAACTAGAATAAACAGAGGAGAGAAGATCTTAAATGACCTGATGGAGCTGAAAACCTTGCCATGAGAACTACATGATACATGCACAAGCTTCAGTAGCAGATTCAATCAAGTGGAAGAAAGCGTATCAGTGATTGAAGATCAAATTAATGAAATGAAGTGAGAAGAGAAGTTTAGAAAAAAAGAGAAAAGAACAAAGCCTCCAAGAAACATGAGACTATGTGAACAGACCAAATTTACGTATGACTGGTGTACCTGAAAGTAACCAGGAGAATGGAACCTGGCTGGAAAACACTCTGCAGGATATTATCCAGGAGAACTTCCTCAACCTAGCAAGGAAGGCCAACATTCAAATTCAGGAAATACAGAGAACGCCACAAAGATACTCCTCGAGAAGAGCAACTCCCAGACACATAATTGTCAGATTCACTAAAGTTGAAATGAAGGAAGAAATGTTAAGGGCAGCCAGAGAGAAAGGTCGGGTTATCCACAAAGGGAAGCCCATCGGACTAACAGCAGATCTCTCAGCAGGAACTCTGCAAGCCAGAAGAGAGTGGGGGCCGATATTCAATATTCTTAAAGAAAAGAATTTTCAACCCAGAATTTCATATCCAGTCAAACTAAATTTCGTAAGTGAAGGAGAAATAAAATCCTTTACAGACAAGCAAATCTGAGAGATGTTGCCACCACCTGGCCTGCCCTACAAGAGCTCTTGAAGGAAGCACTAAACTTGGAAGGAACAACCGATACCAGCCACTGCAAAACCATGCCAAAATATAAGGTCCATCGATGCTAGGAAGAAACTGCATCAACTAACATGCAAAATAACCAGCTAACATCATAATGACAGGATCAGATTCACATGTAACAATATTAAGCTTAAATGTACATGAGCTAAATGCTCCAATTAAAAGACACAGACTGGCAAATTGAATAAGGAGCAAGACCCATCAGTGTGCTTTATTCAGAAGACCCATTTCACGTGCAGAGACACACAAAGGCTCAAAACAAAGGGATGGAGGAAGACCTACCAAGCAAATAGAAAACAAATAAAGGCAGAGGTTGCAATCCTAGCCTCTGGTAAAACAGACTTTAAACCATCAAAGATCAAAAGAGACAAAGAAGGCCATTACATAATGGTAAAGGGATCATTTCAATAAGAAGACCTAACTATCCTAAATATATATGCACCCAGTACAGAAGCACCCAGATTCATAAGGCAAGTCTTTAGAGACTTACAAAGAGATTTAGACATCCACACAATAAAAATGGGAGACTTTAACATCCCACTGTCAACATTAGACAGATCAACGAGACAGAAAGTTAACAAGGATATCCAGGGATTGAACTCAACTCTGCACCAAGTGGACTGAATAGACATCTACAGAACTCTCCACCCCAAATCAACAGAATATACATTCTTCTCAGCACACATCGCACTTATTCCAAAATTCACCGAATACGTGGAAGTAAAGCACTCCTCAGCAAATGTACAAGAACAGAAATTATAACAAACTGTCTCTCAGACCACAGTGCAATCAAACTGGAACTCAGGATTAAGAAACTCAATCAAAACTGCTCAACTACATGGAAACTGAACAACCTGCTCCTGAATGATTACTGGGTATATAACGAAATGAAGGCAGAAATAAAGATGTTCTTTGAAACCAATGAGAACAAAGCTACAACATACCAGAATCTCTGGGACACATACAAAGCAGTGTGTAGAGGGAAATTTATAACAATAAATGCCCACAAGAGAAAGCAGGAAAGATCTAAAATTGACACCCTAAAATCACAATTGATAGAACTAGAGAAGCAAGAGCAAACAAATCTGAAAGCTAGCAAAAGACAAGAAACTAAGATCAGAGCAGAACTGAAGGAGAGACACAAAAAAAGCCTTCAAAAAATCAATGAATCTAGGAGCTGGTTTTTGAAAAGATCAACAAAATTGATAGACCGCTAGCAAGATTAATAAAGAAGAAAAGAGAGAAGAATCAAATAGACGCAATAAAAAATGATAAAGGGAATATCACCATCGACCCCACAGAAATATAACCTACCGTCAGAGAATACTACAAACATCTCTGTGCAAATAAACTAGAAAGTCTAGAAGAAATGGATAAATTTCTGGACACATGCATTCTCTCAAGACTAAACCAGGAAGAAGTTGAATCCCTAAATAGACCAATAGGCTCTGAAATTGAGGCAATAATTAATAGCCCACTAACCAAAAGAAGTCCAGGACCAGATGGATTCACAGCCGAGTTCCACCAGAGGTATGAGGAGGAGCTGGTACCATTCCTTCTGAAACTGTTCCAATCAACACGAAAAGAGGGAATCCACCCTAACTCATGTTATAAGGCCAACATCATCCTGATACCAAAGCCTGGCAGAGACATAACAAAAAAAAGAGTAGATTGCAAAAATTTTCTCCCATTCTGTAGGTTGCCTGTTCACTCTGATGGTAGTTTCTTTTGCTGTGCAGAAGCTCTTTAGTTTAATGAGATCCCATTTGTCAATTTTGGCTTTTGCTGCCGTTGCTTTTGGTGTTTTAGACATGAAGTCTTTGCCCATGCCTATGTCCTGAATGGTACTACCTAGGTTTTCCTCTAGGATTTTTATGGTATTAGGTCTAACATTTAAGTCTCTAATCCATCTTGAATTAATTTTCGTATAAGGAGTAAGGAAAGGATCCAGTTTCAGCTTTCTACTTATGGCTAGCCAGTTTTCCCAGCACCATTTATTAAATAGGGAATCCTTTCCCCATTTCTTGTTTCTCTCAGGTTTGTCAAAGATCAGATGGCTGTAGATGTGTGGTATTATTTCTGAGGCCTCTGTTCTGTTCCATTGGTCTATATCTCTGTTTTGGTACCAGTACCATGCTGTTTTGGTTACTGTAGCCTTGTAGTATAGTTTGAAGTCAGGTAGCGTGATGCCTCCAGAAAATTTTTGCAATCTACTCATCTGACAAAGGGCTAATATCCAGAACCTACAAAGAACTCAAACAAATTTACAAGAAAAAAACAAACAACCCCATCAAAAAGTGGGCAAAGGATATGAACAGACATTTCTCAAAAGAAGACATTCATACAGCCAACAGACACATGAAAAAATGCTCATCATCACTGGCCATCAGAGAAATGCAAATCAAAACCACAATGAGATACCATCTCACACCAGTTAGAATGGCGATCATTCAAAAGTCAGGAAACAACAGGTGCTGGAGAGGATGTGGAGAAATAGGAACACTTTTACACTGTTGGTGGGATTGGAAACTAGTTCAACCATTATGGAAAACAGTATGGCGATTCCTCAAGGATCTAGAACTAGATGTACCATATGACCCAGCCATCCCATTACTGGGTATATACCCAAAGGATTATAAATTATGCTGCTATAAAGACACATGCACACGTATGTTTATTGCAGCACTATTCACAATAGCAAAGACTTGGAATCAACCCAAATGTCCATCAGTGACAAATTGGATTAAGAAAATGTGGCACATATACACCATGGAATACTATGCAGCCATAAGAAAGGATGAGTTTGTGTCCTTTGTAGGGACATGGATGCAGCTGGAAACCATCATTCTTAGCAAAGTATCACAAGAACAGAAAACCAAACACCGCATGTTCTCACTCATAGGTGGGAACTGAACAATGAGATCACTTGGACTCAGGAAGGGGAACATCACACACTGGGGCCTATCATGGGGAGGGGGGAGGGGGGAGGGATTGCATTGGGAGTTATACCTGATGTAAATGACGAGTTGATGGGTGCAGCACACCAACATGGCACAAGTATACATATGTAACAAACCTGCACGTTGTGCACATGTACCCTACAACTTAAAGTATAATAATAATAAATAAATTTAAAAAAAAAAAGAAAACATAAGGGAAAAACAAAAAAAAAAAACAAAAAAAACAAAAAAAAGAGAATATTAGATAAATATCCCTGATGAACCTGGATGCGAAAATCCTCAAATACTGGCAAACCAAATCCAGCAGCACATCAAAAAGCTTATCCACCATGATCAAGTTGGCTTCATCCCTGGGATGCAAGGCTGGTCCAACATATGCAAATCAATAAACATAATCCAGCATATAAACAAAACCAAAGACAAAAACCACATGATTATCTCAATAGATGCAGAAAAGGCCTTCGACAAAATTCAACAATGCTTCATGCTAAAAACTGTCAAAAATTCAGTATTGATGGAACGTATCTCAAAATAATAAGAGCTATTTATGACAAACCTACAGCCAGTATCATATTTAATGGGCAAAAACTGGAAGCGTTCCCTTTGAAAACTGGCACAAGACAGGGATTCCCTCTCTCACCATACCTATTCAACATAGTGTTGGAAATTCTGGCCAGGGCAGTCAGGCAGGAGAAAGAAAAAGGGTATTCAATTAGGAAAAGAGGAAGTCAAATTGTCCCAGTTTGCAGAAGACAGGATTGTATATTTAGAAAACCCCATCATCTCAGCCCAAAATCTCCGTAAGCTGATAAGCAACTTCAGCAAACTGTGAGGATACAAAATCAATGTGCAAAAATCACAAACATTCTTATACACCAATAACAGACAAACAGAGAGCCAAATCATAGTAAACTCACATTCACAATTGCTTCAAAGAGAATAAAATACCTAGGAATCCAACTTATAAGGGATGTGAAGGACCTCTTCAAAGAGAAGTACAAACCACTGGTCAATGAAACAAAAGTGGACACAAACAAATGAAAGGACTTTCCATGCTCATGGGTAGGAAGAATCAACAGCATGAAAATGTCCATACTGCCCAAAGTAATTTATAGATTCAATGCCATCCCCATTAAGCTACCAACTCCACAGAATTGGAAAAAAACTACTTTAAAGTTCATACAGAACCAAAAAAGAGCCCACATTGCCAAGGGAATTCTAAGAAAAAAGAACAAAGCTGGAGGCATCACACTACCTGATTTCAAACTATACTACAAGGCTACAGTAACCAAAACAGCATGCTACTGGTACCAAAACAGAGAGATAGACCAATGGAACACGACAGAGCCCTCAGAAATAACACTACACATCTACAACCATCTGATCTTTGACAAACCTGACAAAAACAAGAAACGGAGAAAGGATTCCCTATTTAATAAATAGTGTTGGGAAAACCGCCTAGCCACATGTAGAAAGCTGAAACTGGATCCCTTCCTTAATCCTTATACAAAAATTAAATCAAGATGGATTAGAGACTTAAATGTTAGACCTAAAGCTATAAAAACCCTAGAAGAAAACCTAGGCAATACCATTCAGGACATAGGCATGGGCAAGGACTTCATGTCTAAAACACCAAAAGCAATGGCACAACAAGCCAACATTGACAAATGGGATCTAATTAAACTAAAGAGCTTCTGCACAGCAAAAGAAACTACCATCAGAGTGAACAGGCAACCTACAGAATGGGAGAAAATTTTTGCAATCGACTCATCTGACAAAGGGCTAATATCCAAAACCTACAAAGAGCTCAAACAAATTTAGCTCTTTGTAGAAAGAAAGAACAAACAACCCCATCAAAAAGTGGGCAAAGGATATGAACAGACGCTTCTCAAAAGAAGACATTTATGCAGCCAACAGACACATGAAAAAATGCTCATCATCACTGGTCATCAGAGAAATGCAAATCAAAACCACAGTGAGATACCATCTCACGCCAGTTAGAATGGCGATTATTAGAAAGTCAGGAAACAATGGGTGCTGGAGAGGATGTGGAGAAATAGGAACACTTTTACACTGTTGGTGGGACTATAAACTAGTTCAACCATTGTGGAAGACAGTGTGGTGATTCCTCAAGGATCTAGAACTAGAAATACTATTTGACCCAGCGATCCCATTACTGGGTATATACCCAAAGGATTATAAATCCTGCTGCTATAAAGACACATGCACACATATATTTATTGCGGCACTATTCACAATAGCAAAGACTTGGAACCAACCCAAATGTCCATCAATGACAGACTGGAATAAGAAAATGTGGCACATATACACCATGAAATACTATGCAGCCATAAAAAAGGATGAGTTCATGTCCTTTGTAGGGACATGGAAGAAGCTGGAAATCATCATTCTCAGCAATCAATCGCAAGGATAGAAAACCAAACACCTCATGTTCTCACTCATAGGTGGCAATTAAACAGTGAGAACACTTGGACACAGGAAGGGGAACATCACACACCAAGGTCTGTCATGGGGTGGGGGGAGTAGGGAGGGATAGCATGAGGAGATATACCTAATGTAAATGACGAGTTAATGGGTGCAGCACACCAGCATGGCACATGTATACACATGTAACAAACCTGCATGTTGTGCACATGGACCCTATAACTTAAAGTATGATAAAAAAAAAATTTTTTTTTTAAATGAAAAAAAAGAAATGTAATAATAATCTTATTATAACTAAAGCAATTCTTCATAGAACTTTTTATGCTAAACACAATATAAACTTTTTGCTCATTCACAGAATTGTAAGTCAGTTATTATAAAATGTTTGGAAAATTTAGATACATAATACTAATTTCTTGTATATCCACAAAAGGGGTATAAAGATTAAATAAATCTACTAACATCTTATAGCTGCTTAGTAACACTGTTGGTTTAGAATACATGAAACTCCTTATGACATGCCCTTTTTCATACCAATGCTGCTATGAAAATACGAATTAAGACTCACATATTGAAATCACATTTAAGAAATGCTTCTATTTCCTGTGTGTATTTGACTCACAAAAAATGGGATATCATAATCCTTTTACATTATTAAGATTTTTTTCCTCCAAAAATATTCTTTACTTGGATTCCCAAATACTTGTCATTGAATTCAGAAACAAAGATAAGAATATATCCAAGTGTTGATGAAATATCATCCTATCTTAATTAAGTCATCTTCAAAGTCATTTAAAGGCATGATTTGAAGGCATTACTAGAAACTTCCTCATTCCCAGGTAAAAGAGGCAGGAAGCTAAAAGTCAGGAAACCTAGTTCTAGACCAAACTCAGCTTTATACTAAAGGTTATCCTCCTAAGTCATTCATTTAAATTCTTTGTTCCATCAGTTTTCTCATGCATACCTTAGTTGCCTCATATATAGCAACTCTTGTTGCCCTCTAGATTGTTATAAGGTTCAAACCGATCAATAGAAAAAATAATTATAAGAGGAATCTGAAAAGCTATAAGTTCTATAAAAATGAAAATTATCCTTGTTTTTATGTTATTAGCTGCTGATTCTACCAATTGCATTGATACTATTTAACCTCCTAGTGTAAGATCAATTTTTTGCAAGTTTTCACAGGATGTATGCCACCAATAGAGCCAAAATATTTTTAGTACAAATTTTTATGCTCTTGGGTAATGTTATGGTGACTATTTTTTCTAAATCCTGAATTGGTATACTTTTTTCCCTTTTTGTCAATACCTGAGGAATAGAACAAGAATTCTAACTAGAGTGAATTAATACAGAGAACTTGTGGAGGAAAATGTTATTTAACAAAAAAAAAAAGAATAATTGTTTCAGACATGCTGTTCTTTATGGCTTTATTAAAAGCTGCTCTAAGCTGACGCATTTGCATTTGGACTAGTCATAGTCTCCTTATTAAGTGAAGCTACTGGATTGGTTTTTTGTTTTGTTTTGTTTTCCTTGTCTGAACAGTTTTCCAGTGATAAATGTTCAAGTGCCTCGGTTTTGCAGAACAGCACCAATTAAGTTATGGACATCTACCCAATGCTGCCAAGATTTTAGCAGTTTAAAGAAGTGAAATAAATTAGTCTAGCTATCTTCAACACTCTGTTTTCTTATAAATCATTTAGAGTATGTCCTTTGGAGAATATTCATACTGTGGCTCTTAGCAATTATAATTGCCTGCCTACAATTGTCTGTTTACATCTGTCTGCCCAACTAGATTATAACCTCCTCAAGAGCAGGTTGCTGTTCAAGGCCAACATTATTCTTTGTGATATTCCTAGAACTCTACTGTGGTTCCTAGTACTTAGGGGATTCTTAGTAAATATTTGTTGGTTTGAATTCATGAACAAGATTATGCCACACAATTACATTGTTGCTACATATTGAAAACAATAATAATAGTTTGAGGTATGGAAAAGTCAAATAGGTATGAAAAGGTGAAGACTTCTTATTGTTAGTTGTGTATATCTAGCACAAGGCCGAACACACAGCAGGCCCTCATAAATATGAAATTTATCTATTAAATTCTGTCCAAGTGACTGCTCACCATTTTTGCTCTACACCTTAATGTATGAACTTGAGTTCTAGGAAACATCACCAAAGTAGTGAAGGTCAAATAAGTAAGAATGATAAATTATCATCTGAAAGCTATCGTGTTTCTTTATCTGTATTCTTCCTTTTTTGCTTCAGGAGATTTTAGTGTGTGGCCATTCCTTAGAAGTGAATATAACCACAAACCTGGACTTCTTCCTAAGTGTGGCTCAAGTTCAACTCTTACATCAGTTAATAGTAGCAAATATGACTGGACTGGAACCATCAAACAAGGCTGCAGAGGTAACTGTTACCTGATTTTGATCAGGCTTACTGCACTTGTTCCAACTTTACATTCACTGCAGGAAAACTGTAATTAAGCTGACTGCTTTCTGCTTAATTATTCTGTATTTAACTTTATTCAAAATATAGTCATAAATCATTTTGGATTGTTATTCTTTATTTTAGAAATTTGTTTGGTCTCTATTCCTCTTATTTATCATGTACCTTTGCAAAATTGCTGTGGACTGACCTCAGAGGAAACTCTGTTATATACATAATTTTATTGCCCTGCTGAAATTATAAAGTATGATGTGAGAATCCTGGTATAGCTTTCATTTACTCAGATACATTACAGTAATAAGGCCTCTTTTGGAAGTGAACTTTCTAAGAGTACTATGGGAATATCTTCAATAAATAACTTGTAAAGCATTCGTTTCCCATGCTCAGTGGGAAATGAATGGACACAATCATAAAAGTTGAATGCCTGCCTAGAATTTTAATTTTGATCCGGTGTTCGTTGGAAGCCTGTATTGTAACCACAAAGTGTGTCAGCAAGAAACAAAGAAAGCTATTTGTTAGATTCTTCTCAAGATATATTTTCTTCGCATTTTGTTTCCACATTGCTCTAACATTCTGCACTTAGAATAAATATTTTGTAAATACTCAGGTGAACAAACTGTTTATATATGAAAAAGATGTTCCTTTTATTTTTGTCATGAGTTGTAAAGAAGGCTTTAAGTTCTGTTTAGTAAGAAGGTAGGAAATGAAGAGGAATTTAGGTCTTTCAAGTCAGCACTGTTTCCATTCTCCACAGATTGGGTATTATAACTGCGACATTATTCTTTCAGTCTTCTTCATTTAAAAAAAATTATTTTAAAATGATAAATCTTTTATCTTTTGTAAATGGAGATTTTCTAATGTAATCATCCTTTACTAGCCATGATATCTATTTATTCAATATCTATTGTAAAAGGACTTTAGAACTACATATTCTCCACAATATTAACTTTTTAAATATACATGAGGGAATCCATAAAAATGTAATTATATGACATCAAAATAAGCAAATTAAAAAATACTTCCCCATGCATTTTCGATGAGGCCTCTGAAGCACGTTGAGTTGGATAAAAGTAAATTACATTCCTATATTATTTGTGCTAATTTTGTGAATGTCTCCTATCAAAGAAATCTAACTCTCAGATCACTGATTGTTTTAGGAATTCGTATAACTTAGCAAATTGGTTATTAACTATTATTTATATACTTTTAATGCCTCATAAGGGGATCAATTTCAGTAAATAAAGGGATACTGGGAGTTACTGACTATCCCTCCCTGAATGTTGAATCATTACTGACAGTTCCATAAACTGGATAGGCATTGTTTTCTTCTGCTTTAAAAAGGTATCTATGGCTGTGTGTTTCTCCTTAGAGATCATGTTACAAGTACAGATGACATGAATGTTTTTAAATGGTTAAAATGGTAAATTTTATGTTATGTATATATATCACAATTAAAAATACAGGCTATATAATAAGAAAGGACTGTTTGGACCTTTTCCCAACCCTGGTGGGACATATCTGTAAAAAGTTCAGTATTTTAGAAAGGACCTACAGTGCACTGGAAGAATATGATTCGATTTTTGAATCATATTAACAGAACTCATATTTGATAGTCTATGAATATAAAGATATTTTAGTTACATAGAATACCCTGTAATAAGTCAAGGGTATATTTTGAAAGGGCTGGTTGACTGCCTTTAGTGTGGTTTCATAACCACACTACCACAAATTTTTTTTTTTTTTTTTTGAGACAGAGTCCTGCATTGTTGCCTGGGCTGGAGTGCGGTGGTACCATCTCAGCTCACTGTAACCTCCGCCTCCCAGGTTCAAACGATTCTCCTGCCTCAGCCTCCCAAGTAACTGGGATTGTACGTGCCTGCTACCATGCCCAGCTAATTTTTTTGTATTTTTAGTAGAGACAGGGTTTTACCATGTTGGCCAGCCTGGTCTCCAACTTGTGACCTCATGATCCACCCTCCTCGGTCTCCCAAAGTACTGGGATTACAGGCATAAGCCACCGTGCCTGGCCTTTTTTTTTTTTTTTTTTTTTTTGACACGGAATCTCACTCTGTTGCCCAGGCTGGAGTGCCATCTTGGCTCACTGCAACCTCCACCTCCTGGGTTCAAGCGATTCTCCTGCCTCAGAGTTCCAAGTAGCTGGGATTACAGGCGCGTGTCACCATACCCAACTAATTTTTGTATTTTTAGTAGAGACGTGATTTCACAATGTTGGCCAGGTTTGTCTTGAACTCCCGACCTCAGGTGATCTGGCCCCCTTGGCCTCCCAAAGTGCTGAGATTACAGGCGTGAGCTACTGTGCGCAGCCAAGAATTTTTTTAAAAATTCTTTTTGAAAAGAAAAATAGGAAAATTAAACCTGGCTAACTTATTGGGAAAATGGAGGAAGATACATATGTTAGTATGTATAATATAATCCTGACATTATAAACAAATACTATTTCATAGGAATTATGGATTAATAATGAGAATCCCATTTATCAGGTTTTCTAGAAGGCACCCTGTGAATTGTAGACCAGTAAATGTCAAATCTGTTCTAAATCCACCATCTGATACTATATTGATACAATATACTTCTATAAGAAGAAATTATGTATATTTGATGTTATACATGTTTTTTTTTTTCTTTTCTTTTCTTTTCTTTTTTTTTTTTTTTTGTTTAGTAAAGATGGGGTTTCACCATATTGCCCAGGCTGGTCTTGAACTCCTGGCCTCAAGGGATCCATCTGCCTTGGCTTCCCAAACTGCTGGGATTACAGGCATGAGCCACCACACCTGGCCTAATATAGTATGTTTTTTGAAGGTGTTAACGTTTTCAGACAACCTTTTGCAATATTTATTTGAAAGATTAATTTTGGCTGGGAGCATAGTGGCTCACACCTGTAAGCCCAACACTGGGAGGCTGAGGTGGGTGGATTGCTTGAGCCCAGGAGTTCACAATCAGCCTGGGCAGCATCGTGAGACCCCCATCTCTACAAAAAAAAATATTAAAAATTAGTTGCTTGTGGTAGTGTGTGCCTGTAGTCCCAGCTACTCGGGAGGTTGAGGTGGGAGGATCACTTGAGCCCCAGAGGTCGAAGGTGAAGAGAGCTGTGGTGGTGCCACTCCACTCCAGCATGGGTGACAGAGCAAGAGACCTTGTCTCAAAAAAAAATAAAAGGAAGATTAAACATTATTCAAGAATAATCAAGAATAATATCACTTGGGAGGCCAAGGTGCAAGCAGATCGTTTGAGCATAGGAGTTCAAGACCAACCTGGACAACATGGCAAAACTGCATCTCTACAACAACAGCAAAAAAAAAAAAAAAAAAAAAAACACACACACAAATTAGGCAGACATGGTGGCACATGCCTTTAGTCTCTGCGACTTGGGGGCTGAGGCAGGAGGACCACTTGAACCTGGGAGGTGGAGGCTGCAGTGAGCCGAGATGACATCGTTGCACTCCAACCAGGTAACAAAGTGAGACCCTGTCTCAAAAAAAAAAGTATAATATGATAGTGGGATTATGTATTAGTGGAGAAAACATCTATTCAATAAACAAAGGGGAAAAAATGAACATATCTTTGGAACTAGAAGTGAAAACCATAGGGTAATCTGAGGATTCTTGCCAGAACCAATATTTAATATTAATTTTAATTAAAATGACAGCTAACACATAATGAAATTTACCAGTTCACAGCCAAAATGACTGGATGATGGATTAGGAAAATTCTGTCCCACATTAAACAAAAATTTTCCAATATTGTTGCTCTGAAAAATGTGTTTTAGATGGGGTGAGACCACTAGACCAATGGACCTGTATTTGTATTATTAGATTTTCACTGTCCCTTTCAAATACTATAATTTCCATGATTTCTAGCTCCCAGAATATTTAGTTTCTGCCTTTAAATGAACCTTGTTTCTCTGTACATACAGGTTGAGTCCCTTATCTGAAAACACAAAATTCGAAATGCTTCAGTGAGCATTTTCTTTGAGGGTCGTGTCATGTTAATACTCAAAAAATTTCAGATTTTGGAGCATTTTGGATTTTGAAATTTCGGATTAAGGATACCTGTGTTATGACAGGCTGAGAAATTACATAAAAGAAACAGGAATTTAATATTCAAAAACAAAATGCATTCCATATTACAAAGTACATGTCCTTCCTTATCTAGCTCGCTGCAATAGTTCACCATCCCATTCTATATTTCATGTCTCCATGACATCTGTATCTAGAGAACTAGTACAACAGGCACGTTATTTGGGATTCTTACATGTTAGTTCTCTGCCTTTTACATGAGGTGAGAGTCCACCTTTTGGATACCTTAACAGCCAAAGCCAAATTTACAATTGTAAGTTCACTCCCAAAACAAAGCTCCACTACTCAGCCTTGATTTCTAAACCAGTAAGTTTAACAGGACTGTGGTTGACACAATTGGTTTACCCTTCAGAAGGTTCTTCACCTTCTTACAAGATAGTCTTAGTCTCAAAAAGGCCATTAGTTTATTTATTATAATATGGCTTTATTTTTATCAAATTAGTAAATGAATTTTAACAACCAAAATTTGCTAATGAAATACATCAAAGTAGCACAATCCCTGATACCCCCACCTCATCCTGCCTGATAGTCAGCCACTCTTTATAAGCTGTTTCTTCAAGTATTTATCTCCATATTTCTAAATAACCTGAATGGACTATCATCTCTTGATTCACTGTTACCGTATTCACTTGCTATTTGTTGTAAATAAGGATTCTCTCTCTTTTGCACTTCCTTTCTACACTTCCATCTTCCCAGTATTCTTATATCATATTCTTTTTTGTCAATCTTAATTGTTTTCATTATAAAGATGATATAAATATTGTTCATTGCTTAGTAAATTAATGTAGTGTGATAATATTTCCTGTCATTATACTTTTTTGTTTTTATTGAAGTTACTCATTGACACAATTTCTATTTACTCATTTTTTTAAAAATCTCTGTGTCTTCCCTGTCGCTAACCCACACTCCATTCCTATCAGTGGCTCTACCATAATTCCTCGCAATTTAATTTTTCGCACTGTAAAACGTATCAGATAGCATCACCTCTGCTTTCCCCCCGAGAGCCATTTTTCCTAAAGTTCTTTTTCTGCCTTCTCAGTTCTGGGACTGTTAGTTCTCTAGACCTACGGCACACTTGGCATAAAAGAGCCAGATGAGAGAAGATTCTGATTTGAGGTCGATGTAAACAATGTTAGAGAAAATCTAGGTATCAATAAAATAATGTGTTCTTCTATTAATATAAGTTAGTAAATTGACCAGTATCTTTATTCTATCATTCTAAAATATTAAGTATTATTATTTACTACATTAAAAAGTATAATAGTATAGAAAAATGTTGTCTGGCTAATATAATCTACTTGGATATTAAAAAATTTTTTTATAAAACAGAAAATAATGCATTGGGCTTTTTTGCTATGAACTGTCATTGAGCTTATGCCATATGAAGTGATGGTGGAGGTTGTTTGGGGTGGTATTATTACTGTTTTAACTTAGAAATAATCTGTTTTGTAGTTGTGCTTCATTTTAGGAATAGAAATTCTTGTCTTTTAGTAGAAAGTGAAAAATTCAAGACATTCTTGACCAAACTAAGGATTGTCAGAAATAATTAGAAATAGGAACTTGAAGGTAAAGAAGAAGGAAAGGGTCTTTAAGTGTGTGGTGGCATAATAACAGATGTCTTCTGGAATAGAATTTCAGGTAAGATGAGGCATATAGAGGAAATAAATACCCAAAATGTATGTGAATAAAGGGGGTTTTGGAGAGGAAACTGAGACTAGCGTGAGGGAGTATGTTGATTTTCTGGTCTGTCTTGCTGCTTTCTTTCTTGAGGTGGTCATGAATGGAAAAGGCCAGATCAGAGGCTACATATTTCTATATTTAGGAAACGAGATGGGAATTTTGGACAGTATGCATAGGGTGACCTCCCATTGGTGTTGCTATGCTGAGTATTTTGTTTCCTATCAGAGGCACCTGGATATACTACTTGTAACCAGGCAATAAACACAGGCTCCAATAAAATATGGATTCAAGCAGAGCCTTAAATGGACAAGAGGGGCTGTGACGGAATACCTCAAATTTCTAAAAATCTAGGCCTGGAAAAGATATTAAGTATTTTACTGCCTATCTTCTCCAAGGGAAGGGTTTCTTAGGTACAGTGAACTGTCACATCTATCACAATTTTAGTTAGGCCTTGTCAATGTTAAAATTAGTGTACTTTTCTCCTGATAAACAAGCTTGTGCTGAGACAGGAAAACATCACAGTTGCCTCAAAGTAGATGTAAGACATCAAGAAGAGAATAAAATTTTAAAGTTTTCAACCATGATGATGTTTATCCCTATAGATTTCTTTACTAGAAATCCAGTAAATGCATGAAGTTTTCCTCAGGCTCTAGTAAATTGTCTATGCTAGTCTTATTAGGCATTGTTCATTGAGAGCTTACTATATGCCAGATACACTATCTACAGTGTGACAGAGGTTTGAAAAATAAATACACTATGGTCTCTGCCCTCTAGGCTTTTATAATCTGGTTGGGAAGTAAAGCATCGACAAATGGAGTGATAACTAAGAACACAGGGCAGTATATAAAAAGTGTTAAATATACTCTATGGAAAATTAGACTTATGAGTCTGGGGAAGAAAGAGAAAGCTTTAGGCCAGGTGATCAATGATCTAGCTTCATGGAGAAGTGGAATACATAGAAAAGAGTAGCCTATTTATTTATTCAATAAATATTGAATGCCTCCTTTGGTCAAGTACTATTATGGATACTAGGGTGACAGCATTAAACAAAAGAGGTAACATTTCTGCTTTCAGGTCTAGTGTGCATATATTTAGTAGGGAAGACAGACAATAATAAATATTTGGAACTACCTTAAAATATAAATACATCTACTCATGTGCAGAGATTATATAGTTTTACATTTTCTGTAACTGATTTAATCTTTCTTACAAGCCTAAACTTCATTTAGATTAAGGATGTTGGTTGTTAGAGAAGAGAAGCAGTAGGGGGGTATACATTAAATTTGCCATCAATAAAAAATAATTTCAACATGGAGAAATAGCATGAATAAAGACATGGAGTTTTCTAAGCATTAGGATTCTTTGGTAGGACAGTGAAAAAAATTAATCTTTCTAGAGTGAAGGAACTGTGCAGGGAAATAATGGAAGATACACTGAGAAGTGTGTATTTAATCATGGGCAGTCGGGAACCAAAGTTTATAGACTTGAATGAATGGGATGACATAGAAGAAATGGTTTTTAATGAAATTTGTTATGCTTAGTCTTTTTCTGGCAAAGGATTTGAAGTGGCATTCAATAAAACATAAGAAATGAAAACTGCAGACTAATATCTCTGGAGAATATGGATGCAACAATTCTCAACAAAATACTAGCAAACAGAATCCAGCAACATAGAAAGAATTACACACTATGGCCACATGGGATTACCCAGAAGTGCAAGGTTGGTTTGACATCTGAAAATCTATTAATGTAAAGCACTATATCAGTAGAATTTTTTAAGTGATATGATTATCTCAATAAATGAAAAAAAGTTTGATGAAATCCAGTACCCTTTCATAATAAAAACATGCAACAAACTAGGAATAGAAGGGAGCTTATTCAACTTGATAAATTACAGTTATGAAAAACTCACAATTATCATCATAGTTGATGATAAAAGACTAAGATACTTTCCCCTGAAATCAACAATAAGACAAGAATGTCTGCTTACATCACTTCAATTCAACACTGTACTGGAAGTTCTAGTTGGAGTAGTTAATTTCACCCAGTATGCATCCAATCCCTTACTCTGTTTAACTTTATAAGCAAAAACTGATCATACTGAGATCCTCTTACAGAATCAGACTCTTAGAACTGTCAGGTACTTCAGAAATTGTGTTATTTAATTATCATTCATTAGCCCACGTGAGAGTGAAACTCTGCTCAGCCTCCTGCTTCACTCCGTGAGCCGCCTTGCACTCCCCCACTTCTCTTTTCAGTGGACACAACCAGAAAACCTCAAGTATCCTCTGAGTTTGACAGGAATGGGAGAGGGTATAAGCTTGATGCCATATTAAGCAGTTTTCCATTGGATGAGGAAAGCGTAACTTCCTGTTTCTTAAAACAGGATACCTGTTTTCTTAAAACAGTATAGCTTCCTGTTTCTTAAGTTTCTTCCTGATAACTTCTTTTCTTAAATCCAGATGATTTTTCTGATGGAATCCTTGCTAGAAAGCCAAGTTAAGGCCTCAGAGCTGTTCATTTATTTGCCATCCACCCTTTAGAAAATTCTTAGACTGGGTCATTCAACAGTTTTATCTATGCACTTAACTCACTGTCCAGGGCACAAAACATTTATAGAAGAGGAAGATTCAACATAGCAGTGTCTAATACCTGAGTCATCCCATCTTGCCAACTTGTCTAATCTTTCTTAATGAGTCTTGCTTTCTGCCCCCCTATTTTTCTGTTGTGGCCTGACTTTTAATATAAGGCTGATTCTGAATCAGATTAATCAAATGCATGTTTTGAGTGGTGGCTTTGTGGGGAGAGGGAAAAGATGAGCCAGTACACCCTAAACCACAGAGCAATTATTTTGCACAGCTTTGGAAGTAAAGTGCTTTTCAACAAATGAAGAAACAGTCCATCCTCGTGGATGGGAAGAATCAATATTGTGAAAATGGCCATACTGCCCAAAGTACTTGATAGTTTCAATGCTATTCCCATTAAACTACCATTGACACTCTTCCCAGAATTAGAAAAAAAAAATTTTTTTTATACTTTAAGTTCTAGGGTACATGTGCACAACGTGCAGCTTTATTACATGTATATACATGTGCTGTGTTGGTTTGCTGCACCCATTAACTCGTCATTTACATAAGGTATTTCTCCTAATGCTATCCCTCCCCCATGCCCGCACCCCACGACAGGCTCCAGTGTGTGATGTTCCCCACCCTGTGTCCAAGTGTTCTCATTGTTCAATTCCCACCTATAAGTGAGAACATGCAGTGTTTGGTTTTCTGTCCTTGCAATACTTTGCTCAGAATGATGGTTTCCAGCTTCATCCATGTTGCGGCAAAGGACATGAACTCATCCTTTTTTATGGCTGCATAGTATTCCATGGTATATATGTGCCACATTTTCTTTCTTTTTTTTTTTTTTTTAAATTTATTTATTATTATTATACTTTAAGTTGTAGGGTACATGTGCATAACGTGCAGGTTTGTTACATATGTATACTTGTGCCATGTTGGTGTGCTGCACCCATCAACTCGTCATTTACATCAGGTATAACTCCCAATGCAATCCCTCCCCCATTCCCCCTCCCCATGATAGGCCCCGGTGTGTGATGTTCCCCTTCCTGAGTCCAAGTGATCTCATTGTTCAGTTCCCACCTATGAGTGAGAACATGCGGTGTTTGGTTTTCTGTTCTTGTGATACTTTGCTAAGAATGATGGTTTCCAGCTGCATCCATGTCCCTACAAAGGACACAAACTCATCCTTTTTTATGACTGCATAGTATTCCATGGTGTATATGTGCCACATTTTCTTAATCCAATCTGTCACTGATGGACATTTGGGTTGATTCCAAGTCTTTGCTATTGTGAATAGTGCTGCAATAAACATACGTGTGCATGTGTCTTTATACCAGCATGATTTATAATCCTTTGGGTATATACCCAGTAATGGGATGGCTGGGTCATATGGTACATCTAGTTCTAGATCCTTGAGGAATCGCCATACTGTTTTCCATAATGGTTGAACTAGTTTACAATCCCACCAACAGTGTAAAAGTGTTCCTATTTCTCCACATCCTCTCTAGCACCTGTTGTTTCCTGACTTTTGAATGATCGCCATTCTAACTGGTGTGAGATGGTATCTCATTGTGGTTTTGATTTGCATTTCTCTGATGACCAGTGATGATGAGCATTTTTTCATGTGTCTGTTGGCTGTATGAATGTCTTCTTTTGAGAAATGTCTGTTCATATCCTTTGCCCACTTTTTGATGGGGTTGTTTGTTTTTTTCTCATAAATTTGTTTGAGTTCTTTGTAGGTTCTGGATATTAGCCCTTTGTCAGATGAGTAGATTGCAAAAATTTTCTCCCATTCTGTAGGTTGCCTGTTCACTCTGATGGTAGTTTCTTTTGCTGTGCAGAAGCTCTTTAGTTTAATGAGATCCCATTTGTCAATTTGGGTTTTGCTGCTGTTGCTTTTGGTGTTTTAGACATGAAGTCTTTGCCCATGCCTATGTCCTGAATGGTACTACCTAGGTTTTCCTCTAGGATTTTTATGGTATTAGGTCTAACATTTAAGTCTCTAATCCATCTGGAATTAATTTTCGTATAAGGAGTAAGGAAAGGATCCAGTTTCAGCTCTCTACTTATGGCTAGCCAATTTTCCCAGCACCATTTATTAAATAGGGAATCCTTTCCCCATTTCTTGTTTTTGTCAGGTTTGTCAAAGATCAGATGGTTGTAGATGTGTGGTGTTATTTCTGAGGCCTCTGTTCTGTTCCATTGGTCTATATCTCTGTTTTGGTACCAGTAGCATGCTGTTTTGGTTACTGTAGCCTTGTAGTATAGTTTGAGATCAGGTAGTGTGATGCCTCTAGCTTTGTTCTTTTTGCTGAGGACTGTCTTGGCCATGTGGACTCTTTTTTGGTTCCATATGAACTTTAAAGTAGTTTTTTCAAATTCTGTGAAGAAACTCATTGGTAGCTTAATGGGGTTGGCATTGAATCTATAAATTACCTTGGGCAGTATGGCCATTTTCACGATATTGATTCTTCCTATCCATGAGTATGGTATGTTCTTCCATTTGTTTGTATCCTCTTTTATTTCACTGAGCAGTGGTTTGTAGTTCTCCTTGAAGAGGTCCTTCACATCCCTTGTATGTTGTATTCTTAGGTATTTTATTCTCTTTGAAGCAATTGTGAATGGGAATTCACACATGATTTCGCTCTCTGTTTGTCTGTTATTGGTATATAGGAATGCTTTTGATATTTGCACATTGATTTTGTGTCCTGAGACTTTGCTAAGGTTGCTTATCAGCTTAAGGAGATTTTGGGCTGAGACGATGGAGTTTTCTGAATGTACAATCATTTCATCTGCAAACAGGGACAATTTGACTTCCTCTTTTCCTAATTGAATACTCTTTATTTCTTTCTCCTGCCTGATTGCCCTGGCCAGAACTTCCAATACTATGTTGAACAGGAGTGGTGAAAGAGGACATCCCTGTCTTGTGCCAGTTTTCAAAGGGAACGCTTCCAGTTTTTGCCCATTAAATATGATACTGGCTGTGTTGTTGTCATAAATAGCTCTTATTATTTTGAGATAACGTTCCATCAATATCGAATTTGTTGAGAGTTTTTAGCATGAAGTGCTGTTGAATTTTGCGGAAGGCCTTTTCTGCATCTGTTGAGAGAGATAATGATGTGGTTTTTGTCTTTGGTTCTGTTTATATGATGGATTACTTTTATTGGTTTGCATATGTTGAACTAGCTTTGCATCCCAGGAATGAAGCCAACTTGATCATGGTGGATAAGCTTTTTGATGTGCTGCTGGATTCGGTTTGCCAGTATTTTATTGAGGATTTTTGCATCCATGTTCATCAGGGATATTGGACTTAAATTCTCTTTTTTTTGTTATGTCTCTGCCAGGCTTTGGTATCAGGAGGATGCTGGCCTCATAACATGAGTTACAGAGGATTCCCTCTGTTTCTATTGATTGGAATAGTTTCAGGAGGAATGGTACCAGCTCCTCTTTGTACCTCTGGTAGAATTCAGCTGTGAATCTGTCTGGTTCTGGACTTTTATTTGTTGGTAGGCTATTAATTATTGCCTCAATTTCAGAGACTGTTATTGGTCTATTTAGCGATTCAACTTCCTGGTTTAGTGTTGGGAGAGTGTATGTGTCCAGGAATTTATGCATTTCTCCTAGACTTCCTAGTCTATTTGCATAGAAGTATTTATAGTATTCTCTGATGGTAGATTGTATTTCTGTGGGGTCAGTGGTGATATCCCCTTTATCATTTTTTTTTTTTGCGTCTATTTGATTCTTCCTTCTTTTCTTCTTTTCTAGTCTTGCTAGCAGTCGATAATTTTGTTGATCTTTTCAAAAAACCAGCTCCTGGATTCATTGATTTTTGAAGGGTTTTTTGTGTCTCTGTCTCCTTCAGTTCTGCTCTGATGTTAGTTATTTCTTGCCTTCCGCTACCTTTTGAATGTGTTTGCTCTTCCTTCTCTAGTACTTTTAATTGTGATGTTAGGGTGTCAGTTTAGATCTTTCCTGCTTTCCCTTGTGGGCATTTAGTGCTGTAAATTTCTTTCTACACAGTGATTTAAATGTGTCCCAGAGATTCTGGTATGTTGTATCTTTGTTGTCATTTGTTTCAAAGAACATCTTTATTTCTGCCGTCATTTCGTTATGTACCAAGTAGTCATTCAGGAGCAGGTTGTTCAGTTTCCATGTAGTTGAGTGGTTTTGAGTGAGTTTCTTAATCCTGAGTTCTAGTTTAATTGCACTGTGGTCTGAGAGAGCGTTTGTTGTGATTTCTGTTCCTTTACATTTGCTGAGGAGTGCTTTAATTCTGAGTATGTGATCAGTTTTGGAATAAGTGTGAGGTGGTACTGAGAAGAATCTATATTCTGTTGATTTGGGGTGGAGAGTTCTGTAGATGTCTGTTAGGTCTGCTTGGTGCAGAGCTGAATTCAAGTCCTGAATATCCTTATTAACCTTCTCTCTCATTTATCTGTCTACTGTTAACAGTGGGGTGTTAAAAGTCTCCCATTATTATTTTGTTGGAGTCTAAGTCTCTTTGTAGGTCTTCAGGACTTGCTTTATGTATCTGGGTGCTCCTGTATTGGGTGCATATATATTTAGGATAGTTAGCTCTTCTTATTGAATTGATCCCTTTACCATTATGTAGTGGCCTTCTTTGTCTGTTTTGATCTTTGTTCGTTTGAAGTCTGTTTTATCAGAGACTAGGATTGCAACCCCTGCTTTTTTTTTATTTTCCATTTGTGTAGTAGATCTTCTTCCATCCCTTTATTTTGAGCCTGTGTGTGTCTCTGCACTTGAGATGCGTCTCCTGAATACAGCACACTGATGGATCTTGACTCTTTATCCAATTTACCAGTCTGTGTCTTTTAAGTGGGGCATTTAGCCCATTTACATTTAAGGTTAATATTTTTATGTGTGAATTTGATCCTGTCATTATGGTGTTAGCTGGTTATTTTGCTCAGTAGTTGATGCACTTTCTTCCTAGTCTTCACAATTTGGCATGTTTTTGCAGTGACTGGTACTGGTTGTTCCTTTCCAGGTTTAGTGCTTCCTACAAGAGTTCTTGTAAGGCAGGCCTGGTGGCGACAAAATCTCTCAGTATTTGCTTGTCTGTAAAGGATTTTATTTCTCCTTCACTTACAAAGCTTAGTTTGACTGGATATGAAATCCTGTGTTGAAAATGTGTATCTTTAAGAATGTTGAATATTTGTCCCAACTCTCTTCTGTCTTGTAGGGTTTCTGCCGAGAGATCTGCTGTTAGTCTGATGGGCTTCCCTTTGTGGGTAACCTGACCTTTCTCTCTGGCTGCCCTTAGCATTTTTTTCTTCATTTCAACCTTGGTGAATCTGACAATTATGTGTCTTGGGGTTGCTCTTCTCGAGGAGTATCTTTGTGGCGTTCTGTGTACTTCCTGAATTTGAATGTTGGCCTCCCTTGCTAGGTTAAGGAAGTTCTCCTGGATAATATCCTGCAGAGTGTTTTCCAGCCAGGTTCCATTCTCCTGGTCACTTTCAGGTACACCAGTCATACGTAAATTTGGTCTGTTCACATAGTCTCATGTTTCTTGGAGGCTTTGTTCTTTTCTCTTTTTTCTCTAAACTTCTCTTCTCACTTCATTTCATTAATTAGATCTTCAGTCACTGATACACTTTCTTCCACTTGATTGAATCTGCTACTGAAGCTTGTGCATGTATCATGTAGTTCTCATGGCAAGGTTTTCAGCTCCATCAGGTCATTTAAGATCTTCTCTCCACTGTTTATTCTAGTTAGCCATTCATCTAATCTTTTTTCAAGGTTTTTAGCTTCCTCACGATGGGTTCGAACATCCTCCTTTTATCTCAGAGAAGTTTTTTATTACCGATTTTCTGAAGCCTACTTCTGTCAGCTTGTCAACGTCATTCTCCGTCCTGCTTTGTTCCGTTGCTGCCAAGGAACTGTGATCCTTTGGAGTAGAAGAGGCGCTCTGTGTTTTAGAATTTTCAGCTTTTCTGCCCTGGTTTTTCCCCATCTTTGTGGTTTTTTTCTAACTTTCGTCTTTGATGCTGGTGACCTACAGATGGGGTTTTGGTATGGATGTCCTTTTTGTTGATACTGATGCTATTCCTTTCTGTTTGTTAGAAAAAAACTATTTTAAAATTCAAATGGAACCAAAAAGGAGCCTGAATAGCCATGATAATTGTAAGCAAAAAGAACAAAGCTGGAGGCATCACACTACCAGACTTCAAACTGTACTATAAGGCTACAGTATCCAAAACAACATGGTACTGGTACAAAAGCAAACACATAGACCCATGAAACAGAATAGAGAACTGAGAAATGAGACTGCACACCTACAACCATCTGATCTTTGACAAACTTGACAACAACAAGCAATATGGAAAGGACTCTCTAATAAATGGTGCTGGGAGTGCTTACTAGCTGTATGCAGAAAATTGAAACTGTACCCCTTCCTTACACCATATGCAGAAGTTAACTCAAGATGGATTAGAGACTAAAATGTAAAACCCCAAACTATAAACACCCTAGAAGAAAATCTGGGCAATACCATTCAGGACATTGGCATGGGCAAAGATTTCATGATGAGGATGCCAAAAGAAACTGCAACAAAAGCAAAAATTGACAAATGGGATCTAATTAAACTAAGGAGCTTCTGCACAGCCAAAGAAACTATCATCAGAGTGAACAGACGTTCTACAAAATGTTGCAAATTAACCATCTGACAAAGGTCTAATATCCAGAATCTATAAGGAACTTAACCAAATTTACAAGACAACCCCATTAAAAAGTGGGCCAAAGACACGGACAGACGTTTCTCAAAAGAAGACATACATGTGGTCAAGAAATATGAAAAATAGCTCAGTATCACTGATCGTTAGAGAAAGGCACATCAAAACCACAATGAGATACCATCTCACACCAGTCAGAATGGCTATTATTAAAAAGTCAAAAAACAACAGATGCTGTCAAGGTTATGGAGAAAAAAGGAATGCTTTTACACTGTTGAGTGGGAGTGTAAATTAATTCAACCATTGTGTGAGATAGTGTGGTGATTCTTCCACGACCTAGAGGCAGAAATACCATTTGACCCAGCAATTGCATTACTGGTTATATACCCAAAGGAATATAAATCCTTCTGTTATAAAGATACATGCACGTGTATGTTCATTGCAGCACTATTCACAATAGCAAAGACATGGAATCAACCTAAATGCCCATCAGTGATAGACTGGTTAAAGAAAATGTGGTAAGTGTACACCATGGAATAGTGTGCAGCCATAAAAAGTAACAAGATCACATCCTTTGCAGGGACAAACAAGGGTGGAGTTCAAAGCCATTGTGCTCAGCAAGTTAACACAAGAATAGAAAACTAAACACCACATGTTCTCACTTGTAAGTGGGAGCTTAATGATTAGAACACATGGACACGGGTTGGGGGACTACTCACACTGAGGTCCATGAGGGGAGGGGCGGGGGAGGGGTGGAGAGATAGATAATATCAGAAAGAATAGCTAATGGATGCTGCACCTAATACCTAGGTGATGGGATGATCTGTGCAGGAAACCACCATGGCACACATTTACCTATGTGACAAACCTGCACATTCTGCACATGTACCACTGAACTTAAATGTTAAAGGAAAATAAAATGCTTTTCTTTTGCATCAAGGGAGTTAAGAGAGAATGGAGAGAATTGTTGCAGATAAGGTCTGTTTGTTGATTTCTCAGGATATAAGTCTTGGGGGACATGTAAGAAAGAAAACACAGTGGTCAAGAACTTGAGCTTTGTAGTTGGAGTCTGGCAATAAATCCCATCTCCTGTGTTTAGTTTCTGTGTGGCCTTGGGCATGTTAATTTAATTCATGTGAGCTTCAATTTAATCATCTGCAACATTGAGATAATAATAGTCATCCCCAATGGGATTGTTGTAGAGATTAATTGGGAAGCTATTTCTTAAGTATTTTTCATAGGAATTGTTATATAATAAGAGCTCAATAAAAGCCATCACCATCATTGTCATCTCATCTAGAGATCCTTAATTTTCATCTCTTTTCTATCTGCTGCATTATATCTTGCCCAAGATCCTTCTCCAGTTTGCTTGATTATAGAGCACATATGAGTATTTCTTAATGTTTTTGAGTTTAATTGGATAAAAGGAGGATGTAATAGAATGCTCCAGTGTCCTGTTTATCATCTGGCGGGCTTTGAAAGTGTGTCTGTTCCATAGACTTCTGCCCAGTTGATAACACAGTTTGCCCCAGCAACTTATTCCTCAGGTAAATGAGATCTTGCTGAAACTATAGTTGATAGTGAGATGCTTCTGGAAGCACTGGGGTTGTTTTCAGGTGGCAGACTAACAGAAGGATGTATGTATCCCACTGCTTTGCTTTATTCACCTTGCTCTCTTCACTCAGGATTCATTGTTGACTTTTCTCAGTCATAGGGAAGATTTACAGAACCGGTCTTCATGAAATCAGTTAGGACTATTATTAATTGATCACTGTCAAATTAATTATTGCTGAAATTTTAGCTCTTTGCAATAGATGAATCAACTGTTAAAGCTGCATTGGAAGATACTTGCATTTTCTCCTCAAAGATTCATTATTCCCAGTGTTTATCTTCATAAGTTCTGTATGGTTAGTGACCCATATATGACCTTCTAAAAATGTTAAGAGCTTCAAAAGTCAGTCCTATATTGAGTGCCCTATATTTTTTGAACTATTTGTTGGGGGTTACATATACATGAAAAATGTTAAACTTTCATTAATATAAAAATGTATGACAAAGCAACAGCAATCAAGACAATATGATACTGGCATAAGGATAGACATATGGATCAATGAAATAGAATTGAGAGTTCAGGTACTAACTCTCCTGTTTATAGTCAACTGATTTTTGACAAGGTAGTATAGATCATTCAGCGGAGGAAAGAATAGTATTTTCAAGGAATAATGCTAGGATGACTGGATATTCACATGCAAAAGAATGAAGGAAAATGCCTAAATCATATCATATGTAACTCAAAATGGATCAAAGACCTAAATATAAGAGCTAAAACTATAAAACTCCTTGAAGAAACTATAGGTGAAAATGTTCATGATCTTTGGTTAAGCAGTGTTTTTTTTTAATATGACACCAAATCAAAAAAACCAAAAAGAAAAATAATAGATAAATTGAACTTCAAAAACCTTGAAGCTTTTGTGCTTCATAGGACATGACCCAGAAATTGAAAAGACAACCCACAGAACCAGAGAAAATATTTGCTAATCATATATTTGCAGAATGGGAGAAAATATTTGCTAATCATATATTTGATAAGGGACTTCTATCTAGACTATAAAAAGGACTCTTACAACTCAGTAATAAAAATGCAAATACCCCAATTTTTAAATGGGCTCAAGGAATCTTAATAAATATTTCCCCAAAGATGATATAGAAATAACCAATAAGCACATGGAAAGTTGCTCAGTGTCATTAACCATCTAGGAAATGCAAATCAAAGCCACAAGAACACACCACACTGACTAGGATGGCTACAGTCAAAAAAGTTAAATAATAACAAGTTTCGACAGGCATGTGGAGAAATTGGAACCCTCTTACACTGGACCAGAATGTTTATCTACATAACCTACTGCTACAGTGACATTTGGGGTACATTTGCAAAATTCTGAGAGTTGAATAGATCAGCATTTGACAACTACTACCCTAAAGTATCTTCTCTGAAAATAATTTTGCTGTAAGTTCTTTTTTTTTTTTGGGGGGTGGGGGAAGGTGTTACATGACTCCCCAACTGGAGCCTAGAGTAGCTAAGATGTGGTACTTCTGATTAAAGACAGATACATACGCTTAGGAAACCAGATGGAAATGGGTAAGTTAGCAGAGAAGTCTATTGTGAAAATAAGGGTTGTAACATTTCACTTGGAGACTGTTTTAGCTGCATGTCACAGAAACCCAAAATAGATACAAGTTTCTTTTACTCAGGTAACAGTCCTTAGGCCAGTAGTTCTAAGACTGGTGTAGTGGTTCTGCTCCCTCAGGTCAATCAGAGACCCTGTCTCCTCTCTTGTTGTTAATTTATCAACTCTGAGGTATCTCACTGACTTGGTCCAAGATGGCTTACCAGGTCTGTGTTAAAAGCAGCAGATTAGAGGATAGGGGAAATGAAACAGGAAGCAGGGACCCCTCCCTACAAGGACAAACTCTGAAGTTGCATGTATCAGTTATGCTCACATTCCATTGGTCAGAATTTAGCCATGTGGTCACACCAAGCTCCAAGAGAGGCTGAGAAATGTAGTCTTTTTTCTTTTATTCTGCCTGTATAATTGCAGAAGAGAAATATAGTATTTTACATGTGCCCTGCTAAAAATTATTTTTCTGCTGCGTGCCCTGCTGAAAATTATTTTACTATGAAAGAAGGTGATAACGAATATTGGAGTACAACCAGCATCCGTAACTAGAGAGTCTTCAGGGTTACCTGGTAGGCAGTCAAGATATTCCTCAGAAAGCAGCTTTGGTTCTTCCTCAATACTTCGAACATATCCTCAAATAGAGTCTAAAGTTCTATATCATATAATATGGCAGAAATTGTGTTAGCTTGAAAATTGTTCAGTACCTCTATAGTGACAAATATTGTCTTTTCCTATTGTTTCTACCCCTCTTCATCTGAAGATAAACTCCCATTTCTTTAGGTGAACAATAGTCTCCTCTTCCATCGTGGTTTTGATGGGGCTTCCCATTATATGGTCGCCCTGTGACATTGGCCTGATAATTACTCCATCCTCCTGACCTTTACCGGGTGGTCTGATCACAGGGCCCAGACAAGGATAGTGTTTCATATGAAGACAGTGAGAAAGGTAAACTGCCTTTCCTGTAGTTAAGTAAGTTTAGGTATAATACTGAAGCTTTCATTGTTCTTGCTCCATCCTTCTTTACCACTGTCATATGAAGAAAACCTGTTCGGTGTTAGAGAGAGAAAAAGAGAGGAGGAACCAAATGCACAGAAATAAGCAAACTTGAGAGACAAAGTCTTGATGACATCATCTGACTCCCTTGTCATAGTTCTGGTCAATGAGGTGTAAAGAGAAGTGTTCTACAGATTTCTGGGAAAGTCTTTAGTTTCTTTCTCCTCCTCCTCCTTGGAATAACAACGATGGAAGTGACCAGCCACTTGTGACCATGTGATGACAAACATATGGAGAAAACACACAGTATGGATAACAAAGTGGACAGAGAAGATGGTCCTGAGATGTCAGTGACATTATGCAGCTACTGCATCAGCCCTAACTTTAGGTTATGTAAGCAAAATAAACCTAAACAGTTAAGCCATTAGTATTTGGCTCACTATTACATAACGCCAAGCACAATCCTTACTGATCAGATGTTGTTACAGTATTCTAAGTCTGAGATAATAAAACCTGGGGAAAATACTGAGCACACAGTGAACTTCAATGCTGAATAAATACTTGCTGAATGAATTAATAAATGGATTTCTGAAATCATAGTAATTCTCATTTCTGTTCCTAGAAGTAGAAAAAATAAGATGTATACAACATATACTTCAAAAGAATTGGAAGAAATTGTTGGCTAACTGCATGTTTGATGGAGACAAATAGGTTAAGTACATACCATGGAGTGCTTTGAACATCAGATTGAAATGTTTTGCTTAAGTCAGTGGGCAATAGAGAGAAGTTGGTGTTTGTGCAGCTAGAGAGTGACTTAAACAGGTATGCCTCAAAGTTCAGATCCATTTTAGGCTGAAGCTCTCAGTTGTGCTCCCACATCGATAATAGTCATCTATAAGTATGTGATCTTCAAACATAAATATGATAGTTACATTTTACCTGTTGTAATATAAATGAGGACCTATTATCTCATTATTCAGTAAGGAATTATCTGTACTATGTGGTATCACCCATTGTTTTCAGAAGCTACAATTGTTATTGATTACGTAGAAGGGGGAGAGGGCTGAGATTGCCCTGGGTTACGTTCATTTGGCTGCAGTAATTATTTTATTCCTGAATAGCAAGTAATCATCTTATTAAGCCTACTTACAGAGGTAGTGTACGTAAAGAGTAACACATGCTCATTTTCAAATCAGTGATTCAGAATAAATAAAACTTTTGTAGGAAAATATAAACCATGTTTTTAGGGGCAAAGAATAGAACCACATCATTGGAGATCTGATGTGGGAGTTCTTTGATCTCTGCACTGCATATCCTGGAGAAGAATAAAGACAACTTATAACACTAATTGAGCATTCCTTCCTTTGCCTTCTCCCCTTCCTCCTCCTCCTCCTCCACTTAACCACTTGGTTTTAGGCACTTCCTTAGCTCTCCCTTCCCTTCAGTCCTCAGTGTAGATCCACTTGGTAATCTGTCCATGCATGTTCGGTAGCTGTTATGATGCTGTCTTTGATAGTTAAAAATTATGGTTTTTTTAAGTAGAATCTCATTTGCAAAAAAAAAAATTACTTTAGCCAACATAAAATATACAGTACTTAGTTCATGTTTCTAAACTATTTCTAAAGTAATGGTTATTTCTATCCAATGTAAAGTTTCCATTTCCCCAGACTTTTTGCTATTATTTATTGGATTTGACTTCTCTACAACTATCTAAATACTAAAGAACTACATAAAGCACTGTATTCAACTCTCTATGAAGCATGATAAATTTACATTTTTTAAAATATTATACTCAAGCTGGTCAGAACAGGTAAAACTCCCTTTGCTCCAGCTACATCTCCATCTCAGTCAGCCCCGGTCCTCTCAAGGTTACTATTAATATCTGTCTTCCTATCTCCTCGGACCTCCCCCATATACTCCTCTATAGTTTCCATTTCTTTCCATTCATGCTAAGTTACATCATCTCTCTGACCCTGAATTTTCTCTTGAATATTTGTTTTTTTCCTCACCTACTGTTCTCTGATTTCTAATGCTTTTAATATCATATACTTGTGACACACAAAAATATTTGTACAGAAGGAGGAAAGTCTTAGGAAAATCAGTTCTAAATAATTTATGATCTTTTCCAAGTAAAAATGTGACAAATGAGCAGGCTGTTCAAAATAATTAAGGGTCCATGGTTTGCTTGGTTTCCTATCTGACAGTTTGTACTTTTCTAACAAGCAACTTCTGGGCTTTTGGTTACTATTACATAAAAGAATAGACTTTTAAGAAAAATTAACATTAGAGCCATGGGAATGTATATAATTCTCATCTAAGATTTCAGACATTTTTAGATTGCTTATTTCTAGAATGTTGGCTCTTCATCAAAGGTTTTCCACAGCAAATGACTTAAAATCTTCTCAGAATATAGAGGAATAAAAAATAAACACCATGGCCTAAACCCCGTAATCTTCCTTCTACATTTTTTAAGATTCTCAGACTTCAGCAAATGCCACAGGTGGCCCATCACCATTCTTTCTGAAAACTGGCCCATTTAGTAGTGTACCTTTGAGAGACACAAAAATACACTGGGGAGATGGAAGGCTTTGATGATTGTGGTGGTTACCCAAATGTATACATTTTTCAATGCCCGATCAACTGTACCTTTTTAAAGGGTGAATTTTATTGTTTACAAATTATACTTCAGTAAACCTCGCTTTAAAAATTGTTGGGCTACTCAGTGCAGCTTTTGTCAGAAGGTGTATTACTACCCAGGATCCATAACACCATAACACTAGCTAACATATTGGGAGCTCACCCTGTGTGAGACAATAGTCTAAGTGTTTTATATAGTTTAACTCCTTTAATCGTCATAATCATTCTCTGAATTTGGGGTTGCTTTTCAGATTCGATAGATATGGAAACAAAGTCTCAAGGACGTCCTGTAACTTGTACCTAACTAATAAATATCAAAGTCAGGTGGGCAGGCATGCACTCTCACATACACACCCCACTTGAGAATGTATTGGTTATAAGCACTACAGTTTGGTGACCTAACTCGTATGGATATGAGTGTTCTTAGGGTCAGTTAAGCAAAAATGAGGTTTTACAAGGCCTTAATTGTCCTTATATATAATTTGCATTTTATTGTATTGCAATGGTAAGCCATTGAAGAGTCAAAAACAAGAGAATGACATGATCAGATTCACATTTGGAATAGTGGCAGGTGGACTAGGCAGGGAGACCCAACTGGTAATCTCCTGTAGTAATTCAGATAACAAAAGCCTAAATTGAAGCACTCATTTGGGGAAGAGAGGAGAAAAACCAGTAATGGGCTAACTTTGCATTTGCCTGAGAGGCAATGTCTCAGCACATGTATTGAAGCAGAGAGAATGCTGGAGAACTTTCTTTCTCTAGCTGTTCCAAATTGAATAACAAAAGGCAATGACTCTTCTGCTTAAGTGTTTTCTTGTAGGTTATCAACTATTCCTAAACTGGAAGACCCCTGATTGGCATCTCCCTGCACTTTGTACCTTTATCGAACTCTTGACCAGCTCACTGTTTCCTTTATACCCTAAATAAAAATGTTAGAGTAGAGTATTGTCTTTGTAAAGTTTCAAGGAGAAGCTTTTTATTTATTTGTTTTACTGGTTTTCTTTTTAAATTTTTTTTAAAATTATTTTTATTGTACTTTAAGTTCTGGGATACATGTGCAGAGCGTGCAGGTTTGTAACGTAGGCATACATGTGCCATGGTGGTTTGCTGCACCCATCAACCCGTCATCTACATTAGGTATTTCTCCTAATGCTATCCCTCCCCTAGCCCCCCAACCCCAACAGGCCCTGGTGTGTGATGTTCCCTTCCCTGTGTCCATGTGTTCTCACTGTTCACCTCCCACCTATGAGTGAGAACATGTGGTGTTTGGTTTTCTGTTCTTGGGTTAGTTTGCTGAGAATGATAGTTTCCAGCTTCATTCATGTCCCTGCAAAGGACATGTACTCATCATTTTTTATGACTGCATAGTATTCCATGATGTATATGGGCCTCATTTTCTTTATCTAGTCTATCATGTAACCCATAAATGTCTCTTTCTTCTGTTTTTCTGAAATTTGAGTCATTTGGTAAAAAAATGAGTCAACACTCTGTTCTTCAATCTAGAGATAACTCTAATCCTCGATGTAATCATTTCATAAACGTTTCTCCTGCTTAATTTATCTCCTTAACATTTTAGAAGAGTTTTGGCAGTCATTAATTTTAGTTCTTCTAAAATATTTTCTGAAATTAACTTCCCATCATTCTAGTTTTTTCTTCAGGCATCTCTCTTTTCATGGAGCCATATTCACATAAATTAGGTCTTTCCCTCTCAATAGCCTTGGAAGATATTTGTGAATCTTTGGAATTTGGGTGTCTCTCTATCCGAGATAATTCCTCTAATATTGTTTTTAGCATTCTTCAGTGGGTGAGGGGGAGGGTGGATCTAGGTTCTCTGGGGCCTGACGTTGGTCCTTTTTAAAAAGAATACAAATTATAATTACCAAATTAGGTTTAGGGTCATGAAATGGCCTGTGCAAGTAAGAGGCCTTAGAGCTGAAACTTCTTTTGTTTGCTTGCTTGTTTTTGCTTGTTTTGAGACAGGGTCCCACTCTATCACCCAGGCTAGAGTGCAGTGGTGCAATCTGGGCTCACTGCAACCTCTGCCTCCCAGGTCCAAGGGGTCCTCCCACCTCAGTCTCCTGAGCAGCTGGGACTACAGGCACACGCTGCCAAACCTGGTTAATATTGTTTTTTTTTTTTTTTTTTTTTTTTTTGGTAGATATGGTGTTTTGCCATGTTGCCCAGTCTGGTCTCAAAACTCCGGGGCTTGAGTGATCCACCTGCCTTGGCCTCCCAAAGTGCTGGAATTACAGGCATGCCCAGCAGCCTGGGCTGAAACTTTTTTAATGTTTTGGTAAATCAACCAGCCTCAGGTGAAAACTGACATTACTATTATATTCATGTTCTCTTGCTGCTATAGCAAATTATCACAAACTTAGTGGTTTGGAACAGCACAAGTTTATTATCTTTCAGTTTTTTTCAGCAGGCTGACATAGATATCTCACTGGACTAGAACAGGGATATCAAGCCAGATGTCATTCCCATCTGCTCTAGAGGCTAAGGCTGAAGGATCACTTAAGCTCAGGAATTCAAGACCAGCCCGGACAACATAGCAAGACTCAGCCTCAAAAAAAAAAAAAAAGAAAAAAAAAAGATGTCAGCAGGGGCTTTGTTTGCTTCAGGAAGCCATAGGGGAGAATCCATTTCCTTGCCTTTTCTTTTTTTTTTTTTTTTTCTTTTTTAGAGACAGAGTTTCACTCTTGTTTCCCAGGCTGGAGTACAGTGGTGTGATCTCGGCCACTGCATCCTCCGCCTTCCAGATTCAAGCGATTCTCCTACCTCATCCTTCGAAGTAGTGGGATTACAGGCATGCGCAACCATGCCTGGCTAATTTTGTATTTTCTAGAGGCCTCCTGCATTCTGTGACTTACGGTCTTCTTCCTTCATCTTCGATGCCAACAGTGGCAGGCCAGGTTCCTATATTGTATTAAATATGTCTCTGATTGCTCTTCCATCATTATATGTCTCTTTAAGCACAGGAAGGAACAGTTCTCAGCTTTTAAATACTTGTGATTAGATTGGACCTACTTGGATAATTAAGGATAATCTCCCCATTTCAAGATCTATAACCTTAATCACTCTGCAGAGTTCCTGCTGCCACGTAACCAACAAACCTTCAATTTGGAAAAAAACACAGTATCTGTGAAGCACAATAAAGCCAAATGCAATGAAAGGAGGCCTGTTTATGTTAGTAAAAATGAAAGGGAAAGTATATAACCTTCTCTTCTTTTCCAAGAGAACATTAAACAAAATTATAAAATCTTTGTGAATACCCAACATTATAACTATTTTCAGACCTCCTTGACAAAAATTGTTTCGTTTCTTAATGGTCTAGAGAAATAATCCGAATAGATGGAGCCAAAGATTAATGACCAGTAGTAATTTATCTTATGCATCTAAGATACCACGTATATTTTAAAAGAAAACTTTAGTCTCTTAACTCCTCTCCCACAAGTAAGAAATGTGGTAGTTTCATACACTGTTGGGCCTAGACCTGTGCTCACATTGTCCCAGGTATTTCCCTCACTCCCATTACCCTATGATTCTTTTGAGTTAAGTGTCTTTAAGAGATGGAAGCTCAAAAGTTAATAAGAGAAAATCTATTGAATTATATATAGGTCTAGTAGCAGGTCATATACAATTTGTATTATTGATTATCTCACATAAAAGAACTCTAGAACAGTGGTTCTCAAATCGTTTGGTTTCAGAATCCCTTCACAATCTAAAAACTTGAGGACCACAAGGAACTTCTGTTTATGTGGGTTGGCTATAACCCACTAATATTTATTAGCTATAACCTAATATTTACCATATAAAAATTAAAATAGGACATTTAAAAATATTTATTAATTCATTTAAATGTAACAATAAAAATGCTTTAGATATAAACGTAAATAGTCATATTTCTAAATTATAACAATTATATTTTTCAAAACAAAAACAATCACTGGCATTGTCTCAAATTTGTGTGAATTTCTTTAATGTATGCCTTAATGAAAGACAGCTAGATTCCTTTATTTGCTTCAGTCTGTTGCAATACTTGTTTTGATTGGAGCATATGAAGAAAATAAAGCCTCACATGGATGTGTAGTTACAAGAGAGACTATTTTAATAACCTTAAGATAATTGTGGATATTATTCCTTGATAATGCATTAAAACTCAACAAGTGGTAGTATATTTTTTTAATCTACTTTTTTTTTTTTTTTTTTTTTGAGACAGGGTCTCACTTTGTTGCCCAGGCTAGAGTGCAGTGGCATGATTATGGCTCACTGTAACTTCGATCACCCATGCTCAAGCCTTCCTCCTACCACAGCATCCCTAGTACCTGGGACCACAGACACATGCCACCATGCCCAGCTAATTTTTTTTTTTTTTGTAATTTTTTTTTTCTTTTTTTCTGCAGTGACAGGGTCTTACTCTCTTGCCCAGGCTAGTCTTGAACTCCTGGGCTCAAGTGATCCTCCTGCCTCCTCCCAAAGTTCTGGAATTATGGGGGTAAGCCACTGCATCTGACCTATCCACATTATTGACCGAATTTGTTAAACAGCTTTGTTGAAATACAATTCACACATCATACAATGCGCACATTTAAAATGTACAGTTGTATGACCTTTATTATATTCAAAGTTATGTAGTCATCATCACAATTTTAGAATTTTAACAACACATTCAATTTTATAATATTTTTTCACACCAAAAAGAAACCTCGTAACTATTCCCAATTTCCCCATCTCCAGCCACTAACAGAACTTGTAGATGACGGGGTTGATGGGTGCAGCAAACCACCCTGTCACGTGTATACCTATGTAACAACCCTGCACTTTCTGCACATGTATCCCCTAAAATATAATAAAAAAATAGTTTCATAATCTAAAGAAATTCAGAAAATAAATAATATTAAAATGAGGAAACATTGGAAATTAGTTTTTTACTTATTTGTCTAATGTTGAGTAGTAAATTTGCTTATTCTAATCTGGAAACCAAGCCTTTTATCAGCTATTTTACTAGAAAATCTATGTGAAATATTATGATAACTTAGAAAAAGTCCAAGGCATAGGCTTAATTTGTCTGTCATATTGAATAATCTTCAAATAATCTTTTAGTCTTCAAAAATGGTTATAGAAAACTGTTAGATTTGAGAAATTGGATATGAATTATGCTGGCATTCTAACATTCTCAAGTTAAATTCCCCTAAGCAGTGTTCCATGGGAAATGAATTCATTTGAACAACTTAAAGAAATATTTTAAGAATGAGATGTGCCTTTCGTTATAAAACCTCTAACTGCTGCAAACATATGTAAGAATTTTGTAGTAGGTTGAATGAATTAGTTATATAAAAGTCTGCAAATAAACTTCCTATAGAAAATATAATAGACATGAAATAAATTATATAGAGATATTTTATTTAGCTGGTTGAAATCAGATTCATTTTTGTCAGTGCTTTATTTGTGATATAGTTTTGACAGGAATTTTCAGATGACTTTTAAAGTACATATTTGTACTTTTGTACTTTAATCACATTATTAATAGTGATGATAATAACAATAGATAATACTTATTGACTGCTTACCATGTGCCAAGTACTACCTGTTTTTTTATATGCATTATCTTATTTAATTCTCAAATAGCTATATGAGGACTGTTCTTGCTGGGAACAAATAAACCAAAAAAAAAAAAAAAAACAAACTCAAAGCTTCGGATGTGGTAATCATTGACATATTTATTTGTCATGGGAGTAATTTCACTACCCTATAACAGCATTTTTACACTCTAAGCAGTCTTCTGTTTGATAGCAAGGATTGTTTTGTGGTAGATGTTTTGCTTTTTGCTCTCTTTTAACACTAGTAAAATAGACTGGAAAGTCTTTTAGCCTTTCTATGAACTTTAAAACATTTTTTTCTTTCCAGATATACTGTTCTCATAGACTGGGTTTGATTGAATTTTTCTGTAAAGAAATAGAGATAAAGAATAATATGTGATATCTAAAAATTTTAGTACTCTAAGGACTGAAAATGATAAAGATGATAATGATGACATTTATTGTATACTTATTATTAGCTAGGTATGGTAAATACTGAGTATTAGCTCTCTGTATAATGCCATAAAATACAGGTACTATTCTTATTCCCACTTTTCAAAAGGGAGAACTGAGGCACAGAAAAATTTAAGTTATTTTCCAAAGGTCCTGTTATTGGTAAGTGGTGCAGCCATGTTTTCAACCCAGATTTTATGTCTAAAGTACTGCTGTGCTTCTGCCATTAGACTAGCAATCTGGATTCCTAATCCTGGCTTTAGATTGTGTTCTTGTGCAACTTTCCTAAACTCTTTAAACTTCACTCTCCTCATCTATCAAATGAGAATAAGAGTAGCAGTGCTTAACATTATGAGCATCACAGATCCCTGCGGGGTGTGTTGTGAGAATAAAAAAGAAAGTAAAGTATTCAGCACAATTCTTGGTATACAAAAGTACTCAGTAAATGGAAATACCTATGGTGGTGAAATAAAGTCTCTCTTATTGAGTGTATTTCTAGCCATGTGGTCCTTACTACTATGTCACAATACTAAATATTCTGCTGACTCTCTGCCTTCTATTTTAAGCCAGTCTAATATACACAGCAGCCAGAGTAATTATCCTAAGGTTTATTTAGGGTCATATCAGCCCTTTGTTCAAAAACCTTCATTGCTTCCCTTTGCCTGCTGAACTAAATAAGAACATAGCCTGCTACTGAAGGTTCCAATTTATCTTTCCTGCTTTATCCTTTCTCACAGAAACCTGTGTAGTTCTCATTTGGAGTGGGAATACAGTTGTTTGGAAATGTTTTAGAACGTCAGCATTACTAAAGGTCTACACTCAGCATTTAGAGGATTAGGACCAGGGACGCTCCAGATTATTCTGTGAGTGTGACAGTCTCAGACATGAATTGTCTCACACAAATGTGGATAGTCAACTTCTTCCACTTCCTACACTGAACCTCCTCCCTATTTTCATACTATCATTCCTTTACTCCTGCTTTCTATTTGACTATTTCTATCTCTCCTTCTAATTCTGTGGCAATTGTCATCTTATCTAGCCTTCAAGGCCAAGCTTAAATGATCATTTGTATTTCTGGATTCCTCCAGTTTCTGTGTGAAACCACACTTGTATCTTTTTTAAAAAAATCTTAGATAGTTTTACCCTTTATACCTGTTTATAATTATAATTATTTTTCATGAAAAAGATAATTGACTACCCTGAAATCTTTTTTAAAGACAAGTTCAAAGTCTGATTCATCTTTAGTGTCTCAAAATGTGACTATGTTGTTATACCTTTTAGGTATTTCTGGAGGGTAGACAGCCTATTTTACATTCTTTGGGCATAAATACTCTGCATTATGTATCTCAGCATTGCTGGTGTCTCACCATAGTACCAGACCAATGATCAATGATAAATTCATGTTTTCTAAATCAGTTCCTCTAAGTAGACTGAAAGTTTCTTGAAGGCAGTTAAAACAATATTTATTATTTGGTTGTTCACCTATCAACATTCTTATTTGCCTATCTGTCCATTCACCTGTCCCCTTACTTCATTCAAAAAGACTATGAAAGAGCTGGCAAGAGCAGCGTCTATACTTCCCTGTATATATGAAACAATAGATAGCATGATTCCTTTTATGTACTAGGTGCTTAATATGTTTTGTTGTGTGGACTTGTTAGTAGCCTAGAGCATAAAAGAAAGGTGAAAATATTCTCATCTCTTCATATTGTTCAGTGGTGAAATACCATAGATGTCAAAGCACCCAGGACTTGAATGACAGGTTAAAGAAATGTAAAACTGGATAAATTTGGTTTCTTTTAACGTGGTGACATGCTATCAAAAATATATATACTCTGAACAGACTATTTAAAAAGGAGAAGGAGAAGGGAAAAAGGAAGAAGGAAGAAGTCTTGCTATGTTGCCCAGACTGCAGTACAGTGACTATTCACAGGCGCAGTCCCACTACTGCTCAGCACAGGAGTTTTGACCTGCTCCGTTTCCAACCTGGGCTGGTCACCCCCTCCTTAGGCAAGCTGGTGGTCCCCTGATTCCAGGAGGTCACCATATTGATGCTGAACTTCGTGTGGACACCCAACTGGCATAGCGCACTACAACCCAGAACTCCTGGGCTCAAGTGATCCTCCTGCCTTAGCTTCCCAAGTAGCCAGACTACAGATGCATACCATAGGAACCTCTTAGTACTTGTCTAATTTATACCCCTCAGTTAAATAAACAAGAAGAAATTAAATGACAAATTCAAGGGCGAACACAGATTTACATTCAGAGATTACTGGTAGATTATGTAGGCTACTGTAATTTCACTAGAGAAAAATAACTCCCTTAAAATAGTTTTTCTTTTAATTATATATATGTCTGTGTTTTGTTTTTTGAGATGGAGTTTTGCTCTTGTTGCACAGGCTAGAGTGCAATGGCGCAATCTCAGCTCACCACAACCTCCGCCTCCCGGGTTCAAGCAATTCTCCTGCCTTAGACTCCCATGTAGCTGGGATTACAGGCATGCGCCACCATGCCCGGCTAATTTTGTATTTTTAGTAGAGACAGGGTTTTTCCATGTTTGGTCAGACTGGTCTCGAACGCCCAACCTCAGGTAATCCGCCCACGTCGGCCTCCCAAAGTGCTGGGATTACAGGCATGAGCCACCATGCCTGGCCTAAATTATAATTATTTTAAAAGTGTTTCAGTGTAAGGAGGAAGTCTAGGATGATTTTAACCTGAGTATTTTATGGGATTTAGGCTTAATGCAGGTCATTTAGAAATAGTCCTATGTTATTTAATGATTTAAAACAGAACTTTATGCTTTCATTATTTGGATTAAATAAACTTCTATTCTTTTTTCTTATCCTGAAGTGATAATCTAGAGAAGAAAGCAGATGCCTTTACTGAGTTTCATGTTAAAAACTTTACTTGCCGGCCAGGCACGGTGGCTCACGCCTGTAATCCCAGCACTTTGGGAGGCTAAGGCGGGTAGATCACGTGAGGTCAGGAGTTCAAGACCAGCCTGACCAACATGGAGAAACTCCATCTCTACTAAAAATACAAAATTAGCCGGACGTGGTGGCGCATGCCTGTAATCCCAGCTACTCGGGAGGCTAAGGCAGGAGAATCACTTGAACCCAGGAGGCAGAGGTTGTGGTGAGCCGAGATTGCGCCATTGCACTCCAGCCTGGGCAACAACAGTGAAACACCATCTCAAAAAAAAAAATTCACTTGTCAAAATAAGTATCAGGAAGTTTTCATGTCTTTTAAAATTTGCCTTTGTTTCAATGTAATAATTACTCCTGTATTATTATTATGAGTAATATTATTAGCCATCTTCTAAATGAAGTAGTACAGTATAGTGCAAAAAGCACAGAATGGTCAGAAAAGCTGTGTTCTAATCCTGGCACTACCACTTACTGACTTTGAAAGACAACAAATTCTATGATTCCTCTGAGCCTGTTTCCCTGTCTGTAAATTTGGGATAGTACTCCTTAATGCTTAATCTTATTGTGAGGCCTTGCTGAAATTACGCTCATTGAAAACAAACACTTAAGCTTAGCATTTAGTACACACTCCTCAAAAGTTGTAGTAGTTATCACTGCTAGAATCTGCTACTGTAGATTAATTTATAAGTTTTTAAAAACTCTTTATTCCTTTGATAAGGAAAAGTGTATACTTAAATATGTTTTGGCAGTTTATAATGGATCACTTTCTAGATTTCTTTTGGATTCTCCCTTAATCTAAACTAAAAATCAGATAAATTTCTGTAAAATTTGGTTTGCACACATGATGGAATCATGGTCAAGTCATTTTACCTCTCTGGGCCTGTTTCCTCCTGGCAAGGGGAGTTGTGACGTGTGAATGTTAAAGCCCCTTTCAGCTCGGAATTCAGTGATTATTTTTGGAATATTACTATTGTAATGACTCATTCTAAAAGTCCAACTTTCTTTCAATTGTTTATTGTCTTTTTTCATGCAGTGCTGGTATATATATGTTATAGGCAATATATACAGACATGTGGGTGTGTGTGTGTGTGTGTGTGTGTAGGTGTTTTCTAAACCTAGTCTATGATGATAATCATCAGGAGTGCTCATTAAAATGAGTTAAAAATCTTCTCTACAGATTTAAGTAGGCCTGGAGAAGGCCCCAGGAATTTGTAGTTTGATGAGCATACCACATGATTATTATTACCACCAAGTTTAAAACTGCTGTATTCTTTTACTCTGTTTTAGCTAAAAATCAATTTGGACTTTACCATTTTGGCAGGGAGAGGGAGAAAGAGTCTATATCTTGAGATGCTGAGGTCCGGTCTCTGGACATTTATTTTATGCAACAAATATTTATTGTACATTTACTATGCCAGATAATAAAGGAATTTACTGGCTAGATGGAAATTTTTTAAAAAAAAAATCTCACGAGAATAATGAGTAATAGATGTTAAAGAAAGGACTGAAGAGCAGAGAGAAGGAAATGATCGGTTCTGCCTATAGGGGTGGAGGAGAAGTATCTCAAGATGTTTAAGAGGAAGTAACACTTACGGTGAACTTTGAAAGATAAATAGGCATTTCACCAGCAGAAAATATGGAGAAAGGGAAATGATGTTAACAAGAAAGTATAAGAATGCCAGATATGGCCAGGCGCAGTGGTTTACACCTGTAATCCCAGCACTTTGGGAGGCTGAGGTGGGCAGATCACGAGGTCAGGAGATAGAAACTATCCTGGCGAGCATGGTGAAACCCCATCTCTACTAAAAATACAAAATTAGCTGGTTGTGGTTGCGGGTGCCTGTAATCTCAGCTACTCAGGAGTCTGAGGCAGGAGAATCACTCGAACCCAGGAGGCGGAAGTTGTGGTGAGCCGAGATTACATCAGAAATCTTGCCTGTAAATAAATACACCAGATAGAAATCTGTCTCTAGACAAAAGAATGAAGAAAACTGGGAATAATAACTATAAAGGACTTTTTCTCCCACATTACAAAAATGTATTTGAAATAATTGACTGAAGTGACAATAATACGTTGGGGGTTAATAACGTATATGAAAGTAAAATGTCTGACAATAGTACAAAAGCTGAGTGAGGAGGAATGGAGATGTATAGTTGTAAGGTTCTTAGACTATATGCAAAGTTGTATCATATTACATGAAGGCAGATTATAAGTTAAATTTTTTAAATGTTCAACACAGATACACATACACACAAAAATTGAAAAGTCATAATATTTGACATTTCAGATGAGTAAATTTGGGAGCTAAGAATTGCATCTGTCCTGTACCTCAAAAATAATTGAGGTAGATAGATGATATTTTTTAAGCCTAAAAATGAAGGTTAATTGTGTGAAACATATGCAAATAATGTTACTTTGAAATAGTAAAACCTAGGTTTTGGGTTTTTTGTTTGGGGTTCTTTGTTTGTATGTTTTTTTGTTTGTTTTTGAGACAGTCAGGCTCTGTCGCCCAGGCTACAGTGCAGTGGTTCCATGTTGGCTCACTGCAACCTCTGCCTCCCGGGGTCAAGCAATTCTCCTGCCTCAGGTTCCTGAGTAGCTGGGATATAGGCACGCACCACCACGCCCAGCGAATTTTTGTATTTTTAGTAGAGATGGGGTTTCACCAGGTTGGCCAGGCTGGTCTTGAACTCCTGACCTTAGGTGATCCACTCGCCTCTGCCTCCCAAAGTGCTGAGACTGCAGGCATGGGACACTGTACCCAGCTGTTTTGGGGTTTTGTTTTTTGTTTTTTGTTTTAACACATAACTTGCTTTGGACAGAATTAGGTGTAACTCCTGTAAGGAAAAAGAGAACAATATAAGCCTATACTTAGACATTCATTACATTGAAAGATTTCTAAACAATTTTTCTACCCTAATTTATGCTAGGCTTTGTTGTTTTAAGATGGCAAAGTGTATAAATGGTGCCAGTCCCCGCTCAGGCAAAATTGTAAAGTATAAGAAATGTGTTGTCCATTCCCTCTCCACTCCTCCTTGTATTAGTTATCAACCTCATACCCAGCCCCTGAAGCTCACTCATGATCTCTCAGCTGTTAATTTTTTTTTTTCTGATACTCTATTCCCAGAAAAATGTACCCATCTTGGTAAGCTGTACTTTGCTTTCTGTTGTGATAAAATATTAACAATGACATAGTCTCATGGAGAACTGCAATTTGCTCCATCAGTACCATGCTCCAAACAACTGGGAAGGGTAAGAGAAAAAGGGCAAATGATGTACTTTTCCTCTGTGTGTTATTTTGACAATTTTCTAGCATGTTTCTTATATAATAGTGACTGATAAAAAGCCCTGATACCAGTAAGCAGTAGCAAATGAACTATTAATATAGTCCCTTTATAATAATTCTTCATGTGTATATTTCAAAAAAAAGTATTCTGTCAATTGTTTCTCAGAGCAATCCCAGGAATTTTCTGGTTTAGAAACTGAGTCACAGAAAGTTGAAATGACAAAGGTAATCAAGTAAAGCCTGAACTAGAACCTAGATCTGCTGAATCCTAGTTAATTGCATTCTCAAAAGCACAAGGAAAAATATTGGAATTGAGTGACAAAGTAGTTGTCTGCATGTTTGGGACTGCTGGCAAGAACTCATCTAGACTTTTTACAGCTTGAATAGAATTCATTACTATATGATCTTTGATGGAAATGTTAGAATTGTTCACAAGGGAAAGTCTAAGAGTTCTGTCCATGAGCAACCTCAGAAAACTGCCAGTGCTGCTAAACTCAACTCTGGGAATGGAATTCCACAGATTATCTGCTATTTTCTGCAGCCTACCCAACTCAATAGACCCTTCATATGTCTCTGAATATAGTCCTTTGACCTCGTTCTCTTTTAGTTATTTGTTTTTTCTTTAAAGTATTATTCTTTTTAGTAGCTTCTTTTATCAGCTGTGATGCCTATGGCTACAAATAACAGAAAACCCAGAGTATTGTACAGGAAGGAAATGTCTTACCTCTCTTAGCTTTTGTAAAACCCAGAGGTGACTCCAGAATGATCTCAATCAAATACAGCTTCTTTTCTCCTAACTCTCTCTGCTATGCTGTCCTTGATATGTTGGTTTCATCCTAGGCTGCTTTCCTCGTGGTGGTGGTGTGGCTATAATAGTTCCTATGTACATGTCTGCACTTCACAGTGGCCGAGTTGTTTCCCAAAGCTACCTTATAAGCATGAGGAAGCTTCCTTCCCAGAAGCCTTGAGAAAACCTCTTCCCATGATTTGTTAGACCAAATTATATCTCATGCCATTCCTGAACCAAGCCCTATGATTTAAGCAGTGCCATATCTGAATGGCTTAGGCTTGAGTTTCTGAACCAGTCAAAGGAAAGGAAGATCACCATTAGACCCATTCCGCTCCTGGATCCTGGAGGTTGCTGCATATTTCCCTGAGATACATGGGCTGGGAGAAGGGGGTGTTGTGAAAAATTAGATTTCTTTTAGGATAGGGGAAAGTGGAATGTATGGTGAGTAGGTAGTGATTAATGTCTGCATCAGTTGTCTTGTTTTTTCCTCATCTGGCTTTTAGAATCATAGAGAATAATTAAAATAGTGTAAGTTTTGATAGAAGACTAGCTGTCAGTGTCCTCTTCTGACACTTGGCCAGGTTCCTTAACTGCTCTTCTATGCCTCAGTTTCCCCACAATAATTTTGTAATGATTAAAAATAATGTAGGCTGGTCAGGCATGGTAGTTTGCGCCTGCAATCCCAGTACTTTGGGAAGCCAAGGCAGCAGGATTGCTTAAGTCCAGGAGTTTGAAACCAGTCTGGGCAACATAGTGAAACCTTGTCTCTACAAAAAATTTTAAAATTACCAGGTGTGGTGGTGCATGCCTGTAGTCTTAGCTACTTGGGAGGCTGAGGTGGGAGCATCACTTGAGCCTGGGAAGTGGAGGTTGCATACAGTGTGCTGAGATCATGCCACTAAACTCCAGCCTGGGTGACAGAGCAAGACCCTGTCTCAAAATAATAATAATAATAATAATAATGTAGACAAGGAACTTAGCACATAGTGTATATTTCAATAAGTTAATATACCTGTTATTAATGGTTTCTTTTTTTTACTTTTGAAATTATAAACAATAAGTGAAAGTACCTTTTTCTCCTGCTGAGGCCTGTGCTATCCCTGAATAGGTATTATCAAAATTAGTGGACAAGGAAATGTTCATTAGAGAATGTAGGTAGGATGCTTACTATAAAATTCTTTCAACTTTTTGTGTGTTTGAAAATTTTCATGATGACATTGAAAAAAATAAGTTTACAAGAATGATAGTGTTGCAATAAAAACCACTGAGGGTGACTGAAGAGAACTAGAAGCCAAAATTCTTCTTAAGAGAGCAGTAAGTTTAATCTAGTTCAGGTGAATTGCTGGAATGATATTTTCCTCTTATGTCCCAAGCATTCCATTTCTTTATGAGGAAATACACAGTCTAAAATACTGGGTTTCCTGCATTGAAACTGCTTGGCCTTAACTGTTTTGTGTGGGCAGCTTACAGCACCAAAGGATAATGAAATATGTATGAGATCTCACTAAAAGAGCTCTGGAGTTAGCACTGAGAAATAAAGGGTGGGAGGGAAAGCTGTGCATAGAAGGAGAACCAGGAAAATGACCTTTATTGAGTCCCCATTATGTATGTGCCAGAGGCTCTGTGGTTATAAGGTTAAATGAAATACTCTCCCAACCTCAAGAGAGCTCATACCTTAGATCAGAAGACACCCCTCTCAGGAAATAATTATGGCACATGATAAGAAGTGTCATGGGTCAGCTGGGCACAGTGGCTCATGCCTGTAATCCCAGCACTTTGGGAGGCTGAAGCAGGTGGATCATCTGAGGTCAGGAGTTTGAGACCAGCCTGGCTAACCTAGTGAAACCCTGTCTCTACTTAAAAAAAATAATAATAATAATACAAAAGTAGCCATGTGTGGTGGTGTGTACCTGTAATCCCACTACTTGAGAGGCTCAGGCAGGAGATTCTCTTGAACCTGGGAGGCGGAGTTTGCAGTGAACTGAGACTATGCCACTGCACTCCAGCCTGGGCAGCAAAAGCAAAACCCTGTCTCAAAAAAAAAAAGAAAAAGAAAATGCCATGTGTCTGAGAGCATACTGGAGAAGGAAAAACTAGAGGATCTTCATAAATCTTGCAGACTCCTTTAGTTAGGATTAGGAAGAAGTTGTTAAAGATTGAGATTATTTCCCACAGAATTTTGTTGTTGGTTTAATAACACAAGTCACTGTTCTGCTGCTAACTTACTAAGATTTAACAAGAAACCTAGACTCCACCTTTTGCCTTTCTCAGCAGAATCCCCCAGTCTCTCTGTATATGGAGATACAATTGAGAAAGGTTACCTGCATTCCCTTCACTTCTCCATAAATAAAGATGAAGGGCTATCAAGGTCAGACCAAAATTTTTACAAAGTAAATTGACAATAGTTAGGACAAGACCTTGATATTAATCCCCATTGCCCTCTCTTTTCCCTCCCCTGCTATGTATAATCTTCTTGTACCCAACAGGTTATCTGTTAAGAGTCTACTCTGTTTTGACCCTAGCACTTTGGAATCAGCCCAGTTGACTTTTTTTTTTTTTTTTTTTTTTTAGTTGACTTTTTAATAACATGTAATATAGCCCACTCTTTGCTGCTTAATTGCTTTACCATGCTAACTCCTATTACTTTACCAGGGCCTTTTTCCCCTTTCATTTTAGTGATTGTCTTGTTATAGAATTCGCTGTAACGGAATCTGACCTGTGTAAGATATGTTATTTTTGTAACCCTTGTCTAGAAAGCTCTTGGAAAAGCATGGGCAAAAAGAAAGCTTATCAGAAGTTTTTTTTGCCAGTTTGAGATTCCTCAAAAGACTCTTATCTACATTCATTCCTTTTTTTTTTTTTTTTTTTTTTTTTTGAGACAGAGTCTCTCTCTCTCACCCAGGCTGTAGTGCAGTGGCACGATCTTGACTCACGGCAACCTCCGCCTCCCGGGTTCAAGCAATTCTCCTGTCTCATGCTCCTGAGTAGCTGGGACTACAGCCACTCACCACCATGCCAGGCTAACCTTTTTGTATTTTTAGTAGAGACTGGGTTTCACCGTGTTGGTCAGGCTGGTCTGGAACATTCATTCCATTTTGTAAGATGGTAGGATATGTCAATGAATGAATGAGCAAAAACAATTTAAAAGTCATGTTCAATTTTTTTGCAAGGCTAGAGACAAGATTAGTAGCTGCTAACATTGGTATAGCTCTTTACAATCCATGAAATTTTTTCACCTACATCATTTAATGTAGTCTCACACCATCCCTGTAAAGTAGGTATTTTCTCCAATTTATGTTGTCAGTGGGACCCAAAGAGGTGACGGTCCCATAACAGGGAAGTGGAAGAGCCAAGGTTTGGCCTCCAGGTCTTCTGACACTGATTACAGAGCTATTTTATTCTTGAATTTAGGGGACAAGAAGTTGTGAGCATATTTGTTTTTGGTAAGTGGAAAGCAAGGAGGAATTTTCCTTAAGGCTTAATTAGTAGACTAGAATTTCCAGCTACCCCGGTGAGAGAAGTAGTATCCTGTAATGGATACAAGCTATTTTGTATGAGATATGCAATACAACTTTAGATTGAATGCCTAAAAAACAAAAGGGCACAGATTCATTTTTAATCTACGGATAATTTTATGATGAGGAGAATTAACTGAAATTTTATTATAAAGATATGGCTTTTCACTGTATGCAGTTAGCATGTTCAGAATGGAACTCCTGATTTTTCCGTTTCTCCAAACCTACCGCATCCATAGTCTTTCTCATATTAGTCATTGACAACACCCTTTTCCACTTGCTAAGGCCAAATATGAGTTTATAGTCACCTCCTGTTTCTTTCTTAGACGTTGTATCTAATCTGTCAGGAGATCTTCCTGGTTCTACCTTCAAAATATATTCAGAATTTGACTTCTTATCAATACCTTCATTGTTTGTCTCTGGTCCAAGCTACCATCATCTCTCACCTAGATTACTAAGGTGGCCTCATAATTCATCTCCTTTTTGTATCCTATCCTCAACACAGCAGCCAGAGTGATCCTTTTAAAACCTAAGTCAGGTGATTCTGTTGTCCCCTCAAAAGCTTTCTTCAGGGAGTCCTGCTTCTTCTAGAGAAAAGCCAGTCTTGACAATGATGGCTTTCAAGACACTATGAGATCTAACCCCTCCATCACTCTGACCTCCTCTCCTACTGTACTGTCCATCACACTGACCTCCTTGCTGTTCCTTGAGCATGTGTTTTGTGATTCCTGCCACCAGACCTTTGCAAAGGTGCTTTCCCAGCAGCTTGAGTCTTTACTCAATGTAAAGACTTGATGAGGCCACCATGACTTCCCTATTTAAAATTGCAATCTTCTCTTAGAACCCTTCCTGATCTCCTTTACTCTGCTCTTGTCTTTCTCATACCATGTATGATCTACTAACATACTGCATATTATTTCCTTATTTGTGACATTTCCCTACCTCCTCATAATGTAGGCTCCACAAGGAGAGTTTGTTGTTGTTGTTGTTTGTTTTTACTGATATATTCTCCAGTGCCTTAAATTCCTGGGCACATATTCGGGGCTCACTACTAATTTGTTAAATAAGTAAAAGATGGATATAATTAATGAACTCCTCTAAGCAAAGAAGTTACAGTTTTATTGAGGAGGTAATATTATGCTGGTTCTGGCAGCAGTTGACCAATACAAAGCCCTATGTGGTAAAACTACAGATAGAGGTGGTAGAAGTGGGAGATAATTGCAGCCACTGGAAAGGGTATATTTAATCACTTCTTGGCCTTTTGGCTGATATTAAGTGTAGAGAAAATGAAAGTTTCACTGGCTTTAGTAGGTTAGTTTGCCAGCATTGCTTATATACATTCCCTCAGCTTTTTGAAAATCAGTTACTCTCCACATGCAGAGATAATGGTAATCATTTATCATAAGAACATGCATTCGTTCTTTTGCAATAGTAATGTGAAAGGGGCTTCACATTTGCAAGGTTGTGAGTTAGAGTTAAAGGTAAAGGCTATGTCTGTGAAACTTTATTTATTTATTTATTTTTGCCATGTGAACCCAATTTAAATGACCTGATAGCAAATGAACTAACTTGCCTAGATAACTCATTATGTGGGTAGATGGGATACAGAGATTGGAAAATGTCATTGGTGGGTTATGTATGTCCGTTGGTGGCCAGTACAGGTTTGATTTTTTCTAATGCTCTGGCCAGCCCAGTTCTTTTGGTTTAAAGTACCATTTTTTTCTTTTAATGTAGTAAGAACATTTTTCTGTATAAAATAGTCCATTTCTTGGAATGGAAATGGCATTAGATCTTTGTAACTTAGGTAGTTTTTAGCACTGGATTGTTTAGTTTGTAAAAATATTTGATTTAGACTGAGCTTGTGGCCTGATGATGTTTAGAAGAGCGCCAAAGTGTAACTCATAGAAGATGCCAGTAAAAACCATAGCTGGAAGAGATGAATCATGGTTGCGTCATTTTCCTAGTAGGTGTAGCCAGGCCTAAAAATCCATCGCTGCTATTTGTAAAATGTATTCCTAAGGACAAAGTCAGCTGCTATTCTGTGAACTACATTATCAAAATAAAATATATGCCAGTGCCTTGAGTCACTGTCCCACTGTCTTTAAGGAAGCTTTGTTACATCATTGTGTTTTATTGCAGTAATATTTCCCCCCACTTTTAATGAACATTTTTGTTCCAGTGAAAACCTTGAACATACCAGGTTTTTCATTGTGATTTAACTTTGATGTCAAGCAAATTCATGTTAACGAACAGGTCCTTGAAAGTGTTTTAAAGTTTCATTCAGTTTCTAAAATATCCCCTTTTAAATAAAGTCAAAAGACCACTATGGCATGAAAAAAAAAAAAAAAAAAAAAAAAAAGCACCTTTGATCAAAATAAAATGAAGTTTTTTAATAATATGTAGTAATCAGGTCAACACAACAGATCAGATTTCTAGATTAATGAAGTATGTGCAAAAGACTTTAGGATTAAAACAAAGTATCTTAAAATATGTTTAATTCTCTTTGATTAGTGAAGGACACTTCTAGAAATATTGAGCATGCAATTCCCTGATGCCTGTTGTGAGTAAAGTACACTCCAATAACTGACAAAATATATTTGTTTGTTTGCAGTATGCCTTCAACTATGTTAGGAAGAAAGGTGCTGAAGATAGATGGACTCACAGAACTATCGCCAGCCCCTTAGAGAATATGGGCCTAGGGCAGACTGTGAAACAGACAGACAGAATGGAAAGTGAATTATTGGCATCTTATAGATTGAGTACACTGATTGGGGATGGGAGGCAGGTGGCAAATGGGTAGAGTATAATCCCTGTTTTTTGTGAAGTCCTTAGAACTGGACCATTTCTTTCAAGGGAAGGGAAATACCTCTATCTTCAAAGGGATGGCATTGTACTGGGGCATACCATCTACATTGTGGAAAGTTGTATGCAGAGGCACAGTTGGAGAATAGAACACAGGGTTCTAACCCCATAGGAAAGTTGGTAACCTGTGGATACAAGCTGCTTTATCCACAGCAGTTCTTCAGCCTCAGCCATAGTTTGCACTTGTTTATAAAAGAATAAAAAGTACAGAGAGTAAGACAAGTGAAAACTAATCCTTTTACTTTTTTGTTGGTAAATGAGCATTCTCAAAAGCCTCTTTCTTTTCTACTATTCTGACTGCAAGTGTCTCTTTGAACTGATATTTGTGTTGTCCTTGTCCTTATTTTGCTTTTTTTTTTTTTCTCCCAAGATGGAGTTTCACTCTTGTTGCGTAGGCTGGAGTGCAATGGCACAATCTCAGCTCACCGCAATGTCTGCCTCCTAGGTTCAAGTGATTCTCCTGCCTCAGCCTCCCGAACAGCTGGGATTACAAGCATGCACCACCACGCCTGGCTAATTTTGTATTTTTTTTTTTAAAGTAGAGACGGAGTTTCTCCATGCTGATCAAGCTGGTCTCGAACTCCCAACCTCAGGTGATCCACCCCCCGCCTCAGCCTCCCAAAGTGCTGGGATTAAAGCCTGAGAACACACAAACAGAAAAGACTGGGAGGAAGTTAGATATAACATGCAGGAGGTCCACAGTTTTAGACCAGAGCTTCTGTTAGGGTGACTATATGTATTACCATCTAAACAGGAAAATTTTGAGAATAAAATAAATTATTACTAAATAAGTCAAGATGATACTCATGAAGTAGGATTGTTTCAGGCCATCCAAGACATGTGGTCATTTATTTAAATGTGGGATGGGTGGGAAACTGCTATTTACTTAACCTCAAACTTTTCACTTTCCCAACAGCCTTTGTAAAATATCAAAGGAAGATAGAAAAGCAGTGGAGAAAAATTTTAAAAAAATTTGGTCCCTCAAAAAGATCAGCAACCCAGCACTTTGGGAGGCTGAGGCAGGAGGATTACTTGAGTCCAGGAGTTCAAGACCAGCCTGGGTAACATAGTGAGAACCTGTTTCTTATATGTTAATAATAATAAACAATAGGCCAGGCACAATGGCTCACACCTGTAATCATAACACTTTGGGAAGCTGAGGCGGGCGGATCACTTAAGCCTAAGAGTTCAAGACCAGCCTGGACAACATAATGAAACCCTGTCTCTACAAAAAATTAGCCAGGTATAGTGGCACACACCTATAGTCCCAACTACCTGGGAGGCTGAGGTGGGAGGGTCACCCTGAGCCTGGGAAGCTGAGGCTGCAGTGAGCTATGCTCACGCCACTGTACTCCAGCCTGGGCAATAAAATAAGTTCCTTAAAAAAAAAACAGCAACATTGACAACTTTTAGCTAATCTGATTATGAAAAAGAAGACTACAGTACTAAAATCTGGAGTGAAAGAGGTGACAGTAATACTGATTAAACAGAAGTAAACAGAATTAGAAGCAACTGCATACCGTATGCAAAAATTAACACAAAATGAATCAAGACCTAAATGTAAGAACTAAAATTATAAGACTCTTAGAAGAAAACGTAGGAGTAATTTTTTGTGATCTTAGATGAAATGAAAATATGTGTCCAACACGGTAACTTGTACATGTGATAGCAACATTATTTATAATAGCTAAAAGGCAGAAGCAACCTGTATCCATCAACTAATGAACAGATAAATAAAGTGTAGTGCACCATGCAACAGAATATTATTTGACCATAAAAAAGGAATGAGGTACGTATTATAACATGGATGAGCCCTGTAAACATCGTACAAAGGGAAAGAAGCTAGTCATTAAAGATTACATACTATATGGTTGCATTTATTTGAACTGTCTACAATAAGCAAGGCCATAGAGACAAAAAGTAGATTTCTGGTTACCTCAGGGTCACAGGAAGTGGGGGAGGTGGAGTAGTAGAGGAAGTGCCTGCTAATGGATATGAGGTTTCTTAGGAGGGGGTGATAAAGGTGTTCTAAAATTGATTGTGGTGATGGTTGTATAACTCTAAATATATAAAAAGCACATTTATATATCCACTTTAAGTAGATGAATTATTATCTCAAAGCATATACTGAAAAATTATATCAAGGGTAACAAGTTTGTGAGGATGCAGAGAAAAAGGAACTCTTATGCATTGTTGGAGGGAATGTACATGCGTCCAGCCATTATGGAAAAGGGTATGGAAGTTCCTAAAATAAACTAAAAATAGAACTATCATGTGATCCATTTCTGAGTATATACCCAAAGGAACTGAAATCAATATGCCAAAGAAATATCTGCAGTCCCATGTTGATTGCTGCATTATTCACAATAGCTAGGAGTCAACCTAAGTGTTTATCAACAGATGAATGGATAAAGAAAATGTGGTGTATGTCAACAATGGAATACTATTCAGCCTTACAAAGAGGGGAAAATCCTGTCTTTTGTGATAACATGGATGAATCTCGAGGACATTATGCTAAGTGAAATACGTCAGGCACGGACAGACAAATACTGCACAGTCTCACGCGTGAAATCTAAAAAAGTTGAACTAACTCACAGAAGTAGAAAGTAGAATGATTGATTACCCCAGGCTAGAGGGTAGGGGAAAGGAGGGGATGGGGAGTTGTTGTTGAAAGAATACAGACTTTCAGATAGACAAGAGGCATAACTTTTGAGAATCTATTGGATAACAGGGTGACTGTGGTCAATAATAATGTGTTAAATATTTCAAAATAACTAAGAGTACATTTCGAATGTATCATCATTAAAAAATGATAGGTACTCCAGCCTGGGCAACAGAGTCAGACCCTGTCTCAAAGGAAAAAAAACAAAACAAAACAAAACAAAACAAAACAAGGTAAGCAAGATGGTAAGATGATGGATATGTTAATTAGCTTGATTTAATCATGCCACATTTTATTTTATTTTTATTTTATTTATTTATTTGAGATGGAATCTCACTCTGTCGCCCAGGCTAGAGTGCAGTGGTGCAATCTCAGCTCCCTGCAACCTCCACCCCCCGAGTAGCTGAGATTACAGGTACATGCCACCACGCCCAGCTAATTTTTGCATTTTTGGTAGAGATGGGGTTTCACCATGTTGGTCAGGCTGGTCTTGAACTCCTGACCTCAGGTGATCTGCCTGCCTCAGCCTCCCAAAGTGCTGGGATTACAGGTGTGAGCCACCGTGCCCGACCTAATTATGCCACATTTTATACAAATGACAAAACATCACACTGTACCTCATAAATGTATATAGTTACGATTTGTCAATCAAAAATAATACTAATTTAAAAATTACATCAAGGGGCAGTTCACCTGTAGCATGGGCTTTGTTGCCCTCAAATTACATGCGCACATATGCATTATACAGTCATTCTGTGGCAACTTTGCTTTTATATGTTTTACAGATTGTGCATCCCCTCTCTCCTGTGTACCCGTCAACCACTGCTCCATTGATCCATAAGATGTTCTTTGAAGAAAGTGTACTGTAGCAGAAAAGTAGTTTGAAAATCTCTGGAAACAATGAGATCCAGAACCTCTTCCAGCTCTAACAAGTCATGATTCTGATGCATTGAATTCAGAATTTGAACTTGGCCTAGATTACTCCATTTTAATTCCGTGTCGACAAAAGGAAAGCTGTGAACAAAGTCAATTTTTTCCCACATAGCTGCACACAGGTGTGACTTAGTGGAAACTGTGGAACTCAGCCAGGTCTTTAGCTCCCTAGAGCAGTGCTGTATCTCCAAGCCCTACTTCCTGTTCTTGAATTCAATGATTTGCTAAAATAGAGACACCTGGTTCCAGCACCTTGCAAATGGATTTTTCCTTTCAGCATTTTAAAGTACATTCATGTATTGATGAAGAGCTTTCTCTGGAAAGCCATCTGTCTGAAATCTGCAGGGGAAAAAAAAAAAAAAAAAAAAAAACTCTCTAGCTCCCTTATTCATAATAGTATGTGTTGCTTCACTCCTCTACTCCAGCCTTCTGTTCCCTTTTCCTTATGTTTTCATTCATTTTATAAAACAAATATTTATTAAGCATCTACTATGTGCCCAACACTACATATGTAGCAGTGAACAAGATTAATTAGTCCCTACAATTATGGATATTGCCATCTAGTAGAGAAACATATATGGACAACCACAACAACAAAACTTTAAAGATTTTTGAGTCATGATTAAAAGCTATGAAAGAAATAAGGTTCCGAGACAAACTATGTAGGATGTGATTTTAAAATGAACTCCAGAGTTACATTGCCAGTGTTCAAATTCCAACTTTAGCATTTACTAGCTATGTGATTTTTTTCTTTTCTTTTTTTGGTGGGCAGACAGGATCTCGCTTTGTCACCTAGGCTGGAGGGCAGTGGCGTGATCATGGTTCACTGCAGCCTCAGACTCCTAAGCTCAAGCTGTCCTCCCAAGTAGCTGGGATTACAGGCATGCATCTCCATGCCAGCTAATTTTTTTATTTTTTGTAGTGATGGGATCATGCTATGTTGTACAGGCTGATCTCAAACTCCTGAAGACTCAAGAAGTCTTCCCATCTCAGCCTCCCAAAGATCTGGGATTATAGGCATGAGCCACTATGCCCAGCCTAGCTATATGATTTTGAGCAAGTTGCTTAACTTCTCTGGGCCTCAATTTTTTTACTTTAAAATGAGGATAATAATAGAAACTTCTTTATTAGAGTTGTTCTGAGGATTAAGTGAGTTGTTGTATGTGGTGCACATAGAAAAGTTCCTGGCACATACTATGCATCCAATAAGTGTTATCTATATGTTGGCATTGTTGCTTTAGAGAATATCAGGGAATCAACTAGTTAGGTTAGCATTGTTATCTTAATCACCATCATCATTGCCATCTGCAGATACTTATCTTACCACATTTATGTGCATTGTGCCCAAGATTTACAGAAGTGGCTATAGCATGCTCCTGGACTAAGAAGCTTACAATATATAGTGTAAGGATTAAAAGAAAATTGTAGTATATATACTAATTACTAGATAAGTGATAGAAACAGTATGTCCTACAGCATTGTAGGGAGGAGAGCAGTTATTGTGGGCTCATAAAGCTAAGGCTTCTCGGAGGAAAATGGACTCTTAAGAGGGAGGGCATTCTAGGCTGGAAGAACAGCACAAGTGAAGATTTGGACATAGGAAGGTGAATGTGAAGTTCCAGAATGGAGACTTTGAATAGAGGGGCAGTGTGGTGTGTGTTAAAGAGGAGGCCCCAGAACACTGGTTAAAATTATTCAGTAAACAGTAATCTGCCATGTCCAGGTTCTGAGGTGGAGTAATCAAATAAGATTTCTCTAATTCACCCAAGGCCTACTACTTTATATATTGCCTTATTTCAGATTCCCATAATTGTCGTCTAGCTGATTACTTTCTAACTGGTGTTGCTACCTGCAGTCTGTAATCCCCTACTCCCCTCTGTACATTTTTATCGCATTAATTTTTCTCAAACATCCTTTTGTCACTGACTTGCTTGGAAAGTTCTTATAGTTCTCCATTGTGCATAGCAGTGTTTCTGAAACATTAACATGCATAAGAACTACTGGGAGTTCATTGTAGGTGCAGATCACTAAGTCCCACCTTCAGGTCACATGCTTCTGACATGGTGCCTGAGAATCCCACAAGCCAAACCATTAATCAACCGAGAACCATTCAAAGGAAGGCTGTGATTAGAGATAGTGTTCTAGGGTTGGACCTAGTCCTCATTATAGACAAACATTTGGCAATCAGAGAAATGGGGCTAAGACATGCAGTCAGGCCAAAAGCATATTTAATATTTAAACAAGTACCCTAAATGATTCTGATTCAGGTGCTCAAGAGGCACTGCTTTGAAGCAGACAGGCCTAAAATGAGGAGTGCAAGTCTCTTAACCTGCCACCCAGAGTCTTGCTTTATCCTGCCTTTTCAACCACATCTTCTGTTTTTCTGATTGATACACCCTTTATTTGAGCCAAATGGGACATTTTCTTTTCCATACACTTACTTTTTCCTTACATTTAAGCTTTTTTTTCATCTTTTGTGTCTTTTTTATGTGTTTCCTTCAGCCTCATTGTCTCTACTGCCATTCCAACAAGTCCAAATCCTGGCTTCTTTCTGTCCTGGTTTAGATATGTCCAGAAAGCATCTTTAGTAAATGAGTACATCTCTAACCTAGAAGGTAGGCTCCAATTTTAACTCATCCTTTTATCTACTCCCCTACCCAGGAACATAATGAGCACCTTGCAAATGATTCCCTTCATTTGTTCCTTCCTTCCTTCCTTCCCTAAAGATTTATTGAGCACCTACTGTTTACCAATGCACTGTTCTAGGTGCTAGGTGATAAAGTAGGGGAAAAAAAACACTCAAATCCTGTTTTCATGGACCTTACATTTTCATTGGGCAACCATTTATAAGTAAATATTGAAAGTATTTTGAGAAGAGTAATCCGGCAGTGCTATATGGGATATATTAGGAATGGGAGAGACCTGCGAAAGAAATTAACTAAGGAGCTCTTGCAAGTGACCTTTATACAGTGGGAAAGCTCAGTGAGAAAGTAAAAAGGAAACAGCAAGAGTAGTGAAATGAAGGAATGACCAATAATATTTGGTGGGGGCCACAAAAGTATATTTAATATTTGAGCTTTTGAGAAGAAAAAAATTAAAAGATGGATAGGTGATTTTTGATAAAAGACATTAAAAATGTTATGATGCATTAGATGTGTTGTTTGTGATGTTGATAATGGGACATCCAAATGCTTAGTAGCAATTATAGATACAGAGGTTTTATAAGAGGCCAGGCCTCTCTCCTTTTCCCCTTCTCCAGTTTATCTCAAAAATCTTCTGTCTGTCTTACTGTTCCAGGTCCAAAATTTCTTCCCAAGAATTTGTGTCTCATTCAATTGGTTTTTCTGGAAATCATGGCCTGACTGCATGTCTTAGCCCCATTTCTCTGATTGCCAAATGTTTGTCTATAATGAGGACTAGGTCCAACCCTAGAACACTATCTCTAATCATAGCCTTCCTTTGAATGGTTCTCGGCTGATTAATGGTTTGGCTTGTGGGAAGAACTAGGAAGACAACATAATTGAACTAGAGATTCCTTTAAAATTGGGTACAGTCGTGAGTGTCATGCCCCTATGGGAATATCACTGTGGTCATTTATGATTCTTAGCAAAACAGGCAAAGTTTGGAAAAGCAAATTGTAAAAGCTTTGGCATAATACATAGGTTGGAAAGCTGCTTGTAATCATCTGGAAAATCATTTTTTTCCATTCTTGCAGTTGCTCTGACCAAAAAAAACTTAAATCATTCCTGACTCCTGTCTTTCTCTCATAATACTAAACATCCAGTCTATCAGCAAATATGGTGTGTATGTGTGGGTTTTATATATACATATATGTATTTTATTGGCTGACTTCCCCCTAGAATGTAAACTTCATGAAGATAAAAGCTTTGTTTTTTCTATATCCCTAGCTAGTGCCTAGAACATAGTAGATGCTCAATAACAATTTGATGAATGAATGAATGAATGAATGAATGATGTGAAATTAAATTTTATTTCACATTTTGCATATTAATTTTGACATTAGCTCTATCTTCAAGAAACTTGGGAAATATTTTATCCCAATGAATTATTCTAGCTAAAGCCCAATAGCACAATACTATTTGGTAATATTATTAACCAAATGATATTATCTTAATATAAGAAAAAATAGAAACTTTATTTCTTAACTAGTTAGAGAAATGTCAGAAAGTTTTAAAATCTAAGAACACTCTTTAATGGTGCTAATTTGGTAATACCGTTGTGAATGTGGTCTTCTAAAATTTAGCCTTAAAAGACATCCTAATAAGATCAGCTAGTAATCATACACCAGGTATGATTAAAATTTACTTTTTAATTCATAATTTTTAAAGAAAGTTTTCTTAGGAACTTGCAGACTGGATTACTACTTTAATGTTTGAAAAGATGATGCTTGGTATATGAGAGGAAGAATGTCTTCTTTCTAACTTTTAAACTTTATTCAAGCAGTTCCATATGACCAAAATTATTCAAGCTTAATGCATAGATTAGATTACCTTCATTAGTATACAGAAAGTTGCTTTCTTAGAACAGCAAGAATGACTTGTAACATATCGGCATATTAAAATTTACTGGTGCTATAGGGCTAGCTGACCAGAGATATTGTTAGGAATTTTTACCTGATTTAGAGAATACTTCGAATTTCCAAGGATTGAAGGAAGAGGTTGTGATCAAAGCATTTGTGTGGAAGGTCGTTTTGGTGTAGTGATTATTTTTATGGAGTAGCAGAGAAGAACAAAGTATTTGTAATGGAAAAGAAGAATTGGCTGCAGGGCATAAACAAATATTTCTCTCTAACATCTTAGCCATTGCATTTCAAGTCTGTTACATCATTACTTTTTAAGGTATTGATAACATATGACAGATAATCAATATATGGCTTTAGTTCCATTTGAATATGATCTGTATGAAGTAAAGGATGGCTAATACAAGTTTGCAAATGCATTCTGTTGGGTCTTGATGGATTTCCATAAAATTAGGTAGTAGAGAATATTGAGACTTGAAGAGAATCTAGCATTAATTGCACCAGGTTTTTTTAATCAATTAGAACAAGCAATAATGAAAATCAGGTCAAATATTTCTATCTGGCAATGAAAACCAGCTACTGGATGAAGTTAATTAAGGATATGCTTGGCCATTTTCATCACTTTTCAACTTGTGCTGGATATTGGGGGTAAATTAGTTTTAAAAGCATGTCTTTTTCTTGCTTCATTTCCGTAAGTCCTACATAATTTCTTTAAAGGGATATATATGATTTAGGGGATAAAGTAATCAAATAAGGATTTATATGTATTTTATTGATAGAAATTTCTCCAAGTTCAACTATAGTTTTCTTATCAGAAAGTTACATTCATAGTTGCAAGGCAGAGGCCCACTGGAATAGTTAATAAGCACAGTCTACTTCTATATTGCTGCAGAAACTAAATGCAAACTTTTCTGTGACTTACGTGTAGGCTCAGTAAACTTTCATCTGCTTTAGGGTCAGGACTGATTCAATCTTAAAGCAAGTTTATGAGAGTGGCTGATGTGATACAGTTGTTTCTGGTAAAATCAGACTAGCTCCAAAGAGCCAATCTAAGTCAGTCTCTGAGTCAAATTCTATGAAAAACAGACTCCAACTCAGACACAATTGTAAACCCTAATATAATGAGGACTTGCAGCTGATTTAATCCTATTGAAAATCTTTAAGCAGCTATGGGACAAAATGGTTTCCACATTGACATCAGTGGAATGAACCTTGGATTTCATCAGTCTGAAGAGTAGTTACCCCGTACACACAGTAGCCACTTTGTAAGAATTAACATCATGGCCATTTCAAAGCAGGTTGTTGTTTCTTATGTAGAGGCATCTGTTTTGATTAAGGTCCAAGTTGCCGGAATGTGTCAGGTGTGTGTGTGTGTGTGTGTGTGTGTGTGTGTGTGTGTGTTTTAACTGAATTCATTACAAAACTTAAACTTAGAGCCTAGTATAAATCAATTAGATCCAGTCTCGAACAAAAATGACCAACCTATTCCTCTTCACTATATATGTGAGCAACATAGAGAAAGAAAGAAACAGACAATGAGAACTGTTTTTGAGTTAAACTGTATGCACAGTTTTGCCTGGAACTAATTTTTTTTTTTCATGAACTTAGAAGCCCCTGAAAATAAGCTTATGCTGTGAAATCATATATGTATAAAGGGACAAACAGACACAAAAGTCTAAAGGTCAACACTGCAGATAAAATCTCAATAGGTAGGATTTGAATTTACCTATGTGCCCATGTGGGTAGGTGGATATATATACCTTTTTTTTTTTTTAATCATATTGAAATAGGCACTGATAATGATCTAGGTGTTATAGTCAGTTTAGCACTAATATTAGTTCCTTTTCATAATTTACAACTTAATTTAGAACAATAGACCAAACACAGACTGTAGTAAAACACAACCTTGACTGAACTATCTGCATGCTGCTTTTATTGCAGTTAGCACTTAGCAGGCAGTAGTGGCCTCATTCTATTACTTCAAAGAGCCGGAAAAGTAACTTCATGAAAGGGAAAACTTGAAACTATAGTACTCTTTACCATTCTGTCTGTTAAGCAGTGATGGGTATCATTAGTTCTGCTCTTTTGCATAATTACTGCAGTATTCTGAAAACCTTTTTTGCCATTCAACTGGGAACAATTATATTATTTGGGATCTTGTATAGCATTTAGTTTTAGAGAAATAAAAGATAAAAAGCCCTTGTTTTCTAGCTCTGGTATCTGTAGTAAGCTAGTGCATACAGTGCTTGTTGAAGTTTGTTTTTTTTTTTTTTTTTTCATTAAAAATAACATTAATTGGTGACACTAAAGAAGACATTTCATATTGAAGTCAATTCTTTTTGATGTGTTTTTGTTTAATGTGCTTGCTAAGATAAATTTCATCTAGCACATCACTGAGTTGAGATGGTAATTCATTAATAAAATGATAAAGGTTTATGAACCATAATATGGACATCATTGAAATTTTGAGACTTAAAAATATATTCTTATTGTTGTCTAGATTAAATTAATACAATTTTCTATTTATATAAAGCTTCCAGTGTAGATTATCTCTGTGTTAAAAGCATGCAACAGCCTCTCCCAAACACCCCACCCTACCTCATCCCACAAGCTTCTGAAACATAGAGCTAGAAGTATGTTTGCAAATGTTTACACAATGAGGCACATAACTTTTTCAAGTTTGTAAAAATTCTCCTATGTAATTTCAGTATGTGAAACCATTAAAATACTATAACTTTTTTTACTGTATTTGTTAGATAAGATGTTAACTTTTTTGAAAATACTACTACATTATAGCAAGGGCAGTAAAATTAGGATAAAGATCATGGTTATATTTAGATGCGATTGTCACTTTGATGCTGTGGTTTTACACTTGACTTTTTATAATTTATAAGGTATGAAATGTAATCTCATAATTGGCAAAATATATTTTGATCAAGGAAAAAGTATGACTTGCCTGTTGGAAATATTGCTTCAGCATGGCTGTTATATAGGAAGTTAGAAGAAATTTTGGATATGCATATATTTGGTACATAGTAAGTTTTCTTACAAAGACAAAAAGATTAAAAGACATAATTTTAATTAAAATCCTGGAATAGATGCTGAATTTCCTTTTCTTGTTAGCCATCAAAACAAAAATTGTATTTGTTTTGGTCCTTAATAATTCTGAAAATGTTGGTTTCCACAGGTTTTTCTTTAAAATTTTAAGCATCCATTTCTTTGCAACATTTTTATTAATGAGCTGACATTTGAATATGTTCATAAAAATGTTGATATGGCTGAACAAGAAGTTTCAATCAGCTGTTTTCCCCAAAATGCTACTGAAGAACATCTAATTAATATAACCTGAAATTAGTTTAATGCATTCCTTGACATTGTCGCATTATTCAAATGTGGTTTTATTTACTACTCCTGAGACACTATGGCTCTTAACCAAACCCCAGAGTGAGCTAGTAAACTTACCTATCTTAATACATTGAAAAGAGGAATTAGCTACAGTTCGTTAGCTACCAGTACAGCTTTCAGCACCTTCTCCATGGTGGCTAGTATCTGTTCCATATACAGCTGTGAAAGGATGGGAAAATGCGCTGAAATGATCTAAGAAGTAAACTATCAACTTGACATGTTTTTCCTAGCTATTGAAAACTGTCTCATATTGAAACCCATTGATAGAAAAACTGTGGAATTCCTCCAATTTAAGTACCATCTGGTTGTACTCAAGGCTCTAAAGCTGTTATCTCTGCATAAAATTTCAGAGTCCTATACTTTTTTCTTCACCAAACTATCCATTTTTAAGCCACAAATATTTTTCCAGCTCTCTCAGATTTTATCTAAAAGTATATTTTAACAGCATTTAAATAGTTCTTAAACAATAACAATTTATCTTGATAAATGGCATGCTGTATTTTTTCATTTTATTTTAATTAGCCATTGTGGAACTAAATTCCCTTTTGTTTTAGTCCTTTGAATATTGTTTAATTATCATTATCATGCCAGATATCTTAAAGGTTATTTTACCAATACAGTTCCATTTAACATAACCCATATGGAATCAATATCCCAGTTTCCTAAAGTGAATGCTTGGAAAATCTTACATTCATATGTTAAGAGTACACATCCTTTCCTCATTAGTTGGAAAGTACAGGGATTTTGGCACAGGTTCTGTGTGGAAGCATTGTGCAGCTTTTATATGGATTTTGTTTTTAGCCTTTGATGACACTGTTTAGAATAGGAAGTATCTAATAAGTAAAGCATTTTGTCTCAAGTGCTGCCAGTGTGTTTAATATATGCCTGGAGGTCTGAAACATTATCTTCTTCAATACAGTAATATGCATTTAATTCTCTGAAAGCAGAAGGTCGAACTTTTGAAAGGGACGCAAAGTACATTTTCAAACAGAATAATTCAAAACATATGGAACAGAGGACCAGAGTAATGTACAGTTGGTTTTTATGGTTTAATCATGATCATGTTAATGCACACCAGTAGCTAATTAAAGAAAACTTTTATTGTTCATCTTAAATAAGTTAGGTAAAGAGTGGGAGAGCTGATGTAACAGCACTGCCCAGAGATACATGTTTCTGCTGCACCAACAGCAAGCAGATACTGCTATTTTTGACAACTTAAATTATTAGTCCCCTTGGACAATAATAAAGCAAAAGTTACTTTCAGAGTTATTACATTGTGAACTCTTCGTTTTCCACAAAGGAATAGTAAATCGATGCCCAAGTTTAGGGCCCAGCACACATAATTAATTTAAAACTTTTCTCAGTAATGGGCCAGATACCCTTCAAAGTAATAAATCTGCAGTGGACTGGTGACAAACCAGTGGATTTTTAAATATGTCTCAAAATCATCAGCTTGTTTATTTCAGTGCTACAGATAGTTTAGAGGCTTAAAAAAATTGAGGAAATCCTGGCTTTTAACTCAGTTTTAGGAATCTAGTTTTCCAGTACTGGGTAAGTTGTACTTTTTCCTTTCCTTCCAATGGAAGTCAGAGTCTTTCATCTCTAGGTCATTGGTTCAAATTCCATTCTGCTCAGTAGTGATTAGAATTAGTTACCATCTGACTTCTGTTCAGTAACCTTTGTGACCTGAACTGATAGCTGCCATCCTGCCACTGCTGGTTATTTTTATCTCAAGATCACACCACTTGACATTTGCTGGAGACTAATGTGGCAGTCTCAGCACGTAATATAGGCTGGATGCTAAATTTCTTTACCTTTCTCTACAGGTGGTTTGCCATTTTATGTTAACACCTATGGGAACACTTAATCCACTTTAAAGAGGGAGAGAGTTGATTTTAAGTATAAATCTGTAAATCAGAAGTAAAAAATGCTATATGCATAGAAACTATAGTTTCATGTAGTTAATTGTGGTTAACTCTCTTGATTCAGAGAATGAAAATAGCTTATAAAACTTGAGTTCTTGATTGGAGTTTGCCATTGGAATTCAACCTAAAGGATTTTTTAGTTATAATGTATTTAGGTATTTAGTTTGTAATGCCTCAAAATGTGCTTGATTTCGCATTTGACTACTTAAGTACTTGATTTCATTACTTTTCACATGTTATATGAGAATTCCTAGTTGGTAATAGATTTGGAGGTCTATTTGAAATTTTCATAATAAGGATAACTAAAATTAAACTGCTATTTTGATAACAATTATCTTTATTTTTATCTTACTGAATTTTTAAATATGTTCATTCATTTATTCAGTCAGCACACAATTATTAAGTTTTATTATGTGATAAGCACTAAAGTATGTTCTAGGAATACTGACATGATGTTTCCTCTTACTCAAATCCTACTAGCTGTCTGACCTTGGAACTACTGATCAATCTCTATAAACCTTAATTTTCTCAGCTGCAAAATGGAGATAATAGTACTCCTCCTCAAATAATTATAATGTTAGCTTATATAATGTGCTAACAGTGTCTGGCAAATAATAAATGAACTCAACGGTATTTTATTTTTCTTCAATTGCTCACAATCCCTGAGACAGAATATAGTGTGAAAAGTACTATAATATTAGTTTGTCATAAAAGCATAGAAGTGGGAAAGACTAGCACCACCTGGAAGCGTTGCTGAAGTCTTCACAAAGAAGATAAATTTTTTAACTTACCCTTTTTAGAGTGCCTACTGTGTTTGTTCAATATGTTAATTAATTTTATGCTGCAGCAACCCTATGAGTTAGATATTAATGTCCCAATGTGAGGACAAAGACAGAAAAGATAGAGAGGATTCTTTGAAGTATGATCAGCCCACGAGGTAGAGAATGCAGATCAGGAAAGACACTATGAATAAATATGTCTGTGAAAGACCTTGAGGAGTACAGAATTGAGAATTCTCCATCTACGTTTATTTATATCGTAACAATCATGTAACTCTAGTCTGCTGGGCAATTTTTTCATTTAATGTTGTATCAAAGATAAACATATCCAACATTCATGGATTCTCTTCATTGTGCTAGGCACTGTCCTGCTCCTTAGTGATACATAGAAGCGGAATTGTATACTACATTCCCTCTAACAGTTCTTGACCTGGTAAAAGAGAAAACACGTAACAGCTGCTCATTATTGGGTATTTACTGTAAGGCAGGTACTGTGCTGTTAATTCAGTCATCGTAGTAACTCTGAGGTAGGAGTTATTATCCTCATTTTACAAATGATATTATATAGCCTTAGAGAGATTTGTAATTTGTTCAGAGTCATATACAATTAGAGAGTGTTGGACTTGATCCCACATCTGTGTGACTTCAAAGCCTATATATTGTCTTAATGCTGTCTGATACTGTTACCACGAAACAATTTAGTAAAATATACCATATAATAGAAGTATAAGTGAACTACTAAGATCACCAAGAAGGAAAAGAGTGAAAGAACAGTACTCGGACAAATGTCATTTATCGTGATGGATAACTAAACGTTCACCAGCTACAGCAAGCTCATAGGGGCGCTCCAGGAAGGGAAAGAGCACAGTATAAACTGCATGGTTTGAAAGAATATGGTGTCTTCAAAGGACAGAAACAAGTCCTTTTTTAATGAGGATTACCTCACTTTCTTGAATTATTTATCAGTTCTTATATATATAAGTTATTGCATATATATTATTTCTTATATATAAATATATATATATTTTTTAAGTATAAAATAACTTATGTCCAGTTTTATTTTTGAATTTTTCTGAAAGTGCTATACAGTATTTTCATATGTTTTCACACAGTTTCTAGAAGATATGGTTTTGTGGGGTTTTATTTATTTTTAATTTATTTATTTATTTTATTTTATTTTATTTATTTATTTTTAAATTTATTTATTATTATTAAACTTCAAGTTGTAGGGTACATGTGCACA